>NW_026775053.1:0-346000 GCF_963082965.1 Carassius carassius
TTAAAAGCAGTTCATTATTGAATTCAGTTATGTCATCTCTGTTCAATTAATTAGTGTCTGTGCATTTATTTGCAATCAAGTCAACGATATCGCTGTAGATGAAGTGTCCCCAACTAAGCAAGCCAGAGGCGACAGCGGCAAGGAACCGAAACTCCATCGGTGTCTGTGCATTTATTTGCAATCAAGTCAACGATATCGCTGTAGATGAAGTGTCCCCAACTAAGCAAGCCAGAGGCGACAGCGGCAAGGAACCGAAACTCCATCGGTGACAGAATGGAGAAAAAAACCTTGGGAGAAACCAGGCTCAGTTGGGGGGCCAGTTCTCCTCTGACCAGACGAAACCAGTAGTTCAATTCCAGGCTGCAGCAAAGTCAGATTGTGCAGAAGAATCATCTGTTTCCTGTGGTCTTGTCCTGGTGCTCCTTTGAGACAAGGTCTTTACAGGGGATCTGTATCTGGGGCTCTAGTTGTCCTGGTCTCCGCTGTCTTTCAGGGATGTAGAGGTCCTTTCTAGGTGCTGATCCAGCATCTGGTCTGGATACATACTGGATCCGGGTGACTGCAGTGACCCTCTGATCTGGATACAGACTGGATCTGGTGGCCACGGTGACCTCGGAACAAAAGAGAAACAGACAAATATTAGCGTAGATGCCATTCTTCTAATGATGTAGCAAGTACATAGGGTGTTATGGGAAGTGTTTCCGGTTCCGGTTTACCTAATTAATGCAGCCTAAAAATCCTTTAACGGATTTGGATAATAAAAGCATATTAGTATGTTATGTGTATGCCAGGTTAAAGAGATGGGTCTTTAATCTAGATTTAAACTGCAAGAGTGTGTCTGCCTCCCGAACAATGTTAGGTAGGTTATTCCAGAGTTTAAGCGCCAAATAGGAAAAGGATCTGCCGCCCGCAGTTGATTTTGATATTCTAGATATTATCAAATTGCCTGAGTTTTGAGAACGTAGCGGACGTAGAGGATTATAATGTAAAAGGAGCTCATTCAAATACTGAGGTGCTAAACCATTCAGGGCTTTATAGGTAATAAGCAATATTTTAAAATCTATACGATGCTTGATAGGGAGCCAGTGCAGTGTTGACAGGACCGTTGACAGGCTAATATGGTCATACTTCCTGGTTCTAGTAAGAACTCTTGCTGCTGCATTTTGGACTAGCTGTAGTTTGTTTACTAAGCGTGCAGAACAACCACCCAATAAAGCATTACAATAATCTAACCTTGAGGTCATAAAAGCATGGATTAACATTTCTGCATTTGACATTGAGAGCATAGGCCGTAATTTAGATATATTTTTGAGATGGAAAAATGCAGTTTTACAAATGCTAGAAACGTGGCTTTCTAAGGAAAGATTGCGATCAAATAGCACACCTAGGTTCCTAACTGATGACGAAGAATTGACAGAGCAACCATCAAGTCTTAGACAGTGTTCTAGGTTATTACAAGCGGAGTTTTTAGGTCCTATAATTAACACCTCTGTTTTTTCAGAATTTAGCAGTAAGAAATTACTTGTCATCCAGTTTTTTATATCGACTAAGCAATCCATTAGTTTTTCAAATTGGTGTGTTTCACCGGGCTGCATGCGAAGAAATATAGAGTTGAGTATCATCAGCATAACAGTGAAAGCTAACACCATGTTTCCTGATGATATCTCCCAAGGGTAACATATAGAGCGTGAAGAGTAGCGGCCCTAGTACTGAGCCTTGAGGTACTCCATACTGCACTTGTGATCGATAGGATACATCTTCATTCACTGCTACGAACTGATGGCGGTCATATAAGTACGATTTAAACCATGCTAATGCACTTCCACTGATGCCAACAAAGTGTTCAAGTCTATGCAAAAGAATTTTGTGGTCAATTGTGTCAAACACAGCACTAAGATCCAATAAAACTAATAGAGAGATACACCCACGATCAGATGATAAGAGCAGATCATTTGTAACTCTAAGGAGAGCAGTCTCAGTACTATGATACGGTCTAAATCCTGACTGGAAATCCTCATATATACCATTTTTCTCTAAGAAGGAATATAATTGTGAGGATACCACCTTTTCTAGTATCTTGGACAGAAAAGGGATAAAAATCTTATCAAGGAAGATGTTACAGGAAGGATGGTCTTTAACACTTTAGACACAGCATAAAAGAACTTAATCAGTATTTTTGTTTAAAAGACAGTTAACCACAAATGTTAGGTAAAACAAATCAAAAGCTATATTTAAGATATATTTCATTGAAATTTCCTTCTCATTTAAATTTGCCTTTAAGCAAAATTTTAATATTTTAAACCGGAAAATAAGACAGAAATACTGATAAATATTTAATGTAATTTTGCAGTAAATGCATTTTAAGGTGTGTTCACACTTAAAGTGCTTTGCAGCAAAAATTGACAGGAAATCACTTTTAATAAGAGTTTGAGCAATTTTAGACAACATAAAGTTATAGTATGTGTCTCATGCTCTATATTTTATCTTGACCTTCGCTCTCAAATTTAATTTATATTTGTAGTCAGCATAATTTATATATATATATATATATATATATATATATATATATATATATATATATATATATATATATATATATATACATTTTTTATATTCAGGTTAGTTCTAAAGTTAAACTTTGTGCACTTTGTCATTTTGCAATGGTCACTGTTCAAGTTGCCAGAAATCAAAAAACTTTCATTGAAAATGAATGTAAATTATTTTTGTCACTGCAAATCAGTGCAAATAACCTTTAAGACTGATAAACAAAGCCTTTTTTTACGTGTTTGCATTGTTGCTGTGTGCGCAAAAACACACTTAAAACTCACTTAAATCTCACCTCTCAGCAAAGAGTGCTTCATGTGTTTTTAGCAGAATATCTTCCCAAATTAACTTCCCAAATTATTTAAAATGCCTTTCTTCTAAATTGTAAAGTCATAATGTCTTAGCAGTGACAATCATTGATCATCTATTGATTTGCTTATCTTTGAAAACACTAATTAGATTTGAATGGTGTCAAACTCAGAAACGAACATTCGGTTGCACTTTATTTTGCAGTAGTATACTTATATTTTACTAACTGTGTACTTACACAAGAAAGTACTGAATAATATAAGGTAACTACTTGGACTTAATATGGGTTAAATTTAGGTTTAGGGATATACCTAGTTAATTATAGTAAGGACATGCAGTGTCATGCAGCTTTCGGCCATCAAATTGTTTCATAGCTGTTTTTCTGCTCCCTGTTTCCCTAAGCTTTATTCTCAGCACAGCTGTGACCAGGTGATGATCACTATCAACGTCAGCTCCTCATTTGACCTTGACATCACGTAAAGAGCGTCTCCAGGTTCCATTTATCATGAGATGATCTATTTGATTTTGATGCTTTCCATTTGGAGAATTCCATGTTAGCTTGTGAATGACCTTGTGTCATTCACCCAATGGGTTCCCCCAATGACAAGGTCATGCATGGTGCAAAACTCTACTAATCTCTCCCGATTCTCATTCATGACATTGCATCCTTCCTTTCCCGTGTTCTGTGTTGCTGTTCCCCACCTTGGTATTTAGGTCCCCCATCACTATCCTCATGTCGTGTCTGGGTGCAGTTTCCATTACAGCCTGCAGTCGTTCGTAAAATTCATCTTTCAAGGTGTCATCGCTGTCATTTGTTGGAGCATAACACTGGAGGATAGTTGTGTTGATTTGCTTCCCCTTTAGCCTAATATTCATGAGTCTACTTTTGCCAGGTTTTGACTCTATCATGCTCTTCTCTACTCCTTTTTTTTTTAGAAAGATGGCTACTCCTTCCTTATGTTGGTGGTTTTGTTGTGAGACTCCCTGATCCTGTCCATCTGCTTTCACTTACTCCTAGTTTATCTAGGTTATATCTTTGCATCTCTGATGTAACTGGAGCTAATTTGCCTATATCGTACATTGTTCTTACATTTCTAAAATCCTATCCTAGTCTTAAGTTTGGCATTCAGAATTTCCACCTTACTGCAACTGGCTTCCTTTCGGTTTTCATCAATGGCTTTCTAGCATCTGACGATAGCCCTGGAAGTCCATCATGCCCAGTGGTGTCAATTCCTTCTGTTGCTGTTTCCGTAACGTGTCTTTTTTTTACAAGACAGAGTTGTTAGCCCTGTGCTTAACCCTCTAACCTAAATGACCAGTGGATTGCTCTTTGTCTCGCCTCTACCCTTTGAACTGTCCAGCATGGGAGACCCTACCAGGAGTTAAATCTCCCACCTGACTCTAGGGGTCATTGAGACACATAAACTCCCTGACCACTACAAGGTTGCAATACAACAGGGAGAATTAACACCTCTGTTATTTCAGAATTTAGCAGTAAGAAATTACTCGTCATCCAGTTTTTTATATCAACTATGTATTGCGTTAGTTTTTCAAATTGGTATGTTTTGCCAGGCCACGAAGAAATATAGTGCTAGATTTCTCTTATCATCAGCATAACAGTGAAAGCTAACACTGTGTTTCTTGATGATATCTCCCAAGGGTTACATGTAAAGTGTGAAGAGTAACGGACCTAGTACTGAGCCTTGAGGTACTCCATACTCCACTTGTGATCGATATGATAACTCTTCATTCACTGCTACGAATTGATGGCGGTCATATAAGTATGATTTAAACTATGCTAATGCACTTCCATTAATGCCAACAAAGTTTTCTAGTCTATGCAAAAGAATGTTGTGGTCAATAGTGTTGAACGTAGCACCAAGAGTAAGCTTACCCAAATATGTGAATTTGAAATAAAATGCACCAAAAATCATTACAAAACTAATTAAAAATATCACACAGACACACATAAGTCTATACAATTCATTAATTTACTTAAATTAAAAAAAAACTGTACAACACATTATGATTTAACAATATACATTGTTCTATTGAAATCAGAACATAACATGTTATCATACTTTTGTATATAAATGTCTTCAGACAGCCAGAAAAAAACAGCTAACAAATAATAACAATTCACATCTGTCAGATGAACTCTGTAAATGTTATTTTGCAGAGAAAATATTATGAAAATAGCAAACATTTACACAGTTAACAAATACTTTATCAACTAGTGCCAACTTGAGCACCTCCAGATACACAATGACTTATGATGCTCATTTAAACAGCCCAACAAAGCGTTTTTATGTAAACTGTTGCTTTTAAAATGTATATTGTGTGTGTGTGAACTTCATGAACAAGTCTCATATTCAACCACTAAATTCAAATAAGAAAGAAATTATATTTTTTATATTTTAAAATCAGCATAAATTTAAGGCAGTACAATATAACCATGATGTATAAATATAGTACTTCAAATTTTTTACTGGATAACAAGTGAATTTTTTAAACAAAGAATTTCAGGAAATCTACAAAATATTATTTATATATTTTTTTCTTTCACATCTAAAAGAAATATGACCTATGCATGTACATTCATGTACTGTATTCATTTACTTGTAATTTATTTCTTAGTGTTGATACATATTCTTGAGCAGTTGCATCCAAAAACCACAAGAAGATGAAAAAAAAAGAAAAGAAAAGAAAAGAAAAGAAATTATATTATTCCAGTTTTCACACCCCTGGGCTGGGCTGTTTAGCAGGGATCAACCTGGTCTGTACTGGATTTACACCCGGCCTGTGTAAACATCAATTTGAGACAGACAATGTTAAAGAAGAGCAGTTAAAGAAACAACATTTGACAAAATTATTAGTTAATCGATTCATTCTGTGCTTCATAAGTGCAATCCAAAACATCAGACAGCGTGTGGGAAACTTCCAAAAGCTCTAAATGGCCTTTGGTAAAATACACAGATTCATCTTTGGGAGCTAAGCAACATTCAACAGTCCCTCAAATGGGTGAGTAAACTAACAAATATATGGGAAGTCTTTGAAAACACAGAACAGTATTTTCTCATAAAATGGTGATCTTTGGAATGTCTTAGATACAAATGATACAAATGTAATTTCCAACATTTAAATTAACTCTTAATATTATAGTGTATCTGTGCAAAGCTCTTCTGTTTAGGGTAGAGAAACGAAAAGTGTGACCCACTATAAATATTGTACAATTCCTTAATTTAGATTTCTCTTATACTTCAACATTACGGGATATTGCCACTGAATTGTTTTACCACTACATCTAAGATTTGCTGCTGTTCAGTTTTTCAAGAGTTTATACATAGTTGTTCTGGAATAATTCATGACTGAGATTCAAGTTTTTTTTTTATTTTTTATTGTCGTAACTATGCATTCTTTAGATTTTGTGGTAAAATATGATCTGGATATTTCTCAGTGAGATTCAACCAAAAATTGCTCTAATAGCCTAAAGATTGTCATCAAGATGAGTTTAGAGTCACTTTGTGAATGCGACTTTCTTTACTGAATTTAACTTCATTTAGTAACAGTTTCACATGACAAAACATTAACAAGTAACTGCTGTTTGTCTGTTAGTAGCACTTTAATTCTACAGCTCTGCTGTGCATGTATGTACTAATGTTGTTCAGAGGTTGTTTTGTGTTACAACTAATCAACAGATTCCAGGTATTAGCAGATATGTTGGATCACACAGAACCCAAACCAAACGATATCAGAGAGAAGCTGTATTGCATATGTGGGCTCCTTTTAGCTTCTTTTCACCATATGTACTAACTACCCTTACGAAAGGAAAATATATTTACCAATATATTTCTTAAAATATATTGTGATATATTGTAATATATTATTTTCCCTTTTTATTTTCTAATAAAGGAAACAGATGATTCTTCTGCACAATCTGACTTTGCTGCAGCCTGGAATTGAACTACTGGTTTTGTCCGGTAAGAGGAGAACAGGCCCCCCAACTGAGCCTGGTTTCTCCCAAGGTTTTTTTCTCCATTCTGTCACCGATGGAGTTTCGGTTCCTTGCCGCTGTCGCCTCTGGCTTGCTTAGTTGGGGTCACTTCATCTACAGCGATATCGTTGACTTGATTGCAAATAAATGCACAGACACTATTTAACTGAACAGAGATGACATAACTGAATTCAATGATGAACTGCCTTTAACTATCATTTTGCATTATTGACACTGTTTTCCTAATGAATGTTGTTCAGTTGCTTTGACGCAATGTATTTTGTTTAAAGCGCTATATAAATAAAGGTGACTTTGACTTTGACTTTGACTAATATATAATATGTTTGAATACATTTAATAATATATTGATGATACATATATTACATAATATATTGCAAAATATACAAATAATTGCCGCTTTCAATATATTGCAATATATTGGAAAAAATAAATATATATAAGAATATATGCCTAATATATTACATGATATTTTCCAATATACTGCAATACATTTTTGTTTCATAAGGGTAAACATTAGTTCTCTCAGAAGCTGTATACTGACAATCCTGAGCACTGAAGCTGTAACATAAGTTATGTGCAGAACATGTAACACATTAAAAACTGTGTTTCTGCAATGCAAAAAACACATTAGTTCATTAGTTAGAGAGATCTTTCATATTGGCAAGTTTTGCAGTTAACATTGTAAAAAGCTACATTCTCTTACTGAGAGAGAAGCTGTATTGCATATTTGGGCTTGTTTTAGCTTCGTTTCACCAGAACCACTAAATAAACATTAGTGCTCTCAGAAGCTCTATACTGACAATCCTGAGTACTGAAGCTGTAGCATAAGTTTATGTGCATAGAACATCTAACATATTAAAAATTGTGTTTCTGCAATGCAAAAAACACTATAGTTCATAAGTCAGAAACATCTTTCATGTTGGCAAGTTTTGCAGTTAACATTGTAAAAAGCTACATTCTCTCACTGAGAGGGAAGTTGTATTGCATATGTGGGCTTGTTTTAGCTTCTTTTGACCAGAACCACTAACTAAACATTAGTGCTCTCAGAAGCTGTATACTGACAATCCTGAGCACTGAAGCTGTAACATAAGTTTATGTGCATAGAACATCTAACACATTAAAAACGCTGTTTCTGCAATTGCAGAAACAAAGTTTTTAATGTGTTACATGTTCTGTAAAACTTAACTGTAAAACTTGCCAACATGAAAAATCTCTCTAACTAATGGACTAATGTGTTTTTTGCATTGCAGAAACACAGTTTTTAATGTGTTACATGTTCTATGCACATAAACTTATGTAACAGCTTCAGTTTTCAGGATTGTCAGTATACAGCTTCTGAGAGCACTAATGTTTAGTTAGTGGTTCTGGTGAAATGAAGCTAAAACAAGCCCACATAAGCAGTACAGCTTATCTCTCAGTGAGAGAATATAGCTTTTTACAATGTAAACTGTTAAACTTGCCAACATGAAAAGCCTCTCTAACTAATGGACTAATGTGTTTTTTGCATTGCAGAAACAACTTTTTTTAATGTGTTAGATGTTCTATGCACATAAACTTCTGTTACAGCTTCAGTGCTCAGGATTGTCAGTTTACAGGTTTCTGAGACCACTAATGTTGAAATAGTGCTTCTGTTCAAATGAACAGCAAATTAGCCCAAATCTGCTTAAAACCTTCTCTCTCAATGAAAGAAAGCTGCTTCATTCAATGTTTAGTGCAAAACTTGA
The DNA here is from genome assembly GCF_963082965.1 of Carassius carassius. NCBI lineage: Eukaryota > Metazoa > Chordata > Actinopteri > Cypriniformes > Cyprinidae > Carassius > Carassius carassius. Next base: position 8,593 of record NW_026775053.1, read on the forward strand.
CAAACTGAAAGATGCTTATGTCTAATGAAATAAAATGTTTTTTGCAATGCAGTGAGACAGTTTCTAATGTGTTAGAAGTTATATGCACAAAATCTTATGTTAGAGCTTCAATGCTCAAGATTGTCAGTTTACAGGTTTCTGAGACCTCTAATGTTCAAATAGTGCTTCTGTTCAAATGAACTGCAAACTTGCCCAAATCTGCCTAAAACCTTCTCTCTCAATGAGAGAAAGCTGCTTCATTCATTGTTTAGTGCAAAACTTGTCAAACTGAAAGATGCTTATGTCTAATGAAATAAAATGTTTTTTGCAATGCAGTGAGACAGTTTTTAATGTGTTAGAAGTTAAATGCACAAAAACTTATGTTAGAGCTTCAATGCTCAAGATTGTCAGTTTACAGGTTTCTGGGACCACTACTGTTCAAATAGTGCTTCTGTTCAAATGAACTGCAAACTAGCCCAAATCTGCTTAAAACCTTCTCTCTCAATGAGAGAAAGCTGCTTCATTCATTGTTTAGTGCAAAACTTGCCAAACTGAAAGATGCTTATGTCTAATGAAATTAAAAAAAAATTTGCAATGCAAGTGAGACCGTTTTTAATGTGTTAGAAGTTAAATGCACAAATACTTATGTTAGAGCTTCAATGCTCAAGATTGTCAGTTTACAGGTTTCTGAGACCTCTAATGTTCAAATAGTGCTTCTGTTCAAATGAACAGCAAATTAGCCCAAATCTGCTTAAAACCTTCTCTCTCAATGAAAGAAAGCTGCTTCATTCAATGTTTAGTGCAAAACTTGACAAACTAAAAGATGCTTATGTCTAATGAATTAAAATGTTATTTGCAATTCAGTGAGACAGATTTAAATGTGTTAGAAGTTATATGCACAAAATCTTATGTTAGATCTTCAAATGCTCAAGATTGTCAGTTTACAGGTTTCTGGGACCACTAATGTTCAAATAGTGCTTCTGTTTAAATGAACTGCAAACTAGCCCAAATCTGCTTAAAACATTCTCTCTCAATGAGAGAAAGCTGCTTCATTCAATGTTTAGTGCAAAACTTGCCAAACTGAAAGATGCTTATGTCTAATGAAAAAAAATGTTTTTTGCAATGCAGTGAGACAGTTTTTAATGTGTTAGAAGTTAAATGCACAAAAACTTATGTTTGAGCTTCAATGCTCAAGATTGTCCGTTCACAGTTTTCTGAGACCTCTAATGTTCAAATAGTGCTTCTAAATGAAGTGCAAATTAGCCAAAATCTGCTTAAAACCTTCTCTCTCAATGAGAGAAAACTGCTTCATTCATTGTTTAGTGCAAAACTTGCCAAACTGAAAGATGCTTATGTGTAATGAAATAAAATGTTTTTTGCAATGCAGTGAGACAGTTTTAATGTGTTAGAAGTTATATGCACAAATACTTATGTTAGAGCTTCAATGCTCAAGATTTTCAGTTTACAGGTTTCTGAGACCTCTGATGTTAAAATAGTGCTTCTGTTCAAATGAACTGCAAACTAGCCCAAATCTGCTTAAAACCTTCTCTCTCAATGAGAGAAAGCTGCTTCATTCAATGTTTAGTGCAAAACTTGCCAAACTAAAAGATGCTTATGTCTAATGAATTAAAATGTTTTTTGCAATTCAGTGAGACAGTTTCTAATGTGTTAGAAGTTATATGCACAAAATCTTATGTTAGAGCTTCAATGCTCAAGATTGTCAGTTTACAGGTTTCTGAGACCACTAATGTTCAAATAGTGCTTCTGTTCAAATGAACTGCAAACTAGCCCAAATCTGCTTAAAACATTCTCTCTCAATGAGAGAAAGCTGCCTACATTCAATGTTTAGTGCAAAACTTGCCAAACTGAAAGATGCTTATGTCTAATGAAATAAAATGTTTTTTGCAATGCAGTGAGACAGTTTTAATGTGTTAGAAGTTATATGCACAAATACTTATGTTAGAGCTTCAATGCTCAAGATTGTCAGTTTACAGGTTTCTGAGACCACTAATGTTGAAATAGTGCTTCTGTTCAAATGAACAGCAAATTAGCCCAAATCTGCTTAAAACCTTCTCTTTCAATGAATGAAAGCTGCTTTATTCAATGTTTAGTGCAAAACTTGCCAAACTAAAAGATGCTTATGTCTAATGAAATGAAATGCTTTTTGCAATTCAGTGAGACAGATTTAAATGTTTTTGAAGTTATATGCTCAAATTTTTATTTTAGAGCTTCAATGCTCAAGATTGTCCGTTTACAGGTTTCTGAGACCTCTAATGTTCAAATAGTGCTTCTGTTCAAATGAACTGCAAACTTGCCCAAATCTGCTTAAAACATTCTCTCTCAATGAGAGAAAGCTGCTTCATTCATTGTTTAGTGCAAAACTTGCCAAACTGAAAGATGCTTATGTCTAATGAAATAAAATGCTTTTTGCAATGCAGTGAGACAGTTTCTAATGTGCTAGAATTTATATGCACAAAATCTTATGTTAGAGCTTCAATGCTCAAGATTGTCAGTTTACAGGTTTCTGGGACCACTAATGTTCAAATAGTGCTTCTGTTCAAATGAACTGCAAACTAGCCCAAATCTGCTTAAAACATTCTCTCTCAATGAGAGAAAGCTGCCTACATTCAATGTTTAGTGCAAAACTTGCCAAACTGAAAGATGCTTATGTCTAATGAAATAAAATGTTTTTTGCAATGCAGTGAGACAGTTTTAATGTGTTAGAAGTTATATGCACAAATACTTATGTTAGAGCTTCAATGCTCAAGATTGTCAGTTTACAGGTTTCTGAGACCACTAATGTTGAAATAGTGCTTCTGTTCAAATGAACAGCAAATTAGCCCAAATCTGCTTAAAACCTTCTCTTTCAATGAATGAAAGCTGCTTTATTCAATGTTTAGTGCAAAACTTGCCAAACTAAAAGATGCTTATGTCTAATGAAATGAAATGCTTTTTGCAATTCAGTGAGACAGATTTAAATGTTTTTGAAGTTATATGCACAAATACTTATGTTAGAGCTTCAATGCTCAAGATTGTCAGTTTACAGGTTTCTGAGACCTCTAATGTTCAAATAGTGCTTCTGTTCAAATGAACTGCAAACTTGCCCAAATCTGCTTAAAACCTTCTCTCTCAATGAAAGAAAGCTGCTTCATTCAATGTTTAGTGCAAAACTTGCCAAACTAAAAGATGCTTATGTCTAATGAATTAAAATGTTTTTTTGCAATTCAGTGAGACAGTTTCTAATGTGTTAGAAGTTATATGCACAAAATCTTATGTTAGAGCTTCAATGCTCAAGATTGTCAGTTTACAGGTTTCTGAGACCTCTAATGTTCAAATAGTGCTTCTGTTCAAATGAACTGCAAACTTGCCCAAATCTGCCTAAAACCTTCTCTCTCAATGAGAGAAAGCTGCTTCATTCATTGTTTAGTGCAAAACTTGTCAAACTGAAAGATGCTTATGTCTAATGAAATAAAATGTTTTTTGCAATGCAGTGAGACAGTTTTTTATGTGTTAGAAGTTAAATGCACAAAAACTTATGTTAGAGCTTCAATGCTCAAGATTGTCAGTTTACAGGTTTCTGGGACCACTACTGTTCAAATAGTTCTTCTGTTCAAATGAACTGCAAACTAGCCCAAATCTGCTTAAAACCTTCTCTCTCAATGAGAGAAAGCTGCTTCATTCATTGTTTAGTGCAAAACTTGCCAAACTGAAAGATGCTTATGTCTAATGAAATTAAAAAAAATTTGCAATGCAAGTGAGACCGTTTTTAATGTGTTAGAAGTTAAATGCACAAATACTTATGTTAGAGCTTCAATGCTCAAGATTGTCAGTTTACAGGTTTCTGAGACCTCTAATGTTCAAATAGTGCTTCTGTTCAAATGAACAGCAAATTAGCCCAAATCTGCTTAAAACCTTCTCTCTCAATGAAAGAAAGCTGCTTCATTCAATGTTTAGTGCAAAACTTGACAAACTAAAAGATGCTTATGTCTAATGAATTAAAATGTTTTTTGCAATTCAGTGAGACAGATTTAAATGTGTTAGAAGTTATATGCACAAAATCTTATGTTAGATCTTCAAATGCTCAAGATTGTCAGTTTACAGGTTTCTGGGACCACTAATGTTCAAATAGTGCTTCTGTTTAAATGAACTGCAAACTAGCCCAAATCTGCTTAAAACATTCTCTCTCAATGAGAGAAAGCTGCTTCATTCAATGTTTAGTGCAAAACTTGCCAAACTGAAAGATGCTTATGTCTAATGAAAAAAAATGTTTTTTGCAATGCAGTGAGACAGTTTTTAATGTGTTAGAAGTTAAATGCACAAAAACTTATGTTTGACTTTCAATGCTCAAGATTGTCCATTCACAGTTTTCTGAGACCTCTAATGTTCAAATAGTGCTTCTAAATGAAGTGCAAATTAGCCAAAATCTGCTTAAAACCTTCTCTCTCAATGAGAGAAAACTGCTTCATTCATTGTTTAGTGCCAAACTTGCCAAACTGAAAGATGCTTATGTGTAATGAAATAAAATGTTTTTTGCAATGCAGTGAGACAGTTTTAATGTGTTAGAAGTTATATGCACAAATACTTATGTTAGAGCTTCAATGCTCAAGATTGTCAGTTTACAGGTTTCTGAGACCTCTAATGTTCAAATAGTTCTTCTGTTCAAATGAACTGCAAACTTGCCCAAATCTGCTTAAAACCTTCTCTCTCAATGAAAGAAAGCTGCTTCATTCAATGTTTAGTGCAAAACTTGTCAAACTAAAAGATGCTTATGTCTAATGAATTAAAATGTTTTTTGCAATTCAGTGAGACAGTTTCTAATGTGTTAGAAGTTATATGCACAAAATCTTATGTTAGAGCTTCAATGCTCAAGATTGTCAGTTTACAGGTTTCTGAGACCTCTAATGTTCAAATAGTGCTTCTGTTCAAATGAACTGCAAACTAGCCCAAATCTGCTTAAAACCTTCTCTCTCAATAAGAGAAAGCTGCTTCATTCAATGTTTAGTGCAAAACTCGACAAACTGAAAGATGCTTATGTCTAATGAAATAAAATGCTTTTTGCAATGCAGTGAGACAGATTTAAATGTGTTTGAAGTTATATGCACAAATACTTATGTTAGAGCTTCAATGCTCAAGATTGTCAGTTTACAGGTTTCTGAGACCTCTAATGTTGAAATAGTGCATCTGTTCAAATGAACTGCAAATTAGCCCAAATCTGCTTAAAACCTTCTCTTCTCAATGAGAGAAAGCTGCTTCATTCAATGTTTAGTGCAAAACTTGCCAAACTGAAAGATGCTTATGTCTTATCAAATATAATGTTTTTTTACAATGCAGTAAAACAGTTTTTAATGTGTTAGAAGTTATATGCACAAAATCTTATGTTAGATCTTCAAATGCTCAAGATTGTCAGTTTACAGGTTTCTGGGACCACTAATGTTCAAATAGTGCTTCTGTTCAAATGAACTGCAAACTTGCCCAAATCTGCTTAAAACCTTCTCTCTCAATGAGAGAAAGCTGCTACATTCAATGTTTAGTGCAAAACTTGCCAAACTGAAAGATGCTTATGTCTAATGAAATAAATTGCTTTTTGCAATGCAGTGAGACAGATTTAAATGTGTTAGAAGTTATATGCACAAAATCTTATGTTAGAGCTTCAATGCTCAAGATTGTAAGTTTACAGGTTTCTGAGACCTCTAATGTTCAAATAGTGCTTCTGTTCAAATGAACTGCAAACTTGCCCAAATCTGCTTAAAACATTTTCTCTCAATGAGAGAAAGCTGCTTCATTCATTGTTTAGTGCAAAACTTGCCAAACTGAAAGATGCTTATGTCTAATGAAATATTTTTTTTTTTGCAAGGCAGTAAGACAGTTTCTAATGTGCTAGAATTTATATGCACAAATACTTATGTTAGAGCTTCAATGCTCAAGATTGTCAGTTTACAGGTTTCTGAGACCTCTAATGTTCAAATAGTGCTTCTGTTCAAATGAACTGCAAACTTGCCCAAATCTGCTTAAAACATTCTCTCTCAATGAGAGAAAGCTGCTTCATTCATTGTTTAGTGCAAAACTTGCCAAACTGAAAGATGCTTATGTCTAATGAAATTAAAAAAAATTTGCAATGCAAGTGAGACCGTTTTTAATGTGTTAGAAGTTAAATGCACAAATACTTATGTTAGAGCTTCAATGCTCAAGATTGTCAGTTTACAGGTTTCTGAGACCTCTAATGTTCAAATAGTGCTTCTGTTCAAATGAACAGCAAATTAGCCCAAATCTGCTTAAAACCTTCTCTCTCAATGAAAGAAAGCTGCTTCATTCAATGTTTAGTGCAAAACTTGACAAACTAAAAGATGCTTATGTCTAATGAATTAAAATGTTTTTTGCAATTCAGTGAGACAGATTTAAATGTGTTAGAAGTTATATGCACAAAATCTTATGTTAGATCTTCAAATGCTCAAGATTGTCAGTTTACAGGTTTCTGGGACCACTAATGTTCAAATAGTGCTTCTGTTCAAATGAACTGCAAACTTGCCCAAATCTGCTTAAAACCTTCTCTCTCAATGAGAGAAAGCTGCTTCATTCAATGTTTAGTGCAAAACTTGACAAACTAAAATATGCTTATGTCTAATGAAATAAATTGCTTTTTGCAATGCAGTGAGACAGATTTAAATGTGTTAGAAGTTATATGCACAAAATCTTATGTTAGAGCTTCAATGCTCAATATTGTAAGTTTACAGGTTTCTGAGACCTCTAATGTTCAAATAGTGCTTCTGTTCAAATGAACTGCAAACTTGCCCAAATCTGCTTAAAACATTTTCTCTCAATGAGAGAAAGCTGCTTCATTCATTGTTTAGTGCAAAACTTGCCAAACTGAAAGATGCTTATGTCTAATGAAATATTTTTTTTTTTTTTGCAATGCAGTGAGACAGTTTCTAATGTGCTAGAATTTATATGCACAAAATCTTATGTTAGAGCTTCAATGCTCAAGATTGTCAGTTTACAGGTTTCTGGGACCACTAATGTTCAAATAGTGCTTCTGTTCAAATGAACTGCAAACTAGCCCAAATCTGCTTAAAACATTCTCTCTCAATGAGAGAAAGCTGCCTACATTCAATGTTTAGTGCAAAACTTGCCAAACTGAAAGATGCTTATGTCTAATGAAATAAAATGTTTTTTGCAATGCAGTGAGACAGTTTTAATGTGTTAGAAGTTATATGCACAAATACTTATGTTAGAGCTTCAATGCTCAAGATTGTCAGTTTACAGGTTTCTGAGACCACTAATGTTGAAATAGTGCTTCTGTTCAAATGAACAGCAAATTAGCCCAAATCTGCTTAAAACCTTCTCTTTCAATGAATGAAAGCTGCTTTATTCAATGTTTAGTGCAAAACTTGCCAAACTAAAAGATGCTTATGTCTAATGAAATGAAATGCTTTTTGCAATTCAGTGAGACAGATTTAAATGTTTTTGAAGTTATATGCACAAATACTTATGTTAGAGCTTCAATGCTCAAGATTGTCAGTTTACAGGTTTCTGAGACCTCTAATGTTCAAATAGTGCTTCTGTTCAAATGAACTGCAAACTTGCCCAAATCTGCTTAAAACATTCTCTCTCAATGAGAGAAAGCTGCTTCATTCATTGTTTAGTGCAAAACTTGCCAAACTGAAAGATGCTTATGTCTAATGAAATAAAATGCTTTTTGCAATGCAGTGAGACAGTTTCTAATGTGCTAGAATTTATATGCACAAAATCTTATGTTAGAGCTTCAATGCTCAAGATTGTCAGTTTACAGGTTTCTGGGACCACTAATGTTCAAATAGTGCTTCTGTTCAAATGAACTGCAAACTAGCCCAAATCTGCTTAAAACATTCTCTCTCAATGAGAGAAAGCTGCCTACATTCAATGTTTAGTGCAAAACTTGCCAAACTGAAAGATGCTTATGTCTAATGAAATGAAATGCTTTTTGCAATTCAGTGAGACAGATTTAAATGTTTTTGAAGTTATATGCACAAATACTTATGTTAGAGCTTCAATGCTCAAGATTGTCAGTTTACAGGTTTCTGAGACCGCTAATGTTCAAATAGTGCTTCTGTTCAAATGAACTGCAAACTAGCCCAAATCTGCTTAAAACCTTCTCTCTCAATGAGAGAAAGCTGCTTCATTCAATGTTTAGTGCAAAACTTGACAAACTGAAAGATGCTTATGTCTAATGAAATAAAATGCTTTTTGCAATGCAGTGAGATAGATTTAAATGTGTTAGAAGTTATATGCACAAATACTTATGTTAGAGCTTCAAAGCTCAAGATTGTCAGTTTACAGATTTCTGAGACCTCTAATGTTGAAATAGTGCATCTGTTCAAATGAACTGCAAATTAGCCCAAATCTGCTTAAAATCTTCTCTTCTCAATGAGAGAAAGCTGCTTCATTCAATGTTTAGTGCAAAACTTGCCAAACTGAGAGATGCTTATGTCTTATCAAATATAATGGTTTTTTTACAATGCAGTAAAACAGTTTTTAATGTGTTAGAAGTTAAATGCACAAAAACTTATATTAGAGCTTCAATGCTCAAGATTGTCAGTTTACAGGTTTCTGGGACCATTAATTGTCAAATAGTTCTTCTGTTCAAATGAACTGCAAACTAGACCAAATCTGTTTAAAACCTTCTCTCTCAATGAGAGAAAGCTGCTTCATTCAATGTTTAGTGCAAAACTTGACAAACTGAAAGATGCTTATGTCTAATGAAATAAAATGTTTTTTGCAATGCAGTGAGACAGTTTTAATGTGTTAGAAGTTATATGCACAAATACTTATGTTAGAGCTTCAATGCTCAAGATTGTCAGTTTACAGGTTTCTGAGACCTCTAATGTTGAAATAGTGCTGTTCAAATGAACTGCAAATTAACCAAAATCAGCTTAAAACCTTCTCTCTCAATGAGAGAAAACTGCTTCATTCATTGTTTAGTGCAAAACTTGCCAAACTGAAAGATGCTTATGTCTAATTAAATAAAATGTTTTTGCAATGCAAGGGAGACAGTTTTTAATGTGTTAGAAAGTTAAATACACAAAAACTTATGTTAGAGCTTCAATGCTCAAGATTGTCAGTTTACAGGTTTCTGGGACCACTAATGTTCAAATAGTTCTTCTGTTCAAATGAACTGCAAACTAGCCCAAATCTGCTTAAAACCTTCTCTCTCAATGAGAGAAAGCTGCTACATTCAATGTTTAGTGCAAAACTTGCCAAACTGAAAGATGCTTATGTCTAATGAAATAAAATGTTTTTTGCAATGCAGTGAGACAGTTTTTAATGTGTTAGAAGTTAAATGCACAAAATCTTATGTTAGAGCTTCAATGCTCAAGATTGTCAGTTTACAGGTTTCTGGGACAATTAATTTTCAAATAGTTCTTCTGTTCAAATGAACTGCAAACTAGCCCAAATCTGCTTAAAACATTCTCTCTCAATGAGAGAAAGCTGCCTACATTCAATGTTTAGAGCAAAACTTGCCAAACTGAAAGATGCTTATGTCTAATGAAATAAAATGTTTTTTGCAATGCAGTGAGAAAGTTTCTAATGTGTTAGAAGTTATATGCACAAAATCTTATGTTAGAGCTTCAATGCTCAAGATTGTCAGTTTACAGGTTTCTGAGACCTCTAATGTTCAAATAGTGCTTCTGTTCAAATGAACTGCAAACTAGCCCAAATCTGCTTAAAACCTTCTCTCTCAATGAGAGAAAGCTGCTTCATTCAATGTTTAGTGCAAAACTTGACAAACTGAAAGATGCTTATGTCTAATGAAATAAAATGCTTTTTGCAATGCAGTGAGACAGATTTAAATGTGTTTGAAGTTATATGCACAAATACTTATGTTAGAGCTTCAAAGCTCAAGATTGTCAGTTTACAGGTTTCTGAGACCTCTAATATTGAAATAGTGCATCTGTTCAAATGAACTGCAAATTAGCCCAAATCTGCTTAAAATCTTCTCTTCTCAATGAGAGAAAGCTGCTTCATTCAATGTTTAGTGCAAAACTTGCCAAACTGAGAGATGCTTATGTCTTATCAAATATAATGTTTTTTTTACAATGCAGTAAAACAGTTTTTAATGTGTTAGAAGTTATATGCACAAAATCTTATGTTAGAGCTTCAATGCTCAAGATTGTCAGTTTACAGGTTTCTGGGACCACTAATGTTCAAATAGTGCTTCTGTTCAAATGAACTGCAAACTAGCCCAAATCTGCTTAAAACATTCTCTCTCAATGAGAGAAAGATGCCTACATTCAATGTTTAGTGCAAAACTTGCCAAACTGAAAGATGCTTATGTCTAATGAAATAAAATGTTTTTTGCAATGCAGTGAGACAGTTTCTAATGTGTTAGAAGTTATATGCACAAAATCTTATGTTAGAGCTTCAATGCTCAAGATTGTCAGTTTACAGGTTTCTGAGACCTCTAATGTTCAAATAGTGCTTCTGTTCAAATGAACTGCAAACTAGCCCAAATCTGCTTAAAACCTTCTCTCTCAATGAGAGAAAGCTGCTTAATTCAATGTTTAGTGCAAAACTTGCCAAACTGAAAGATGCTTATGTCTTATCAAATATAATGTTTTTTTTACAATGCAGTAAAACAGTTTTTAATGTGTTTGAAGTTATATGCACAAAATCTTATGTTAGAGCTTCAATGCTCAAGATTGTCAGTTTAGAGGTTTCTGGAGACCTCTAATGTTCAAATAGTGCTTTTGTTCAAATGAACTGCAAACTAGCCCAAATCTGCTTAAAACCTTTTCTCTCAATGAGAGAAAGCTGCTTCATTCAATGTTTAGTGCAAAACTTGACAAACTGAAAGATGCCTATGTCTAATGAAATAAAATGCTTTTTGCAATGCAGTGAGACAGATTTAAATGTGTTAGAAGTTATATGCACAAAATCTTATGTTAGATCTTCAAATGCTCAAGATTGTCAGTTTACAGGTTTCTGGGACCACTAATGTTCAAATAGTGCTTCTGTTCAAATGAACTGCAAACTAGCCCAAATCTGCTTAAAACCTTCTCTCTCAATGAGAGAAAGCCGCTTCATTCAATGTTTAGTGCAAAACTTGCCAAACTGAAAGATGCTTATGTCTAATGAAATAAAATGCTTTTTGCAATGCAAGTGAGACAGTTTTTAATGTGTTAGAAGTTAAATGCACAAAATCTTATGTTAGATCTTCAAATGCTCAAGATTGTCAGTTTACAGGTTTCTGGGACCACTAATGTTCAAATAGTGCTTCTGTTCAAATGAACTGCAAACTAGCCCAAATCTGCTTATAACATTCTCTCTCAATGAGAGAAAGCTGCCTACATTCAATGTTTAGTGCAAAACTTGCCAAACTGAAAGATGCTTTTGTCTAATGAAATAAAATGTTTTTTGCAATGCAAGTGAGACTGTTTCTAATGTGTTAGAAGTTATATGCACAAAATCTTATGTTAGAGCTTCAATGCTCAAGATTGTCAGTTTAAAGGTTTCTGGGACCTCTAATGTTCAAATAGTGCTTCTGTTCAAATGAACTGCAAACTTGCCCAAATCTGCTTAAAACCTTCTCTCTCAATGAGAGAAAGCTGCTTCATTCAATGTTTAGTGCAAAACTTGACAAACTGAAAGATGCTTATGTCTAATGAAATAAAATGTTTTTTGCAATGCAGTGAGACAGTTTCTAATGTGTTAGAAGTTATATGCACAAAATCTTATGTTAGAGCTTCAATGCTCAAGATTGTCAGTTTACAGGTTTCTGAGACCTCTAATGTTCAAATAGTGCTTCTGTTCAAATGAACTGCAAACTTGCCCAAATCTGCTTAAAACCTTCTCTCTCAATGAGAGAAAGCTGCTTCATTCAATGTTTAGTGCAAAACTTGACAAACTGAAAGATGCTTATGTCTAATGAAATAAAATGCTTTTTGCAATGCAGTGAGATAGATTTAAATGTGTTAGAAGTTATATGCACAAATACTTATGTTAGAGCTTCAAAGCTCAAGATTGTCAGTTTACAGATTTCTGAGACCTCTAATGTTGAAATAGTGCATCTGTTCAAATGAACTGCAAATTAGCCCAAATCTGCTTAAAATCTTCTCTTCTCAATGAGAGAAAGCTGCTTCATTCAATGTTTAGTGCAAAACTTGCCAAACTGAGAGATGCTTATGTCTTATCAAATATAATGTTTTTTTTACAATGCAGTAAAACAGTTTTTAATGTGTTAGAAGTTAAATGCACAAAAACTTATATTAGAGCTTCAATGCTCAAGATTGTCAGTTTACAGGTTTCTGGGACCATTAATTGTCAAATAGTTCTTCTGTTCAAATGAACTGCAAACTAGACCAAATCTGTTTAAAACCTTCTCTCTCAATGAGAGAAAGCTGCTTCATTCAATGTTTAGTGCAAAACTTGACAAACTGAAAGATGCTTGTCTAATGAAATAAAATGTTTTTTGCAATGCAGTGAGACAGTTTTAATGTGTTAGAAGTTATATGCACAAATACTTATGTTAGAGCTTCAATGCTCAAGATTGTCAGTTTACAGGTTTCTGAGACCTCTAATGTTGAAATAGTGCTGTTCAAATGAACTGCAAATTAACCAAAATCAGCTTAAAACCTTCTCTCTCAATGAGAGAAAACTGCTTCATTCATTGTTTAGTGCAAAACTTGCCAAACTGAAAGATGCTTATGTCTAATTAAATAAAATGTTTTTGCAATGCAAGGGAGACAGTTTTTAATGTGTTAGAAAGTTAAATACACAAAAACTTATGTTAGAGCTTCAATGCTCAAGATTGTCAGTTTACAGGTTTCTGGGACCACTAATGTTCAAATAGTTCTTCTGTTCAAATGAACTGCAAACTAGCCCAAATCTGCTTAAAACCTTCTCTCTCAATGAGAGAAAGCTGCTACATTCAATGTTTAGTGCAAAACTTGCCAAACTGAAAGATGCTTATGTCTAATGAAATAAAATGTTTTTTGCAATGCAGTGAGACAGTTTTTAATGTGTTAGAAGTTAAATGCACAAAATCTTATTTTAGAGCTTCAATGCTCAAGATTGTCAGTTTACAGGTTTCTGGGACAATTAATTTTCAAATAGTTCTTCTGTTCAAATGAACTGCAAACTAGCCCAAATCTGCTTAAAACATTCTCTCTCAATGAGAGAAAGCTGCCTACATTCAATGTTTAGTGCAAAACTTGCCAAACTGAAAGATGCTTATGTCTAATGAAATAAAATGTTTTTTGCAATGCAGTGAGAAAGTTTCTAATGTGTTAGAAGTTATATGCACAAAATCTTATGTTAGAGCTTCAATGCTCAAGATTGTCAGTTTACAGGTTTCTGAGACCTCTAATGTTCAAATAGTGCTTCTGTTCAAATGAACTGCAAACTAGCCCAAATCTGCTTAAAACCTTCTCTCTCAATGAGAGAAAGCTGCTTCATTCAATGTTTAGTGCAAAACTTGACAAACTGAAAGATGCTTATGTCTAATGAAATAAAATGCTTTTTGCAATGCAGTGAGACAGATTTAAATGTGTTTGAAGTTATATGCACAAATACTTATGTTAGAGCTTCAAAGCTCAAGATTGTCAGTTTACAGGTTTCTGAGACCTCTAATATTGAAATAGTGCATCTGTTCAAATGAACTGCAAATTAGCCCAAATCTGCTTAAAATCTTCTCTTCTCAATGAGAGAAAGCTGCTTCATTCAATGTTTAGTGCAAAACTTGCCAAACTGAGAGATGCTTATGTCTTATCAAATATAATGTTTTTTTTACAATGCAGTAAAACAGTTTTTAATGTGTTAGAAGTTATATGCACAAAATCTTATGTTAGAGCTTCAATGCTCAAGATTGTCAGTTTACAGGTTTCTGGGACCACTAATGTTCAAATAGTGCTTCTGTTCAAATGAACTGCAAACTAGCCCAAATCTGCTTAAAACATTCTCTCTCAATGAGAGAAAGCTGCTTAATTCAATGTTTAGTGCAAAACTTGCCAAACTGAAAGATGCTTATGTCTTATCAAATATAATGGTTTTTTTTACAATGCAGTAAAACAGTTTTTAATGTGTTTGAAGTTATATGCACAAAATCTTATGTTAGAGCTTCAATGCTCAAGATTGTCAGTTTAGAGGTTTCTGGAGACCTCTAATGTTCAAATAGTGCTTTTGTTCAAATGAACTGCAAACTAGCCCAAATCTGCTTAAAACCTTTTCTCTCAATGAGAGAAAGCTGCTTCATTCAATGTTTAGTGCAAAACTTGACAAACTGAAAGATGCCTATGTCTAATGAAATAAAATGCTTTTTGCAATGCAGTGAGAGAGATTTAAATGTGTTAGAAGTTATATGCACAAAATCTTATGTTAGATCTTCAAATGCTCAAGATTGTCAGTTTACAGGTTTCTGGGACCACTAATGTTCAAATAGTGCTTCTGTTCAAATGAACTGCAAACTAGCCCAAATCTGCTTAAAACCTTCTCTCTCAATGAGAGAAAGCCGCTTCATTCAATGTTTAGTGCAAAACTTGCCAAACTGAAAGATGCTTATGTCTAATGAAATAAAATGCTTTTTGCAATGCAAGTGAGACAGTTTTTAATGTGTTAGAAGTTAAATGCACAAAATCTTATGTTAGATCTTCAAATGCTCAAGATTGTCAGTTTACAGGTTTCTGGGACCACTAATGTTCAAATAGTGCTTCTGTTCAAATGAACTGCAAACTAGCCCAAATCTGCTTATAACATTCTCTCTCAATGAGAGAAAGCTGCCTACATTCAATGTTTAGTGCAAAACTTGCCAAACTGAAAGATGCTTTTGTCTAATGAAATAAAATGTTTTTTGCAATGCAAGTGAGACTGTTTCTAATGTGTTAGAAGTTATATGCACAAAATCTTATGTTAGAGCTTCAATGCTCAAGATTGTCAGTTTAAAGGTTTCTGGGACCTCTAATGTTCAAATAGTGCTTCTGTTCAAATGAACTGCAAACTTGCCCAAATCTGCTTAAAACCTTCTCTCTCAATGAGAGAAAGCTGCTTCATTCAATGTTTAGTGCAAAACTTGACAAACTGAAAGATGCTTATGTCTAATGAAATAAAATGTTTTTTGCAATGCAGTGAGACAGTTTCTAATGTGTTAGAAGTTATATGCACAAAATCTTATGTTAGATCTTCAAATGCTCAAGATTGTCAGTTTACAGGTTTCTGGGACCACTAATGTTCAAATAGTGCTTCTGTTCAAATGAACTGCAAACTAGCCCAAATCTGCTTATAACATTCTCTCTCAATGAGAGAAAGCTGCCTACATTCAATGTTTAGTGCAAAACTTGCCAAACTGAAAGATGCTTTTGTCTAATGAAATAAAATGTTTTTTGCAATGCAAGTGAGACTGTTTCTAATGTGTTAGAAGTTATATGCACAAAATCTTATGTTAGAGCTTCAATGCTCAAGATTGTCAGTTTAAAGGTTTCTGGGACCTCTAATGTTCAAATAGTGCTTCTGTTCAAATGAACTGCAAACTTGCCCAAATCTGCTTAAAACCTTCTCTCTCAATGAGAGAAAGCTGCTTCATTCAATGTTTAGTGCAAAACTTGACAAACTGAAAGATGCTTATGTCTAATGAAATAAAATGTTTTTTGCAATGCAGTGAGACAGTTTCTAATGTGTTAGAAGTTATATGCACAAAATCTTATGTTAGAGCTTCAATGCTCAAGATTGTCAGTTTACAGGTTTCTGAGACCTCTAATGTTCAAATAGTGCTTCTGTTCAAATGAACTGCAAACTTGCCCAAATCTGCTTAAAACCTTCTCTCTCAATGAGAGAAAGCTGCTTCATTCACTGTTTAGTGCAAAACTTGCCAAACTGAAAGATGCTTATGTCTAATGAAATAAAATGTTTTTTGCAATGCAGTGAGACAGTTTTTAATGTGTTAGAAGTTAAATGCACAAAATCTTATGTTAGAGCTTCAATGCTCAAGATTGTCAGTTTACAGGTTTCTGGGACCATTAATTTTCAAATAGTTCTTCTGTTCAAATGAACTGCAAACTAGCCCAAATCTGCTTAAAACATTCTCTCTCAATGAGAGAAAGCTGCCTACATTCAATGTTTAGTGCAAAACTTGCCAAACTGAAAGATGCTTATGTCTAATGAAATAAAATGTTTTTTGCAATGCAGTGAGAAAGTTTCTAATGTGTTAGAAGTTATATGCACAAAATCTTATGTTAGAGCTTCAATGCTCAAGATTGTCAGTTTACAGGTTTCTGAGACCTCTAATGTTCAAATAGTGCTTCTGTTCAAATGAACTGCAAACTTGCCCAAATCTGCTTAAAACCTTCTCTCTCAATGAGAGAAAGCTGCTTCATTCACTGTTTAGTGCAAAACTTGCCAAACTGAAAGATGCTTATGTCTAATGAAATAAAATGTTTTTTGCAATGCAGTGAGACAGTTTTTAATGTGTTAGAAGTTAAATGCACAAAATCTTATGTTAGAGCTTCAATGCTCAAGATTGTCAGTTTACAGGTTTCTGGGACCACTAATGTTCAAATAGTGCTTCTGTTCAAATGAACTGCAAACTTGCCCAAATCTGCTTAAAACCTTCTCTCTCAATGAGAGAAAGCTGCTTCATTCAGTGTTTAGTGCAAAACGTGCCAAACTGAAAGATGCTTATGTCTAATGAAATAAAATGTTTTTTGCAATGCAGTGAGACAGTTTTTAATGTGTTAGAAGTTAAATGCACAAAAACTTATGTTAGAGCTTCAATGCTCAAGATTGTCAGTTTACAGGTTTCTGGGACCATTAATTTTCAAATAGTTCTTCTGTTCAAATGAACTGCAAACTAGCCCAAATCTGCTTAAAACATTCTCTCTCAATGAGAGAAAGCTGCCTACATTCAATGTTTAGTGCAAAACTTGCCAAACTGAAAGATGCTTATGTCTAATGAAATAAAATGTTTTTTGCAATGCAGTGAGAAAGTTTCTAATGTGTTAGAAGTTATATGCACAAAATCTTATGTTAGAGCTTCAATGCTCAAGATTGTCAGTTTACAGGTTTCTGAGACCTCTAATGTTCAAATAGTGCTTCTGTTGAAATGAACTGCAAACTAGCCCAAATCTGCTTAAAACCTTCTCTCTCAATGAGAGAAAGCTGCTTCATTCAATGTTTAGTGCAAAACTTGACAAACTGAAAGATGCTTATGTCTAATGAAATAAAATGCTTTTTGCAATGCAGTGAGACAGATTTAAATGTGTTTGAAGTTATATGCACAAATACTTATGTTAGAGCTTCAAAGCTCAAGATTGTCAGTTTACAGGTTTCTGAGACCTCTAATATTGAAATAGTGCATCTGTTCAAATGAACTGCAAATTAGCCCAAATCTGCTTAAAATCTTCTCTTCTCAATGAGAGAAAGCTGCTTCATTCAATGTTTAGTGCAAAACTTGCCAAACTGAGAGATGCTTATGTCTTATCAAATATAATGTTTTTTTACAATGCAGTAAAACAGTTTTTAATGTGTTAGAAGTTATATGCACAAAATCTTATGTTAGAGCTTCAATGCTCAAGATTGTCAGTTTACAGGTTTCTGAGACCTCTGATGTTCAAATAGTGCTTCTGTTCAAATGAACTGCAAACTTCCACAAATCTGCTTAAAACCTTCTCTCTCAATGAGAGAAAGCTGCTTCATTCACTGTTTAGTGCAAAACTTGCCAAACTGAAAGATGCTTATGTCTAATGAAATAAAATGTTTTTTGCAATGCAGTGAGACAGTTTTTAATGTGTTAGAAGTTAAATGCACAAAATCTTATGTTAGAGCTTCAATGCTCAAGATTGTCAGTTTACAGGTTTCTGGGACCACTAATGTTCAAATAGTGCTTCTGTTCAAATGAACTGCAAACTAGCCCAAATCTGCTTAAAACCTTCTCTCTCGATGAGAGAAAGCTGCATCAATCAGTGTTTAGTGCAAAACTTGCCAAACTGCCAAACATATGCTTATGTCTAATGAAATAAAATGTTTTTTGCAATGCAGTGAGACAGTTTTTAATGTGTTAGAAGTTAAATGCACAAAAACTTATGTTAGAGCTTCAATGCTCAAGATTGTCAGTTTACAGGTTTCTGGTACCATTAATTTTCAAATAGTTCATCTGTTCAAATGAACTGCAAACTAGCCAAAATCTGCTTAAAACATTCTCTCTCAATGAGAGAAAGCTGCCTACATTCAATGTTTAGTGCAAAACTTGCCAAACTGAAAGATGCTTATGTCTAATGAAATAAAATGTTTTTTGCAATGCAGTGAGAAAGTTTCTAATGTGTTAGAAGTTATATGCACAAAATCTTATGTTAGAGCTTCAATGCTCAAGATTGTCAGTTTACAGGTTTCTGAGACCTCTAATGTTCAAATAGTGCTTCTGTTCAAATGAACTGCAAACTAGCCCAAATCTGCTCAAAACCTTCTCTCTCAATGAGAGAAAGCTGCTTCATTCAATGTTTAGTGCAAAACTTGACAAACTGAAAGATGCTTATGTCTAATGAAATAAAATGCTTTTTGCAATGCAGTGAGACAGATTTAAATGTGTTTGAAGTTATATGCACAAATACTTATGTTAGAGCTTCAAAGCTCAAGATTCTCAGTTACAGGTTTCTGAGACCTCTAATGTTGAAATAGTTCATCTGTTCAAATGAACTGCAAATTAGCCCAAATCTGCTTAAAATCTTCTCTCTCAATGAGAGAAAGCTGCTTCATTCAATGCTTAGTGCAAAACTTGACAAACTGAAAGATGCTTATGTCTAATGAAATAAAATGCTTTTTGCAATGCAGTGAGACAGATTTAAATGTGTTAGAAGTTATATGCACAAAATCTTATGTTAGAGCTTCAATGCTCAAGATTGTCAGTTTACAGGTTTCTGAGACCGCTAATGTTCAAATAGTGCTTCTGTTCAAATGAACTGCAAACTAGCCCAAATCTGCTTAAAACCTTCTCTCTCAATGAGAGAAAGCTGCTTCATTCAATGTTTAGTGCAAAACTTGACAAACTGAAAGATGCTTATGTCTAATGAAATAAAATGCTTTTTGCAATGCAGTGAGACAGATTTAAATGTGTTAGAAGTTATATGCACAAAATCTTATGTTAGAGCTTCAATGCTCAAGATTGTCAGTTTACAGGTTTCTGAGACCGCTAATGTTCAAATAGTGCTTCTGTTCAAATGAACTGCAAACTAGCCCAAATCTGCTTAAAACCTTCTCTCTCAATGAGAGAAAGCTGCTTCATTCAATGTTTAGTGCAAAACTTGCCAAACTGAGAGATGCTTATGTCTTATCAAATATAATGTTTTTTTTTTACAATGCAGTAAAACAGTTTTTAATGTGTTAGAAGTTATATGCACAAAATCTTATTTTAGAGCTTCAATGCTCAAGATTGTCAGTTTAGAGGTTTCTGGAGACCTCTAATGTTCAAATAGTGCTTCTGTTCAAATGAACTGCAAACTAGCCCAAATCTGCTTAAAACCTTCTCTCTCAATGAGAGAAAGCTGCTTCATTCAATGCTTAGTGCAAAACTTGACAAACTGAAAGATGCTTATGTCTAATGAAATAAAATGCTTTTTGCAATGCAGTGAGACAGATTTAAATGTGTTAGAAGTTATATGCACAAAATCTTATGTTAGAGCTTCAATGCTCAAGATTGTCAGTTTACAGGTTTCTGAGACCGCTAATGTTCAAATAGTGCTTCTGTTCAAATGAACTGCAAACTAGCCCAAATCTGCTTAAAACCTTCTCTCTCAATGAGAGAAAGCTGCTTCATTCAATGTTTAGTGCAAAACTTGACAAACTGAAAGATGCTTATGTCTAATGAAATAAAATGCTTTTTGCAATGCAGTGAGACAGATTTAAATGTGTTAGAAGTTATATGCACAAAATCTTATGTTAGATCTTCAAATGCTCAAGATTGTCAGTTTACAGGTTTCTGGGACCACTAATGTTCAAATAGTGCTTCTGTTCAAATGAACTGCAAACTAGCCCAAATCTGCTTATAACATTCTCTCTCATTGAGAGAAAGCTGCCTACATTCAATGTTTAGTGCAAAACTTGCCAAACTGAAAGATGCTTTTGTCTAATGAAATAAAATATTTTTGCAATGCAAGTGAGACTGTTTCTAATGTGTTAGAAGTTATATGCACAAAATCTTATGTTAGAGCTTCAATGCTCAAGATTGTCAGTTTAAAGTTTTCTGAGACCTCTAATGTTCAAATAGTGCTTCTGTTCAAATGAACTGCAAACTAGCCCAAATCTGCTTAAAACCTTCTCTCTCGATGAGAGAAAGCTGCATCATTCAGTGTTTAGTGCAAAACTTTCCAAACTGAAAGATGCTTATGTCTAATGAAATAAAATGTTTTTTTGCAATGCAGTGAGAAAGTTTCTAATGTGTTAGAAGTTATATGCACAAAATCTTATGTTAGAACTTCAATGCTCAAGATTGTCAGTTTACAGGTTTCTGGGACCACTAATGTTCAAATAGTGCTTCTGTTCAAATGAACTGCAAACTAGCCCAAATCTGCTTAAAACCTTCTCTCTCGATGAGAGAAAGCTGCATCATTCAGTGTTTAGTGCAAAACTTGCCAAACTGAAAGATGCTTATGTCTAATGAAATAAAATGTTTTTTGCAATGCAGTGAGACAGTTTTTAATGTGTTAGAAGTTAAATGCACAAAAACTTATGTTAGAGCTTCAATGCTCAAGATTGTCAGTTTACAGGTTTCTGGGACCATTAATTTTCAAATAGTTCTTCTGTTCAAATGAACTGCAAACTAGCCCAAATCTGCTTAAAACATTCTCTCTCAATGAGAGAAAGCTGCCTACATTCAATGTTTAGTGCAAAACTTGCCAAACTGAAAGATGCTTATGTCTAATGAAATAAAATGTTTTTTGCAATGCAGTGAGAAAGTTTCTAATGTGTTAGAAGTTATATGCACAAAATCTTATGTTAGAGCTTCAATGCTCAAGATTGTCAGTTTACAGGTTTCTGAGACCGCTAATGTTCAAATAGTGCTTCTGTTCAAATGAACTGCAAACTAGCCCAAATCTGCTTAAAACCTTCTCTCTCAATGAGAGAAAGCTACTTCATTCAATGTTTAGTGCAAAACTTGACGAACTGAAAGATGCTTATGTCTAATGAAATAAAATGCTTTTTGTAACGCAGTGTTATAGATTTAAATGTGTTTGAAGTTATATGCACAAATACTTATGTTAGAGCTTCAAAGCTCAAGATTGTCAGTTTACAGATTTCTGAGACCTCTAATGTTGAAATAGTGCATCTGTTCAAATGAACTGCAAATTAGCCCAAATCTGCTTAAAATCTTCTCTTCTCAATGAGAGAAAGCTGCTTCATTCAATGTTTAGTGCAAAACTTGCCAAACTGAGAGATGCTTATGTCTTATCAAATATAATGTTTTTTTTACAATGCAGTAAAACAGTTTTTAATGTGTTAGAAGTTAAATGCACAAAAACTTATGTTAGAGCTTCAATGCTCAAGATTGTCAGTTTACAGGTTTCTGGGACCATTAATTTTCAAATAGTTCTTCTGTTCAAATGAACTGCAAACTAGACCAAATCTGTTTAAAACCTTCTCTCTCAATGAGAGAAAGCTGCTTCATTCAATGTTTAGTGCAAAACTTGACAAACTGAAAGATGCTTATGTCTAATGAAATAAAATGTTTTTTGCAATGCAGTGAGACAGTTTTAATGTGTTAGAAGTTATATGCACAAATACTTATGTTAGAGCTTCAATGCCCAAGATTGTCAGTTTACAGGTTTCTGAGACCTCTAATGTTGAAATAGTGCTGTTCAAATGAACTGCAAATTAGCCAAAATCAGCTTAAAACCTTCTCTCTCAATGAGAGAAAACTGCTTCATTCATTGTTTAGTGCAAAACTTGCCAAACTGAAAGATGCTTATGTCTAATTAAATAAAATGTTTTTGCAATGCAAGGGAGACAGTTTTTAATGTGTTAGAAAGTTAAATGCACAAAAACTTATGTTAGAGCTTCAATGCTCAAGATTGTCAGTTTACAGGTTTCTGGGACCACTAATGTTCAAATAGTTCTTCTGTTCAAATGAACTGCAAACTAGCCCAAATCTGCTTAAAACCTTCTCTCTCAATGAGAGAAAGCTGCCACATTCAATGTTTAGTGCAAAACTTGCCAAACTGAAAGATGCTTATGTCTAATGAAATAAAATGTTTTTTTTTTTTTCAATGCAGTGAGACAGATTTAAATGTGTTAGAAGTTTATATGCACAAAATCTTATGTTAGAGCTTTAATGCTCAAGATTGTCAGTTTACAGGTTTCTGGGACCACTAATGTTCAAATAGTGCTTCTGTTCAAATGAACTGCAAACTAGCCCAAATCTGCTTAAAACCTTCTCTCTCAATGAGAGAAAGCTGCCTACATTCAATGTTTAGTGCAAAACTTGCCAAACTGAAAGATGCTTATGTCTAATGAAATAAATTGCTTTTTGCAATGCAGTGAGACAGTTTTTAATGTGTTAGAAGTTAAATGCACAAAAACTTATGTTAGAGCTTCAATGCTCAAGATTGTCAGTTTACAGGTTTCTGGGACCACTAATGTTCAAATAGTTCTTCTGTTCAAATGAACTGCAAACTAGCCCAAATCTGCTGAAAACCTTCTCTCTCAATGAGAGAAAGCTGCTACATTCAATGTTTAGTGCAAAACTTGCCAAACTGAAAGATGCTTATGTCTAATGAAATAAAATGCTTTTTGCAATGCAGTGAGACAGATTTAAATGTGTTAGAAGTTATATGCACAAAATCTTATGTTAGAGCTTCAATGCTCAAGATTGTCAGTTTACAGGTTTCTGGGACCACTAATGTTCAAATAGTTCTTCTGTTCAAATGAACTGCAAACTAGCCCAAATCTGCTGAAAACCTTCTCTCTCAATGAGAGAAAGCTGTTACATTCAATGTTTAGTGCAAAACTTGCCAAACTGAAAGATGCTTATGTCTAATGAAATAAATTGCTTTTTGCAGTGCAGTGAGACAGATTTAAATGTGTTAGAAGTTATATGCACAAAATCTTATGTTAGAGCTTCAATGCTCAAGATTGTAAGTTTACAGGTTTCTGAGACCTCTAATGTTCAAATAGTGCTTCTGTTCAAATGAACTGCAAACTAGCCCAAATCTGCTTAAAACCTTCTCTCTCAATGAGAGAAAGCTGCTTCATTCAATGTTTAGTGCAAAACTTGACAAACTGAAAGATGCTTATGTCTAATGAAATAAAATGCTTTTTGCAATGCAGTGAGACAGATTTAAATGTGTTTGAAGTTATATGCACAAATACTTATGTTAGAGCTTCAATGCTCAAGATTGTCAGTTTACAGGTTTCTGAGACCTCTAATGTTGAAATAGTGCATCTGTTCAAATGAACTGCAAATTAGCCCAAATCTGCTTAAAATCTTCTCTTCTCAATGAGAGAAAGCTGCTTAATTCAATGTTTAGTGCAAAACTTGCCAAACTGAAAGATGCTTATGTCTTATCAAATATAATGTTTTTTTACAATGCAGTAAAACAGTTTTTAATGTGTTTGAAGTTATATGCACAAAATCTTATGTTAGAGCTTCAATGCTCAAGATTGTCAGTTTAGAGGTTTCTGGAGACCTCTAATGTTCAAATAGTGCTTTTGTTCAAATGAACTGCAAACTAGCCCAAATCTGCTTAAAACCTTCTCTCTCAATGAGAGAAAGCTGCTTCATTCAATGTGTAGTGCAAAACTTGACAAACTGAAAGATGCTTATGTCTAATGAAATAAAATGCTTTTTGCAATGCAGTGAGACAGATTTAAATGTGTTAGAAGTTATATGCACAAAATCTTATGTTAGATCTTCAAATGCTCAAGATTGTCAGTTTACAGGTTTCTGGGACCACTAATGTTCAAATAGTGCTTCTGTTCAAATGAACTGCAAACTAGCCCAAATCTGCTTAAAACCTTCTCTCTCAATGAGAGAAAGCTGCTTCATTCAATGTTTAGTGCAAAACTTGCCAAACTGAAAGATGCTTATGTCTAATGAAATAAAATGCTTTTTGCAATGCAAGTGAGACAGTTTGTAATGTGTTAGAAGTTAAATGCACAAAATCTTATGTTAGATCTTCAAATGCTCAAGATTGTCAGTTTACAGGTTTCTGGGACCACTAATGTTCAAATAGTGCTTCTGTTCAAATGAACTGCAAACTAGCCCAAATCTGCTTAAAACCTTCTCTCTCAATGAGAGAAAGCTGCTTCATTCACTGTTTAGTGCAAAACTTGACAAACTGAAAGATGCTTATGTCTAATGAAATAAAATGTTTTTTGCACTGCAGTGAGACAGTTTTTAATGTGTTAGAAGTTAAATGCACAAAATCTTATGTTAGAGCTTCAATGCTCAAGATTGTCAGTTTACAGGTTTCTGGGACCACTAATGTTCAAATAGTGCTTCTGTTCAAATGAACTGCAAACTAGTCCAAATCTGCTTAAAACCTTCTCTCTCAATGAGAGAAAGCTGCATCATTCAGTGTTTAGTGCAAAACTTGCCAAACTGAAAGATGCTTATGTCTAATGAAATAAAATGTTTTTTTGCAATGCAGTGAGACAGTTTTTAATGTGTTAGAAGTTAAATGCACAAAAACTTATGTTAGAGCTTCAATGCTCAAGATTGTCAGTTTACAGGTTTCTGGGACCATTAATTTTCAAATAGTTCTTCTGTTCAAATGAACTGCAAACTAGCCCAAATCTGCTTAAAACATTCTCTCTCAATGAGAGAAAGCTGCCTACATTCAATGTTTAGTGCAAAACTTGCCAAACTGAAAGATGCTTATGTCTAATGAAATAAAATGTTTTTTGCAATGCATTGAGAAAGTTTCTAATGTGTTAGAAGTTATATGCACAAAATCCTATGTTAGAGCTTCAATGCTCAAGATTGTCAGTTTACAGGTTTCTGGGAAACATTAATTTTCAAATAGTTCTTCTGTTCAAATTAACTATAAACTAGCCCAAATCTGTTTAAAACCTTCTCTCTCAATGAGAGAAAGCTGCTTCATTCAATGTTTAGTGCAAAACTTGACAAACTGAAAGATGCTTATGTCTTATCAAATATAATGTTTTTTTACAATGCAGTAAAACAGTTTTTAATGTGTTAGAAGTTAAATGCACAAAAACTTATGTTAGAGCTTCAATGCTCAAGATTGTCAGTTTACAGGTTTCTGGGACCACTAATGTTCAAATAGTTCTTCTGTTCAAATGAACTACAAACTAGCCCAAATCTGCTGAAAACCCTCTCTCTCAATGAGAGAAAGCTGCTACATTCAATGTTTAGTGCAAAACTTGCCAAACTGAAAGATGCTTATGTCTAATGAAATAAATTGCTTTTTGCAATGCAGTGAGACAGTTTTTAATGTGTTAGAAGTTAAATGCACAAAAACTTATGTTAGAGCTTCAATGCTCAAGATTGTCAGTTTACAGGTTTCTGGGACCACTAATGTTCAAATAGTTCTTCTGTTCAAATGAACTACAAACTAGCCCAAATCTGCTGAAAACCCTCTCTCTCAATGAGAGAAAGCTGCTACATTCAATGTTTAGTGCAAAACTTGCCAAACTGAAAGATGCTTATGTCTAATGAAATAAATTGCTTTTTGCAATGCAGTGAGACAGTTTTTAATGTGTTAGAAGTTAAATGCACAAAAACTTATGTTAGAGCTTCAATGCTCAAGATTGTCAGTTTACAGGTTTCTGGGACCACTAATGTTCAAATAGTTCTTCTGTTCAAATGAACTGCAAACTAGCCCAAATCTGCTGAAAACCTTCTCTCTCAATTAGAGAAAGCTGCTACATTCAATGTTTAGTGCAAAACTTGCCAAACTGAAAGATGCTTATGTCTAATGAAATAAAATGCTTTTTGCAATGCAGTGAGACAGATTTAAATGTGTTAGAAGTTATATGCACAAAATCTTATGTTAGAGCTTCAATGCTCAAGATTGTCAGTTTACAGGTTTCTGGGACCACTAATGTTCAAATAGTTCTTCTGTTCAAATGAACTGCAAACTAGCCCAAATCTGCTGAAAACCTTCTCTCTCAATGAGAGAAAGCTGTTACATTCAATGTTTAGTGCAAAACTTGCCAAACTGAAAGATGCTTATGTCTAATGAAATAAATTGCTTTTTGCAGTGCAGTGAGACAGATTTAAATGTGTTAGAAGTTATATGCACAAAATCTTATGTTAGAGCTTCAATGCTCAAGATTGTAAGTTTACAGGTTTCTGAGACCTCTAATGTTCAAATAGTGCTTCTGTTCAAATGAACTGCAAACTAGCCCAAATCTGCTTAAAACCTTCTCTCTCAATGAGAGAAAGCTGCTTCATTCAATGTTTAGTGCAAAACTTGACAAACTGAAAGATGCTTATGTCTAATGAAATAAAATGCTTTTTGCAATGCAGTGAGACAGATTTAAATGTGTTTGAAGTTATATGCACAAATACTTATGTTAGAGCTTCAATGCTCAAGATTGTCAGTTTACAGGTTTCTGAGACCTCTAATGTTGAAATAGTGCATCTGTTCAAATGAACTGCAAATTAGCCCAAATCTGCTTAAAATCTTCTCTTCTCAATGAGAGAAAGCTGCTTAATTCAATGTTTAGTGCAAAACTTGCCAAACTGAAAGATGCTTATGTCTTATCAAATATAATGTTTTTTTACAATGCAGTAAAACAGTTTTTAATGTGTTTGAAGTTATATGCACAAAATCTTATGTTAGAGCTTCAATGCTCAAGATTGTCAGTTTAGAGGTTTCTGGAGACCTCTAATGTTCAAATAGTGCTTTTGTTCAAATGAACTGCAAACTAGCCCAAATCTGCTTAAAACCTTCTCTCTCAATGAGAGAAAGCTGCTTCATTCAATGTTTAGTGCAAAACTTGACAAACTGAAAGATGCTTATGTCTAATGAAATAAAATGCTTTTTGCAATGCAGTGAGACAGATTTAAATGTGTTAGAAGTTATATGCACAAAATCTTATGTTAGATCTTCAAATGCTCAAGATTGTCAGTTTACAGGTTTCTGGGACCACTAATGTTCAAATAGTGCTTCTGTTCAAATGAACTGCAAACTAGCCCAAATCTGCTTAAAACCTTCTCTCTCAATGAGAGAAAGCTGCTTCATTCAATGTTTAGTGCAAAACTTGCCAAACTGAAAGATGCTTATGTCTAATGAAATAAAATGCTTTTTGCAATGCAAGTGAGACAGTTTGTAATGTGTTAGAATTTAAATGCACAAAATCTTATGTTAGATCTTCAAATGCTCAAGATTGTCAGTTTACAGGTTTCTGGGACCACTAATGTTCAAATAGTGCTTCTGTTCAAATGAACTGCAAACTAGCCCAAATCTGCTTAAAACCTTCTCTCTCAATGAGAGAAAGCTGCTTCATTCACTGTTTAGTGCAAAACTTGACAAACTGAAAGATGCTTATGTCTAATGAAATAAAATGTTTTTTGCAATGCAGTGAGACAGTTTTTAATGTGTTAGAAGTTAAATGCACAAAAACTTATGTTAGAGCTTCAATGCTCAAGATTGTCAGTTTACAGGTTTCTGGGACCATTAATTTTCAAATAGTTCTTCTGTTCAAATGAACTGCAAACTAGCCCAAATCTGCTTAAAACATTCTCTCTCAATGAGAGAAAGCTGCCTACATTCAATGTTTAGTGCAAAACTTGCCAAACTGAAAGATGCTTATGTCTAATGAAATAAAATGTTTTTTGCAATGCATTGAGAAAGTTTCTAATGTGTTAGAAGTTATATGCACAAAATCTTATGTTAGAGCTTCAATGCTCAAGATTGTCAGTTTACAGGTTTCTGGGAAACATTAATTTTCAAATAGTTCTTCTGTTCAAATTAACTATAAACTAGCCCAAATCTGTTTAAAACCTTCTCTCTCAATGAGAGAAAGCTGCTTCATTCAATGTTTAGTGCAAAACTTGACAAACTGAAAGATGCTTATGTCTTATCAAATATAATGTTTTTTTACAATGCAGTAAAACAGTTTTTAATGTGTTAGAAGTTAAATGCACAAAAACTTATGTTAGAGCTTCAATGCTCAAGATTGTCAGTTTACAGGTTTCTGGGACCACTAATGTTCAAATAGTTCTTCTGTTCAAATGAACTACAAACTAGCCCAAATCTGCTGAAAACCCTCTCTCTCAATGAGAGAAAGCTGCTACATTCAATGTTTAGTGCAAAACTTGCCAAACTGAAAGATGCTTATGTCTAATGAAATAAATTGCTTTTTGCAATGCAGTGAGACAGTTTTTAATGTGTTAGAAGTTAAATGCACAAAAACTTATGTTAGAGCTTCAATGCTCAAGATTGTCAGTTTACAGGTTTCTGGGACCACTAATGTTCAAATAGTTCTTCTGTTCAAATGAACTACAAACTAGCCCAAATCTGCTGAAAACCCTCTCTCTCAATGAGAGAAAGCTGCTACATTCAATGTTTAGTGCAAAACTTGCCAAACTGAAAGATGCTTATGTCTAATGAAATAAATTGCTTTTTGCAATGCAGTGAGACAGTTTTTAATGTGTTAGAAGTTAAATGCACAAAAACTTATGTTAGAGCTTCAATGCTCAAGATTGTCAGTTTACAGGTTTCTGGGACCACTAATGTTCAAATAGTTCTTCTGTTCAAATGAACTGCAAACTAGCCCAAATCTGCTGAAAACCTTCTCTCTCAATTAGAGAAAGCTGCTACATTCAATGTTTAGTGCAAAACTTGCCAAACTGAAAGATGCTTATGTCTAATGAAATAAAATGCTTTTTGCAATGCAGTGAGACAGATTTAAATGTGTTAGAAGTTATATGCACAAAATCTTATGTTAGAGCTTCAATGCTCAAGATTGTCAGTTTACAGGTTTCTGGGACCACTAATGTTCAAATAGTTCTTCTGTTCAAATGAACTGCAAACTAGCCCAAATCTGCTGAAAACCTTCTCTCTCAATGAGAGAAAGCTGTTACATTCAATGTTTAGTGCAAAACTTGCCAAACTGAAAGATGCTTATGTCTAATGAAATAAATTGCTTTTTGCAGTGCAGTGAGACAGATTTAAATGTGTTAGAAGTTATATGCACAAAATCTTATGTTAGAGCTTCAATGCTCAAGATTGTAAGTTTACAGGTTTCTGAGACCTCTAATGTTCAAATAGTGCTTCTGTTCAAATGAACTGCAAACTAGCCCAAATCTGCTTAAAACCTTCTCTCTCAATGAGAGAAAGCTGCTTCATTCAATGTTTAGTGCAAAACTTGACAAACTGAAAGATGCTTATGTCTAATGAAATAAAATGCTTTTTGCAATGCAGTGAGACAGATTTAAATGTGTTTGAAGTTATATGCACAAATACTTATGTTAGAGCTTCAATGCTCAAGATTGTCAGTTTACAGGTTTCTGAGACCTCTAATGTTGAAATAGTGCATCTGTTCAAATGAACTGCAAATTAGCCCAAATCTGCTTAAAATCTTCTCTTCTCAATGAGAGAAAGCTGCTTAATTCAATGTTTAGTGCAAAACTTGCCAAACTGAAAGATGCTTATGTCTTATCAAATATAATGTTTTTTTACAATGCAGTAAAACAGTTTTTAATGTGTTTGAAGTTATATGCACAAAATCTTATGTTAGAGCTTCAATGCTCAAGATTGTCAGTTTAGAGGTTTCT
The DNA here is from genome assembly GCF_963082965.1 of Carassius carassius. NCBI lineage: Eukaryota > Metazoa > Chordata > Actinopteri > Cypriniformes > Cyprinidae > Carassius > Carassius carassius. The sequence continues at coordinate 38,267 of NW_026775053.1, forward strand.
GGAGACCTCTAATGTTCAAATAGTGCTTTTGTTCAAATGAACTGCAAACTAGCCCAAATCTGCTTAAAACCTTCTCTCTCAATGAGAGAAAGCTGCTTCATTCAATGTTTAGTGCAAAACTTGACAAACTGAAAGATGCTTATGTCTAATGAAATAAGATGCTTTTTGCAATGCAGTGAGACAGATTTAAATGTGTTAGAAGTTATATGCACAAAATCTTATGTTAGATCTTCAAATGCTCAAGATTGTCAGTTTACAGGTTTCTGGGACCACTAATGTTCAAATAGTGCTTCTGTTCAAATGAACTGCAAACTAGCCCAAATCTGCTTAAAACCTTCTCTCTCAATGAGAGAAAGCTGCTTCATTCAATGTTTAGTGCAAAACTTGCCAAACTGAAAGATGCTTATGTCTAATGAAATAAAATGCTTTTTGCAATGCAAGTGAGACAGTTTGTAATGTGTTAGAATTTAAATGCACAAAATCTTATGTTAGATCTTCAAATGCTCAAGATTGTCAGTTTACAGGTTTCTGGGACCACTAATGTTCAAATAGTGCTTCTGTTCAAATGAACTGCAAACTAGCCCAAATCTGCTTAAAACCTTCTCTCTCAATGAGAGAAAGCTGCTTCATTCACTGTTTAGTGCAAAACTTGACAAACTGAAAGATGCTTATGTCTAATGAAATAAAATGTTTTTTGCAATGCAGTGAGACAGTTTTTAATGTGTTAGAAGTTAAATGCACAAAAACTTATGTTAGAGCTTCAATGCTCAAGATTGTCAGTTTACAGGTTTCTGGGACCATTAATTTTCAAATAGTTCTTCTGTTCAAATGAACTGCAAACTAGCCCAAATCTGCTTAAAACATTCTCTCTCAATGAGAGAAAGCTGCCTACATTCAATGTTTAGTGCAAAACTTGCCAAACTGAAAGATGCTTATGTCTAATGAAATAAAATGTTTTTTGCAATGCATTGAGAAAGTTTCTAATGTGTTAGAAGTTATATGCACAAAATCTTATGTTAGAGCTTCAATGCTCAAGATTGTCAGTTTACAGGTTTCTGGGAAACATTAATTTTCAAATAGTTCTTCTGTTCAAATTAACTATAAACTAGCCCAAATCTGTTTAAAACCTTCTCTCTCAATGAGAGAAAGCTGCTTCATTCAATGTTTAGTGCAAAACTTGACAAACTGAAAGATGCTTATGTCTTATCAAATATAATGTTTTTTTACAATGCAGTAAAACAGTTTTTAATGTGTTAGAAGTTAAATGCACAAAAACTTATGTTAGAGCTTCAATGCTCAAGATTGTCAGTTTACAGGTTTCTGGGACCACTAATGTTCAAATAGTTCTTCTGTTCAAATGAACTACAAACTAGCCCAAATCTGCTGAAAACCCTCTCTCTCAATGAGAGAAAGCTGCTACATTCAATGTTTAGTGCAAAACTTGCCAAACTGAAAGATGCTTATGTCTAATGAAATAAATTGCTTTTTGCAATGCAGTGAGACAGTTTTTAATGTGTTAGAAGTTAAATGCACAAAAACTTATGTTAGAGCTTCAATGCTCAAGATTGTCAGTTTACAGGTTTCTGGGACCACTAATGTTCAAATAGTTCTTCTGTTCAAATGAACTACAAACTAGCCCAAATCTGCTGAAAACCCTCTCTCTCAATGAGAGAAAGCTGCTACATTCAATGTTTAGTGCAAAACTTGCCAAACTGAAAGATGCTTATGTCTAATGAAATAAATTGCTTTTTGCAATGCAGTGAGACAGTTTTTAATGTGTTAGAAGTTAAATGCACAAAAACTTATGTTAGAGCTTCAATGCTCAAGATTGTCAGTTTACAGGTTTCTGGGACCACTAATGTTCAAATAGTTCTTCTGTTCAAATGAACTGCAAACTAGCCCAAATCTGCTGAAAACCTTCTCTCTCAATTAGAGAAAGCTGCTACATTCAATGTTTAGTGCAAAACTTGCCAAACTGAAAGATGCTTATGTCTAATGAAATAAAATGCTTTTTGCAATGCAGTGAGACAGATTTAAATGTGTTAGAAGTTATATGCACAAAATCTTATGTTAGAGCTTCAATGCTCAAGATTGTCAGTTTACAGGTTTCTGGGACCACTAATGTTCAAATAGTTCTTCTGTTCAAATGAACTGCAAACTAGCCCAAATCTGCTGAAAACCTTCTCTCTCAATGAGAGAAAGCTGTTACATTCAATGTTTAGTGCAAAACTTGCCAAACTGAAAGATGCTTATGTCTAATGAAATAAATTGCTTTTTGCAGTGCAGTGAGACAGATTTAAATGTGTTAGAAGTTATATGCACAAAATCTTATGTTAGAGCTTCAATGCTCAAGATTGTAAGTTTACAGGTTTCTGAGACCTCTAATGTTCAAATAGTGCTTCTGTTCAAATGAACTGCAAACTAGCCCAAATCTGCTTAAAACCTTCTCTCTCAATGAGAGAAAGCTGCTTCATTCAATGTTTAGTGCAAAACTTGACAAACTGAAAGATGCTTATGTCTAATGAAATAAAATGCTTTTTGCAATGCAGTGAGACAGATTTAAATGTGTTTGAAGTTATATGCACAAATACTTATGTTAGAGCTTCAATGCTCAAGATTGTCAGTTTACAGGTTTCTGAGACCTCTAATGTTGAAATAGTGCATCTGTTCAAATGAACTGCAAATTAGCCCAAATCTGCTTAAAATCTTCTCTTCTCAATGAGAGAAAGCTGCTTAATTCAATGTTTAGTGCAAAACTTGCCAAACTGAAAGATGCTTATGTCTTATCAAATATAATGTTTTTTTACAATGCAGTAAAACAGTTTTTAATGTGTTTGAAGTTATATGCACAAAATCTTATGTTAGAGCTTCAATGCTCAAGATTGTCAGTTTAGAGGTTTCTGGAGACCTCTAATGTTCAAATAGTGCTTTTGTTCAAATGAACTGCAAACTAGCCCAAATCTGCTTAAAACCTTCTCTCTCAATGAGAGAAAGCTGCTTCATTCAATGTTTAGTGCAAAACTTGACAAACTGAAAGATGCTTATGTCTAATGAAATAAAATGCTTTTTGCAATGCAGTGAGACAGATTTAAATGTGTTAGAAGTTATATGCACAAAATCTTATGTTAGATCTTCAAATGCTCAAGATTGTCAGTTTACAGGTTTCTGGGACCACTAATGTTCAAATAGTGCTTCTGTTCAAATGAACTGCAAACTAGCCCAAATCTGCTTAAAACCTTCTCTCTCAATGAGAGAAAGCTGCTTCATTCAATGTTTAGTGCAAAACTTGCCAAACTGAAAGATGCTTATGTCTAATGAAATAAAATGCTTTTTGCAATGCAAGTGAGACAGTTTGTAATGTGTTAGAATTTAAATGCACAAAATCTTATGTTAGATCTTCAAATGCTCAAGATTGTCAGTTTACAGGTTTCTGGGACCACTAATGTTCAAATAGTGCTTCTGTTCAAATGAACTGCAAACTAGCCCAAATCTGCTTAAAACCTTCTCTCTCAATGAGAGAAAGCTGCTTCATTCACTGTTTAGTGCAAAACTTGACAAACTGAAAGATGCTTATGTCTAATGAAATAAAATGTTTTTTGCAATGCAGTGAGACAGTTTTTAATGTGTTAGAAGTTAAATGCACAAAATCTTATGTTAGAGCTTCAATGCTCAAGATTGTCAGTTTACAGGTTTCTGGGACCACTAATGTTCAAATAGTGCTTCTGTTCAAATGAACTGCAAACTAGTCCAAATCTGCTTAAAACCTTCTCTCTCAATGAGAGAAAGCTGCATCATTCAGTGTTTAGTGCAAAACTTGCCAAACTGAAAGATGCTTATGTCTAATGAAATAAAATGTTTTTTTGCAATGCAGTGAGACAGTTTTTAATGTGTTAGAAGTTAAATGCACAAAAACTTATGTTAGAGCTTCAATGCTCAAGATTGTCAGTTTACAGGTTTCTGGGACCATTAATTTTCAAATAGTTCTTCTGTTCAAATGAACTGCAAACTAGCCCAAATCTGCTTAAAACATTCTCTCTCAATGAGAGAAAGCTGCCTACATTCAATGTTTAGTGCAAAACTTGCCAAACTGAAAGATGCTTATGTCTAATGAAATAAAATGTTTTTTGCAATGCAGTGAGAAAGTTTCTAATGTGTTAGAAGTTATATGCACAAAATCTTATGTTAGAGCTTCAATGCTCAAGATTGTCAGTTTACAGGTTTCTGGGAAACATTAATTTTCAAATAGTTCTTCTGTTCAAATTAACTATAAACTAGCCCAAATCTGTTTAAAACCTTCTCTCTCAATGAGAGAAAGCTGCTTCATTCAATGTTTAGTGCAAAACTTGACAAACTGAAAGATGCTTATGTCTTATCAAATATAATGTTTTTTTACAATGCAGTAAAACAGTTTTTAATGTGTTAGAAGTTATATGCACAAAATCTTATGTTAGATCTTCAATGCTCAAGATTGTCAGTTTAGAGGTTTCTGGAGACCTCTAATGTTCAAATAGTGCTTTTGTTCAAATGAACTGCAAACTAGCCCAAATCTGCTTAAAACCTTCTCTCTCAATGAGAGAAAGCTGCTTCATTCAATGTTTAGTGCAAAACTTGCCAAACTGAAAGATGCTTATGTCTAATGAAATAATTTTTTTTTTTTTGCAATGCAGGGAGACAGTTTCTAATGTGCTAGAATTTATATGCACAAAATCTTATGTTAGAGCTTCAATTCTCAAGATTGTCAGTTTACAGGTTTCTGGGACCACTAATGTTCAAATAGTGCTTCTGTTCAAATGAACTGCAAACTAGCACAAATCTGCTTAATACCTTCTCTCTCAATGAGAGAAAGCTGCTTCATTCAATGTTTAGTGCAAAACTTGCCAAACTGAAAGATGCTTATGTCTAATGAAATAAATTGCTTTTTGCAATGCAGTGAGACAGTTTTTAATGTGTTAGAAGTTAAATGCACAAAAACTTATGTTAGAGCTTCAATGCTCAAGATTGTCAGTTTACAGGTTTCTGGGACCACTAATGTTCAAATAGTTCTTCTGTTCAAATGAACTACAAACTAGCCCAAATCTGCTGAAAACCCTCTCTCTCAATGAGAGAAAGCTGCTACATTCAATGTTTAGTGCAAAACTTGCCAAACTGAAAGATGCTTATGTCTAATGAAATAAATTGCTTTTTGCAATGCAGTGAGACAGTTTTTAATGTGTTAGAAGTTAAATGCACAAAAACTTATGTTAGAGCTTCAATGCTCAAGATTGTCAGTTTACAGGTTTCTGGGACCACTAATGTTCAAATAGTTCTTCTGTTCAAATGAACTGCAAACTAGCCCAAATCTGCTGAAAACCTTCTCTCTCAATGAGAGAAAGCTGCTACATTCAATGTTTAGTGCAAAACTTGCCAAACTGAAAGATGCTTATGTCTAATGAAATAAAATGCTTTTTGCAATGCAGTGAGACAGATTTAAATGTGTTAGAAGTTATATGCACAAAATCTTATGTTAGAGCTTCAATGCTCAAGATTGTCAGTTTACAGGTTTCTGGGACCACTAATGTTCAAATAGTTCTTCTGTTCAAATGAACTGCAAACTAGCCCAAATCTGCTGAAAACCTTCTCTCTCAATGAGAGAAAGCTGTTACATTCAATGTTTAGTGCAAAACTTGCCAAACTGAAAGATGCTTATGTCTAATGAAATAAATTGCTTTTTGCAGTGCAGTGAGACAGATTTAAATGTGTTAGAAGTTATATGCACAAAATCTTATGTTAGAGCTTCAATGCTCAAGATTGTAAGTTTACAGGTTTCTGAGACCTCTAATGTTCAAATAGTGCTTCTGTTCAAATGAACTGCAAACTAGCCCAAATCTGCTTAAAACATTCTCTCTCAATGAGAGAAAGCTGCTACATTCGATGTTTAGTGCAAAACTTGACAAACTGAAAGATGCTTATGTCTAATGAAATAAAATGTTTTTTGCAATGCAGTGAGACAGTTTCTAATGTGTTAGAAGTTATATGCACAAAATCTTATGTTAGAGCTTCAATGCTCAAGATTGACAGTTTACAGGTTTCTGAGACCTCTAATGTTCAAATAGTGCTTCTGTTCAAATGAACTGCAAACTAGCCCAAATCTGCTTAAAACCTTCTCTCTCAATGAGAGAAAGCTGCTTCATTCAGTGTTCATTGCAAAACTTGCCAAACTGAAAGATGCTTATGTCTAATGAAATAAAATGTTTTTTGCAATGCAAAGTGAGACAGTTTTTGATGTGTTAGAAGTTAAATGCACAAAAACTTATGTTAGAGCTTCAATGTTCAAGATTTTCAGTTTACAGGTTTCTGGGGCCACTAATGTTCAAATAGTTCTTCTGTTCAAATGAACTGCAAACTAGCCCAAATCTGCTTAAAACCTTCTCTCTCAATGAGAGAAAGCTGCTACATTCAATGTTTAGTGCAAAACTTGCCAAACTGAAAGATGCTTATGTCTAATGAAATAAATTGCTTTTTGCAATGCAGTGAGACAGATTTAAATGTGTTAGAAGTATATGCACAACATCTTTTGTTAGAGCTTCAATGCTCAAGATTGTCAGTTTACAGGTTTCTGAGACCTCTAATGTTCAAATAGTGCTTCTGTTCAAATGAACAGCAAATTAGCCCAAATCTGCTTAAAACCTTCTCTCTCAATGAAAGAAAGCTGCTTCATTCAATGTTTGGTGCAAAACTTGCCAAACTGAAAGATGCTTATGTCTAATGAATTAAAATGTTTTTTGCAATTCAGTGAGACAGTTTCTAATGTGTTAGAAGTTACATGCACAAAATCTTATGTTAGGACCTCAGTGCTCAAGATTGTCAGTTTACAGGTTTCTGAGACCAGTAATGTTGAAATAGTGCTTCTGTTCAAATGAAGTGAAATCTAGCCCAAATCTGCTCAAAAGCTTGTCTCTCTATGAGAGAAAGCTGCTTCATTCCATATTCAGTGCAAATCTTGCCAAACTGAAAGATGCTTATGCCTTATTGAAATACAATGTTTTTGCAATGCTGTAAGACAGTTTTTAATGTGTTAGAAGTTATATGCACATAAACTTATGTTAGAGCTTCAATGCTCAAGATTGTCAGTTTACAGGTTTCTGAGACCAGTAAAGTTGAAATAGTGCTTCTGTTCAAATGAAGTGAAATCTAGCCCAAATCTGCTCAAGAGCTTGTCTCTCTATGAGAGAAAGCTGCTTCATTCAATATTCAGTGCAAATCTTGCCAAACTGAAAGATGCTTATGCCTTATGAAATACAATGTTTTTGCAATGCTGTAAGACAGTTTTTAATGTGTTAGAAGTTGTATGCACAAAAACTTATGTTAGGACCTCAGTGCTCAAGATTGTCAGTTTACAGGTTTCTGAGACCAGTAATGTTGAAATAGTGCTTCTGTTCAAATGAAGTGAAATTTAGCCCAAATCTGCTCAAAAGTTTGTCTCTCTATGAGAGAAAGCTGCTTCATTCAATATTCAGTGCAAATCTTGCCAGACTGAAAGATGCTTATGCCTTATTGAAATACAATGTTTTTGCAATGCCGTACGACAGTTTTAAATGTGTTAGAAGTTGAATGCACAAAAACTTATGTTAGGACCTCAGTGCTCAAGATTGTCAGTTTACAGGTTTCTGAGACCAGTAATGTTGAAATAGTGCTTCTGTTCAAATGAAGTGAAATTTAGCCCAAATCTGCTCAAAAGCTTGTCTCTCTATGAGAGTAAGCTGCTTCATTCAATATTCAGTGCAAATCTTGCCAGACTGAAAGATGCTTATGCCTTATTGAAATACAATGTTTTTGCAATGCTGTAAGACAGTTTTTAATGTGTTAGAAGTTATATGCACATAAACTTATGTTAGAGCTTCAATGCTCAAGATTGTCAGTTTACAGGTTTCTGAGACCAGTAAAGTTGAAATAGTGCTTCTGTTCAAATGAAGTGAAATCTAGCCCAAATCTGCTCAAAAGCTTGTCTCTCAATGAGAGAAAGCTGCTTCATTCAAAATTCAGTGCAAATCTTGCCAAACTGAAAGATGCTTATGCCTTATGAAATACAAGGTATTTGCAATGCTGTAAGACAGTTTTTAATGTGTTAGAAGTTATATGCACAAAAACTAATGTTAGGACTTCAATGCCCAAGATCGTCAGTTTACAGGTTTCTGAGACCAGTAATGTTGAAATAGTGCTTCTTTTCAAATGAAGTGAAATCTAGCCCAAATCTGCTCAAAAGCTTGTCTCTCTATGAGAGAAAGCTGCTTCATTCAATATTCAGTGCAAATCTTGCCAAACTGAAAGATGCTTATGTCTTATGAAATAAAATGATTTCTGCAATGCAGTGAGACAGTTTTTAATGTGTTAGAAGTTATATGCACAAAAACTTATGTTAGGACTTCAATGCTCAAGATTGCTAGTTTACAGGTTTCTGAGACCAGTAATGTTGAAATAGTGCTTCTGTTCAAATGAAGTGAAATCTAGCCCAAATCTGCTCAAAAGCTTGTCTCTCTATGAGAGAAAGCTGCTTCATTCAATATTCAGTGCAAATCTTGCCAAACTGAAAGATGCTTATGCCTTTTGAAATACAATGTTTTTGCAATGCTGTAAGACAGTTTTTAATGTGTTAGAAGTTATATGCACATAAACTTATGTTAGACCTTCAATGCTCAAGATTGTCAGTTTACAGGTTTCTGAGACCAGTAATGTTGAAATAGTGCTTCTGTTCAAATGAAGTGAAATCTAGCCCAAATCTGCTCAAAAGCTTGTCTCTCTATGAGAGAAAGCTGCTACATTCAATATTCAGAGCAAATCTTGCCAAACTGAAAAATGCTTATGCCTTATGGAATACAATGTTTTTGCAATGCTGTAAGACAGTTTTTAATGTGTTAGAAGTTATATGCACAAAAACATCTGTTAGGACTTCAATGCTCAAGATTGCCAGTTTACAGGTTTCTGAGACCAGTAATGTTGAAATAGTGCTTCTGTTCAAATGAAGTGAAATCTAGCCCAAATCTGCTCAAAAGCTTGTCTCTCTATGAGAGAAAGCTGCTTCATTCAATATTCAGTGCAAATCTTGCCAAACTGAAAGATGCTTATGCCTTATGAAATACAATGTTTTTGCAATGCTGTAAGACAGTTTTTAATGTGTTAGAAGTTGTATGCACAAAAACTTATGTGAGGACCTCAGTGCTCAAGATTGTCAGTTTACAGGTTTCTGAGACCAGTAATGTTGAAATAGTGCTTCTGTTCAAATGAAGTTAAATTTAGCCCAAATCTGCTCAAAAGTTTGTCTCTCTATGAGAGAAAGTTGCTTCATTCAATATTCAGTGCAAATCTTGCCAGACTGAAAGATGCTTATGCCTTATTGAAATACAATGTTTTTGCAATGCTGTAAGACAGTTTTTATTGTGTTAGAAGTTATATGCACATAAACTTATGTTAGAGCTTTAATGCTCAAGATTGTCAGTTTACAGGTTTCTGAGACCAGTAAAGTTGAAATAGTGCTTCTGTTCAAATGAAGTGAAATCTAGCCCAAATCTGCTCAAAAGCTTGTCTCTCTATGAGAGAAAGCTGCTTCATTCAATATTCAGTGCAAATCTTGCCAGACTGAAAGATGCTTATGCCTTATTGAAATACAATGTTTTTGCAATGCTGTAAGACAGTTTTTAATGTGTTAGAAGTTATATGCACATAAACTTATGTTAGAGCTTCAATGCTCAAGATTGTCAGTTTACAGGTTTCTGAGACCAGTAAAGTTGAAATAGTGCTTCTGTTCAAATGAAGTGAAATCTAGCCCAAATCTGCTCAAAAGCTTGTCTCTCTATGAGAGAAAGCTGCTTCATTCAATATTCAGTGCAAATCTTGCCAAACTGAAAGATGCTTATGCCTTATGAAATACAATGTTTTTGCAATGCTGTAAGACAGTTTTTAATGTGTTAGAAGTTATATGCACATAAACTTATGTTAGAGCTTTAATGCTCAAGATTGTCAGTTTACAGGTTTCTGAGACTAGTAAAGTTGAAATAGTGCTTCTGTTCAAATGAAGTGAAATCTAGCCCAAATCTGCTCAAAAGCTTGTCTCTCTGTGAGAGAAAGCTGCTTCATTCAATATTCAGTGCAAATCTTGCCAGACTGAAAGATGCTTATGCCTTATTGAAATACAATGTTTTTGCAATGCTGTAAGACAGTTTTTAATGTGTTAGAAGTTATATGCACATAAACTTATATTAGAGCTTCAATGCTCAAGATTGTCAGTTTTACAAGTTTCTGAGACCAGTAAAGTTGAAATAGTGCTTCTGTTCAAATGAAGTGAAATCTAGCCCAAATCTGCTCAAAAGCTTGTCTCTCTATGAGAGAAAGCTGCTACATTCAATATTAAGTGCAAATCTTGCCAAACTGAAAGATGCTTATGTCTTATGAAATAAAATGATTTCTGCAATGCAGTGAGACAGTTTTTAATGTGTTAGCAGTTATATGCACAAAAACTTATGTTAGGACTTCAATTCTCAAGATTGTCATTTTACAGGTTTCTGAGACCAGTAATGTTGAAATAGTGCTTCTGTTCAAATGAAGTGAAATCTAGCCCAAATCTGCTCAAAAGCTTGTCTCTCTATGAGAGCAAGCTGCTTCATTCAATATTCAGTGCAAATCTTACCAGACTGAAAGATGCTTATACCTTATTGAAATACAATGTTTCTGCAATGCTGTAAGACAGTTTTTAATGTGTTAGAAGTTATATGCACATAAACTTATGTTAGAGCTTCAATGCTCAAGATTGTCAGTTTACAGGTTTCTGAGACCAGTAAAGTTGAAATAGTGCTTCTGTTCAAATGAAGTGAAATCTAGCCCAAATCTGCTCAAAAGCTTGTCTCTCTATGAGAGAAAGCTGCTACATTCAATATTCAGTGCAAATCTTGCCAAACTGAAAGATGCTTATGCCTTTTGGAATACAATGTTTTTGCAATGCTGCAAGACAGTTTTTAATGTGTTAGAAGTTATATGCACAAAAACATGTGTTAGGATTTCAATGCTCAAGATTGTCAGTTTACAGGTTTCTGAGACCAGTAATGCTGAAATAGTGCTGCTGTTCAAATGAAGTGAAACCTAGCCCAAATCTGCTCAAAAGCTTGTCTCTCTATGAGAGAAAGCTGCTTCATTCAATATTCAGTGCAAATCTTGCCAAACTGAAAAATGCTTATGCCTTATGAAAGACAAGGTTTTTGCAATGCTGTAAGACAGTTTTTAATGTGTTAGAAGTTGTATGCACAAAAACTTATGTTAGGACCTCAGTGCTCAAGATTGTCAGTTTACAGGTTTCTGAGACCAGTAATGTTGAAATAGTGCTTCTGTTCAAATGAAGTGAAATTTAGCCCAAATCTGCTCAAAAGCTTGTCTCTCTATGAGAGAAAGCTGCTTCATTCAATATTCAGTGCAAATCTTGCCAGACTGAAAGATGCTTATGCCTTATTGAAATACAATGTTTTTGCAATGCTGTAAGACAGTTTTTAATGTGTTAGAAGTTATATGCACATAAACTTATGTTAGAGCTTCAATGCTCAAGATTGTCAGTTTACAGGTTTCTGAGACCAGTAATGTTGAAATAATGCTTCTGTTCAAATGAAGTGAAATCTAGCCCAAATCTGCTCAAGAGCTTGTCTCTCTATGAGAGAAAGCTGCTTCATTCAATATTCAGTGCAAATCTTGCCAAACTGAAAGATGCTTATGTCTAATCAAAAACAAAAACGTTTTTTGCAATGCAGTGAGACAGTTTTTAATGTGTTAGAAGTTAAATGCACAAAATCTTATGTTTGAGCTTCAATGCTCAAGATTGTCCGTTCACAGGTTTCTGAGACCTCTAATGTTCAAATAGTGCTTCTGTTCAAATGAAGTGCAAATTAGCCAAAATCTGCTTAAAACCTTCTCTCTCAAGGAGAGAAAACTTCTTCATTCATTGTTTAGTGCAAAACTTGCCAAACTGAAAGATGCTTATGTCTAATGAAATAAAATGTTTTTTGCAATGCAGTGAGACAGTTTTAATGTGTTAGAAGTTATATGCACAAATACTTATGTTAGAGCTTTAATGCTCAAGATTGTCAGTTTACAGGTTTCTGAGACCACTAATGTTGAAATAGTGCTTCTGTTCAAATGAACAGCAAATTAGCCCAAATCTGCTTAAAACCTTCTCTCTCAATGAGAGAAAGCTGCTTCATTCATTGTTTAGTGCAAAAGTTGCCAAACTGAAAGATGCTTATGTCTAATGAAAGAAATTGCTTTTTGCAATGCAGTGAGACACATTTAAATGTGTTAGAAGTTATATGCACAAAATCTTATGTTAGAGCTTCAATGCTCAAGATTTTAAGTTTACAGGTTTCTGAGATGTCTAATGTTCAAATAGTGCTTCTGTTCAAATGAACTGCAAACTAGCCCAAATCTGCTTAAAACCTTCTCTCTCAATGAGAGAAAGCTGCTTCATTCAGTTTTTAGTGCAAAACTTGCCAAACTAAAAGATGCTTATGTCTAATGAAATAAAATGTTTTTTGCAATGCAAGGGAGACAGTTTCTAATGTGTTAGAAGTTATATGCACAAAATCTTATGTTAGAGCTTCAATGCTCAAGATTGACAGTTTACAGGTTTCTGAGACCTCTAATGTTCAAATAGTGCTTCTGTTCAAATGAACTGCAAACTAGCCCAAATCTGCTTAAAACCTTCTCTCTCAATGAGAGAAAGCTGCTTCATTCAGTGTTCATTGCAAAACTTGCCAAACTGAAAGATGCTTATGTCTAATGAAATAAAATGTTTTTTGCAATGCAAAGTGAGACAGTTTTTAATGTGTTAGAAGTTATATGCACAAAAACTTATGTTAGGACTTCAATGCCCAAGATCGTCAGTTTACAGGTTTCTGAGACCAGTAATGTTGAAATAGTGCTTCTTTTCAAATGAAGTGAAATCTAGCCCAAATCTGCTCAAAAGCTTGTCTCTCTATGAGAGAAAGCTGCTTCATTCAATATTCAGTGCAAATCTTGCCAAACTGAAAGATGCTTATGTCTTATGAAATAAAATGATTTCTGCAATGCAGTGAGACAGTTTTTAATGTGTTAGAAGTTATATGCACAAAAACTTATGTTAGGACTTCAATGCTCAAGATTGCTAGTTTACAGGTTTCTGAGACCAGTAATGTTGAAATAGTGCTTCTGTTCAAATGAAGTGAAATCTAGCCCAAATCTGCTCAAAAGCTTGTCTCTCTATGAGAGAAAGCTGCTTCATTCAATATTCAGTGCAAATCTTGCCAAACTGAAAGATGCTTATGCCTTTTGAAATACAATGTTTTTGCAATGCTGTAAGACAGTTTTTAATGTGTTAGAAGTTATATGCACATAAACTTATGTTAGACCTTCAATGCTCAAGATTGTCAGTTTACAGGTTTCTGAGACCAGTAATGTTGAAATAGTGCTTCTGTTCAAATGAAGTGAAATCTAGCCCAAATCTGCTCAAAAGCTTGTCTCTCTATGAGAGAAAGCTGCTACATTCAATATTCAGAGCAAATCTTGCCAAACTGAAAAATGCTTATGCCTTATGGAATACAATGTTTTTGCAATGCTGTAAGACAGTTTTTAATGTGTTAGAAGTTATATGCACAAAAACATCTGTTAGGACCTCAGTGCTCAAGATTGTCAGTTTACAGGTTTCTGAGACCAGTAATGTTGAAATAGTGCTTCTGTTCAAATGAAGTTAAATTTAGCCCAAATCTGCTCAAAAGTTTGTCTCTCTATGAGAGAAAGTTGCTTCATTCAATATTCAGTGCAAATCTTGCCAGACTGAAAGATGCTTATGCCTTATTGAAATACAATGTTTTTGCAATGCTGTAAGACAGTTTTTATTGTGTTAGAAGTTATATGCACATAAACTTATGTTAGAGCTTCAATGCTCAAGATTGTCAGTTTACAGGTTTCTGAGACCAGTAAAGTTGAAATAGTGCTTCTGTTCAAATGAAGTGAAATCTAGCCCAAATCTGCTCAAAAGCTTGTCTCTCTATGAGAGAAAGCTGCTTCATTCAATATTCAGTGCAAATCTTGCCAGACTGAAAGATGCTTATGCCTTATTGAAATACAATGTTTTTGCAATGCTGTAAGACAGTTATTAATGTGTTAGAAGTTATATGCACATAAACTTATGTTAGAGCTTCAATGCTCAAGATTGTCAGTTTACAGGTTTCTGAGACCAGTAAAGTTGAAATAGTGCTTCTGTTCAAATGAAGTGAAATCTAGCCCAAATCTGCTCAAAAGCTTGTCTCTCTATGAGAGAAAGCTGCTTCATTCAATATTCAGTGCAAATCTTGCCAAACTGAAAGAGGCATAAGCATTGCAAAAACATTGTAAGACAGTTTTTAATGTGTTAGAAGTTATATGCACATAAACTTATATTAGAGCTTCAATGCTCAAGATTGTCAGTTTTACAGGTTTCTGAGACCAGTAAAGTTGAAATAGTGCTTCTGTTCAAATGAAGTGAAATCTAGCCCAAATCTGCTCAAAAGCTTGTCTCTCTATGAGAGAAAGCTGCTACATTCAATATTAAGTGCAAATCTTGCCAAACTGAAAGATGCTTATGCCTTTTGGAATACAATGTTTTTGCAATGCTGTAAGACAGTTTTTAATGTGTTAGAAGTTATATGCACAAAAACTTATGTTAGGACTTCAATGCTCAAGATTGCCAGTTTACAGGTTTCTGAGACCAGTAATGTTGAAATAGTGCTTCTGTTCAAATGAAGTGAAATTTAGCCCAAATCTGCTCAAAAGTTTGTCTCTCTATGAGAGAAAGCTGCTACATTCAATATTCAGTGCAAATCGTGCCAAACTGAATTATGCTTATGCCTTATGAAATACAATGTTTTTGCAATGCTGTAAGACAGTTTTTAATGTGTTAGCAGTTATATGCACAAAAACTTATGTTAGGACTTCAATGCTCAAGATTGTCATTTTACAGATTTCTGAGACCAGTAATGTTGAAATAGTGCTTCTGTTCAAATGAAGTGAAATCTAGCCCAAATCTGCTCAAAAGCTTGTCTCTCTATGAGAGAAAGCTGCTACATTCAATATTCAGTGCAAATCTTGCCAAACTGAAAGATGCTTATGTCTTATGAAATAAAATGATTTCTGCAATGCAGTGAGACAGTTTTTAATGTGTTAGCAGTTATATGCACAAAAACTTATGTTAGGACTTCAATTCTCAAGATTGTCATTTTACAGGTTTCTGAGACCAGTAATGTTGAAATAGTGCTTCTGTTCAAATGAACTGAAATCTAGCCCAAATCTGCTCAAAAGCTTGTCTCTCTATGAGAGCAAGCTGCTTCATTCAATATTCAGTGCAAATCTTGCCAGACTGAAAGATGCTTATACCTTATTGAAATACAATGTTTCTGCAATGCTGTAAGACAGTTTTTAATGTGTTAGAAGTTATATGCACATAAACTTATGTTAGAGCTTCAATGCTCAAGATTGTCAGTTTACAGATTTCTGAGACCAGTAAAGTTGAAATAGTGCTTCTGTTCAAATGAAGTGAAATCTAGCCCAAATCTGCTCAAAAGCTTGTCTCTCTATGAAAGAAAGCTGCTACATTCAATATTCAGTGCAAATCTTGCCAAACTGAAAGATGCTTATGCCTTTTGGAATACAATGTTTTTGCAATGCTGCAAGACAGTTTTTAATGTGTTAGAAGTTATATGCACAAAAACATGTGTTAGGATTTCAATGCTCAAGATTGTCAGTTTACAGGTTTCTGAGACCAGTAATGCTGAAATAGTGCTGCTGTTCAAATGAAGTGAAACCTAGCCCAAATCTGCTCAAAAGCTTGTCTCTCTATGAGAGAAAGCTGCTTCATTCAATATTCAGTGCAAATCTTGCCAAACTGAAAGATGCTTATGCCTTATGAAAGACAAGGTTTTTGCAATGCTGTAAGACAGTTTTTAATGTGTTAGAAGTTGTATGCACAAAAACTTATGTTAGGACCTCAGTGCTCAAGATTGTCCGTTTACAGGTTTCTGAGACCAGTAATGTTGAAATAGTGCTTCTGTTCAAATGAAGTGAAATTTAGCCCAAATCTGCTCAAAAGCTTGTCTCTCTATGAGAGAAAGCTGCTTCATTCAATATTCAGTGCAAATCTTGCCAAACTGAAAGATGCTTATGCCTTATGAAATACAATGTTTTTGCAATGCTGTAAGACAGTTTTTAATGTGTTAGAAGTTATATGCACATAAACTTATGTTAGAGCTTCAATGCTCAAGATTGTCAGTTTACAGGTTTCTGAGACTAGTAAAGTTGAAATAGTGCTTCTGTTCAAATGAAGTGAAATCTAGCCCAAATCTGCTCAAAAGCTTGTCTCTCTGTGAGAGAAAGCTGCTTCATTCAATATTCAGTGCAAATCTTGCCAGACTGAAAGATGCTTATGCCTTATTGAAATACAATGTTTTTGCAATGCTGTAAGACAGTTTTTAATGTGTTAGAAGTTATATGCACATAAACTTATATTAGAGCTTCAATGCTCAAGATTGTCAGTTTTACAGGTTTCTGAGACCAGTAAAGTTGAAATAGTGCTTCTGTTCAAATGAAGTGAAATCTAGCCCAAATCTGCTCAAAAGCTTGTCTCTCTATGAGAGAAAGCTGCTACATTCAATATTAAGTGCAAATCTTGCCAAACTGAAAGATGCTTATGCCTTTTGGAATACAATGTTTTTGCAATGCTGTAAGACAGTTTTTAATGTGTTAGAAGTTATATGCACAAAAACTTATGTTAGGACTTCAATGCTCAAGATTGCCAGTTTACAGGTTTCTGAGACCAGTAATGTTGAAATAGTGCTTCTGTTCAAATGAAGTGAAATTTAGCCCAAATCTGCTCAAAAGTTTGTCTCTCTATGAGAGAAAGCTGCTACATTCAATATTCAGTGCAAATCTTGCCAAACTGAATTATGCTTATGCCTTATGAAATACAATGTTTTTGCAATGCTGTAAGACAGTTTTTAATGTGTTAGCAGTTATATGCACAAAAACTTATGTTAGGACTTCAAGACTCAAGATTGTCATTTTACAGATTTCTGAGACCAGTAATGTTGAAATAGTGCTTCTGTTCAAATGAAGTGAAATCTAGCCCAAATCTGCTCAAAAGCTTGTCTCTCTATGAGAGAAAGCTGCTACATTCAATATTCAGTGCAAATCTTGCCAAACTGAAAGATGCTTATGTCTTATGAAATTAAATGATTTCTGCAATGCAGTGAGACAGTTTTTAATGTGTTAGCAGTTATATGCACAAAAACTTATGTTAGGACTTCAATTCTCAAGATTGTCATTTTACAGGTTTCTGAGACCAGTAATGTTGAAATAGTGCTTCTGTTCAAATGAAGTGAAATCTAGCCCAAATCTGCTCAAAAGCTTGTCTCTCTATGAGAGCAAGCTGCTTCATTCAATATTCAGTGCAAATCTTACCAGACTGAAAGATGCTTATACCTTATTGAAATACAATGTGTCTGCAATGCTGTAAGACAGTTTTTAATGTGTTAGAAGTTATATGCACATAAACTTATGTTAGAGCTTCAATGCTCAAGATTGTCAGTTTACAGGTTTCTGAGACCAGTAAAGTTGAAATAGTGCTTCTGTTCAAATGAAGTGAAATCTAGCCCAAATCTGCTCAAAAGCTTGTCTCTCTATGAGAGAAAGCTGCTACATTCAATATTCAGTGCAAATCTTGCCAAACTGAAAGATGCTTATGCCTTTTGGAATACAATGTTTTTGCAATGCTGCAAGACAGTTTTTAATGTGTTAGAAGTTATATGCACAAAAACATGTGTTAGGATTTCAATGCTCAAGATTGTCAGTTTACAGGTTTCTGAGACCAGTAATGCTGAAATAGTGCTGCTGTTCAAATGAAGTGAAACCTAGCCCAAATCTGCTCAAAAGCTTGTCTCTCTATGAGAGAAAGCTGCTTCATTCAATATTCAGTGCAAATCTTGCCAAACTGAAAGATGCTTATGCCTTATGAAAGACAAGGTTTTTGCAATGCTGTAAGACAGTTTTTAATGTGTTAGAAGTTGTATGCACAAAAACTTATGTTAGGACCTCAGTGCTCAAGATTGTCAGTTTACAGGTTTCTGAGACCAGTAATGTTGAAATAGTGCTTCTGTTCAAATGAAGTGAAATTTAGCCCAAATCTGCTCAAAAGCTTGTCTCTCTATGAGAGAAAGCTGCTTCATTCAATATTCAGTGCAAATCTTGCCAGACTGAAAGATGCTTATGCCTTATTGAAATACAATGTTTTTGCAATGCTGTAAGACAGTTTTTAATGTGTTAGAAGTTATATGCACATAAACTTATGTTAGAGCTTCAATGCTCAAGATTGTCAGTTTACAGGTTTCTGAGACCAGTAATGTTGAAATAATGCTTCTGTTCAAATGAAGTGAAATCTAGCCCAAATCTGCTCAAAATCTTGTCTCTCTATGAGAGAAAGCTGCTTCATTCAATATTCAGTGCAAATCTTGCCAAACTGAAAGATGCTTATGTCTAATCAAAAACAAAAACGTTTTTTGCAATGCAGTGAGACAGTTTTTAATGTGTTAGAAGTTAAATGCACAAAAACTTATGTTTGAGCTTCAATGCTCAAGATTGTCCGTTCACAGGTTTCTGAGACCTCTAATGTTCAAATAGTGCTTCTGTTCAAAAGAAGTGCAAATTAGCCAAAATCTGCTTAAAACCTTCTCTCTCAAGGAGAGAAAACTTCTTCATTCATTGTTTAGTGCAAAAGTTGCCAAACTGAAAGATGCTTATGTCTAATGAAAGAAATTGCTTTTTGCAATGCAGTGAGACACATTTAAATGTGTTAGAAGTTATATGCACAAAATCTTATGTTAGAGCTTCAATGCTCAAGATTGTAAGTTTACAGGTTTCTGAGATGTCTAATGTTCAAATAGTGCTTCTGTTCAAATGAACTGCAAACTAGCCCAAATCTGCTTAAAACCTTCTCTCTCAATGAGAGAAAGCTGCTTCATTCAGTGTTTAGTGCAAAACTTGCCAAACTAAAAGATGCTTATGTCTAATGAAATAAAATGTTTTTTGCAATGCAAGGGAGACAGTTTCTAATGTGTTAGAAGTTATATGCACAAAATCTTATGTTAGAGCTTCAATGCTCAAGATTGACAGTTTACAGGTTTCTGAGACCTCTAATGTTCAAATAGTGCTTCTGTTCAAATGAACTGCAAACTAGCCCAAATCTGCTTAAAACCTTCTCTCTCAATGAGAGAAAGCTGCTTCATTCAGTGTTCATTGCAAAACTTGCCAAACTGAAAGATGCTTATGTCTAATGAAATAAAATGTTTTTTGCAATGCAAAGTGAGACAGTTTTTAATGTGTTAGAAGTTAAATGCACAAAAACTTATGTTAGAGCTTCAATGCTCAAGATTGTCAGTTTACAGGTTTCTGGGGCCACTAATGTTCAAATAGTTCTTCTGTTCAAATGAACTGCAAACTAGCCCAAATCTGCTTAAAACCTTCTCTCTCAATGAAAGAAAGCTGCTTCATTCAATGTTTGGTGCAAAACTTGCCAAACTGAAAGATGCTTATGTCTAATGAATTAAAATGTTTTTTGCAATTCAGTGAGACAGTTTCTAATGTGTTAGAAGTTACATGCACAAAATCTTATGTTAGGACCTCAGTGCTCAAGATTGTCAGTTTACAGGTTTCTGAGACCAGTAATGTTGAAATAGTGCTTCTGTTCAAATGAAGTGAAATCTAGCCCAAATCTGCTCAAAAGCTTGTCTCTCTATGAGAGAAAGCTGCTTCATTCCATATTCAGTGCAAATCTTGCCAAACTGAAAGATGCTTATGCCTTATTGAAATACAATGTTTTTGCAATGCTGTAAGACAGTTTTTAATGTGTTAGAAGTTATATGCACATAAACTTATGTTAGAGCTTCAATGCTCAAGATTGTCAGTTTACAGGTTTCTGAGACCAGTAAAGTTGAAATAGTGCTTCTGTTCAAATGAAGTGAAATCTAGCCCAAATCTGCTCAAGAGCTTGTCTCTCTATGAGAGAAAGCTGCTTCATTCAATATTCAGTGTAAATCTTGCCAAACTGAAAGATGCTTATGCCTTATGAAATACAATGTTTTTGCAATGCTGTAAGACAGTTTTTAATGTGTTAGAAGTTGTATGCACAAAAACTTATGTTAGGACCTCAGTGCTCAAGATTGTCAGTTTACAGGTTTCTGAGACCAGTAATGTTGAAATAGTGCTTCTGTTCAAATGAAGTGAAATTTAGCCCAAATCTGCTCAAAAGTTTGTCTCTCTATGAGAGAAAGCTGCTTCATTCAATATTCAGTGCAAATCTTGCCAGACTGAAAGATGCTTATGCCTTATTGAAATACAATGTTTTTGCAATGCCGTACGACAGTTTTTAATGTGTTAGAAGTTGAATGCACAAAAACTTATGTTAGGACCTCAGTGCTCAAGATTGTCAGTTTACAGGTTTCTGAGACCAGTAATGTTGAAATAGTGCTTCTGTTCAAATGAAGTGAAATTTAGCCCAAATCTGCTCAAAAGCTTGTCTCTCTATGAGAGTAAGCTGCTTCATTCAATATTCAGTGCAAATCTTGCCAGACTGAAAGATGCTTATGCCTTATTGAAATACAATGTTTTTGCAATGCTGTAAGACAGTTTTTAATGTGTTAGAAGTTATATGCACATAAACTTATGTTAGAGCTTCAATGCTCAAGATTGTCAGTTTACAGGTTTCTGAGACCAGTAAAGTTGAAATAGTGCTTCTGTTCAAATGAAGTGAAATCTAGCCCAAATCTGCTCAAAAGCTTGTCTCTCTATGAGAGAAAGCTGCTACATTCAATATTCAGTGCAAATCTTGCCAAATTGAAAGATGCTTATGCCTTTTGGAATACAATGTTTTTGCAATGCTGTAAGACAGTTTTTAATGTGTTAGAAGTTATATGCACAAAAACATGTGTTAGGACTTCAATGCTCAAGATTGTCAGTTTACAGGTTTCTGAGACCAGTAATGCTGAAATAGTGCTTCTGTTCAAATGAAGTGAAATCTAGCCCAAATCTGCTCAAAAGCTTGTCTCTCTATGAGAGAAAGCTGCTTCATTCAATATTCAGTGCAAATCTTGCCAAACTGAAAGATGCTTATGCCTTATGAAATACAATGTTTTTGCAATGCTTTAAGACAGTTTTTAATGTGTTAGAAGTTGTATGCACAAAAACTTATGTTAGGACCTCAGTGCTCAAGATTGTCAGTTTACAGGTTTCTGAGACCAGTAATGTTGAAATAGTGCTTCTGCTCAAATGAAGTGAAATCTAGCCCAAATCTGCTCAAAAGCTTGTCTCTCAATGAGAGAAAGCTGCTTCATTCAAAATTCAGTGCAAATCTTGCCAAACTGAAAGATGCTTATGCCTTATGAAATACAAGGTATTTGCAATGCTGTAAGACAGTTTTTAATGTGTTAGAAGTTATATGCACAAAAACTTATGTTAGGACTTCAATGCCCAAGATCGTCAGTTTACAGGTTTCTGAGACCAGTAATGTTGAAATAGTGCTTCTTTTCAAATGAAGTGAAATCTAGCCCAAATCTGCTCAAAAGCTTGTCTCTCTATGAGAGAAAGCTGCTTCATTCAATATTCAGTGCAAATCTTGCCAAACTGAAAGATGCTTATGTCTTATGAAATAAAATGATTTCTGCAATGCAGTGAGACAGTTTTTAATGTGTTAGAAGTTATATGCACAAAAACTTATGTTAGGACTTCAATGCTCAAGATTGCTAGTTTACAGGTTTCTGAGACCAGTAATGTTGAAATAGTGCTTCTGTTCAAATGAAGTGAAATCTAGCCCAAATCTGCTCAAAAGCTTGTCTCTCTATGAGAGAAAGCTGCTTCATTCAATATTCAGTGCAAATCTTGCCAAACTGAAAGATGCTTATGCCTTTTGAAATACAATGTTTTTGCAATGCTGTAAGACAGTTTTTAATGTGTTAGAAGTTATATGCACATAAACTTATGTTAGACCTTCAATGCTCAAGATTGTCAGTTTACAGGTTTCTGAGACCAGTAATGTTGAAATAGTGCTTCTGTTCAAATGAAGTGAAATCTAGCCCAAATCTGCTCAAAAGCTTGTCTCTCTATGAGAGAAAGCTGCTACATTCAATATTCAGAGCAAATCTTGCCAAACTGAAAAATGCTTATGCCTTATGGAATACAATGTTTTTGCAATGCTGTAAGACAGTTTTTAATGTGTTAGAAGTTATATGCACAAAAACATCTGTTAGGACTTCAATGCTCAAGATTGCCAGTTTACAGGTTTCTGAGACCAGTAATGTTGAAATAGTGCTTCTGTTCAAATGAAGTGAAATCTAGCCCAAATCTGCTCAAAAGCTTGTCTCTCTATGAGAGAAAGCTGCTTCATTCAATATTCAGTGCAAATCTTGCCAAACTGAAAGATGCTTATGCCTTATGAAATACAATGTTTTTGCAATGCTGTAAGACAGTTTTTAATGTGTTAGAAGTTGTATGCACAAAAACTTATGTGAGGACCTCAGTGCTCAAGATTGTCAGTTTACAGGTTTCTGAGACCAGTAATGTTGAAATAGTGCTTCTGTTCAAATGAAGTTAAATTTAGCCCAAATCTGCTCAAAAGTTTGTCTCTCTATGAGAGAAAGTTGCTTCATTCAATATTCAGTGCAAATCTTGCCAGACTGAAAGATGCTTATGCCTTATTGAAATACAATGATTTTGCAATGCTGTAAGACAGTTTTTATTGTGTTAGAAGTTATATGCACATAAACTTATGTTAGAGCTTCAATGCTCAAGATTGTCAGTTTACAGGTTTCTGAGACCAGTAAAGTTGAAATAGTGCTTCTGTTCAAATGAAGTGAAATCTAGCCCAAATCTGCTCAAAAGCTTGTCTCTCTATGAGAGAAAGCTGCTTCATTCAATATTCAGTGCAAATCTTGCCAGACTGAAAGATGCTTATGCCTTATTGAAATACAATGTTTTTGCAATGCTGTAAGACAGTTTTTAATGTGTTAGAAGTTATATGCACATAAACTTATGTTAGAGCTTCAATGCTCAAGATTGTCAGTTTACAGGTTTCTGAGACCAGTAAAGTTGAAATAGTGCTTCTGTTCAAATGAAGTGAAATCTAGCCCAAATCTGCTCAAAAGCTTGTCTCTCTATGAGAGAAAGCTGCTTCATTCAATATTCAGTGCAAATCTTGCCAAACTGAAAGATGCTTATGCCTTATGAAATACAATGTTTTTGCAATGCTGTAAGACAGTTTTTAATGTGTTAGAAGTTATATGCACATAAACTTATGTTAGAGCTTCAATGCTCAAGATTGTCAGTTTACAGGTTTCTGAGACTAGTAAAGTTGAAATAGTGCTTCTGTTCAAATGAAGTGAAATCTAGCCCAAATCTGCTCAAAAGCTTGTCTCTCTGTGAGAGAAAGATGCTTCATTCAATATTCAGTGCAAATCTTGCCAGACTGAAAGATGCTTATGCCTTATTGAAATACAATGTTTTTGCAATGCTGTAAGACAGTTTTTAATGTGTTAGAAGTTATATGCACATAAACTTATATTAGAGCTTCAATGCTCAAGATTGTCAGTTTTACAGGTTTCTGAGACCAGTAAAGTTGAAATAGTGCTTCTGTTCAAATGAAGTGAAATCTAGCCCAAATCTGCTCAAAAGCTTGTCTCTCTATGAGAGAAAGCTGCTACATTCAATATTCAGTGCAAATCTTGCCAAACTGAAAGATGCTTATGTCTTATGAAATAAAATGATTTCTGCAATGCAGTGAGACAGTTTTTAATGTGTTAGCAGTTATATGCACAAAAACTTATGTTAGGACTTCAATTCTCAAGATTGTCATTTTACAGGTTTCTGAGACCAGTAATGTTGAAATAGTGCTTCTGTTCAAATGAACTGAAATCTAGCCCAAATCTGCTCAAAAGCTTGTCTCTCTATGAGAGCAAGCTGCTTCATTCAATATTCAGTGCAAATCTTGCCAGACTGAAAGATGCTTATACCTTATTGAAATACAATGTTTCTGCAATGCTGTAAGACAGTTTTTAATGTGTTAGAAGTTATATGCACATAAACTTATGTTAGAGCTTCAATGCTCAAGATTGTCAGTTTACAGATTTCTGAGACCAGTAAAGTTGAAATAGTGCTTCTGTTCAAATGAAGTGAAATCTAGCCCAAATCTGCTCAAAAGCTTGTCTCTCTATGAAAGAAAGCTGCTACATTCAATATTCAGTGCAAATCTTGCCAAACTGAAAGATGCTTATGCCTTTTGGAATACAATGTTTTTGCAATGCTGCAAGACAGTTTTTAATGTGTTAGAAGTTATATGCACAAAAACATGTGTTAGGATTTCAATGCTCAAGATTGTCAGTTTACAGGTTTCTGAGACCAGTAATGCTGAAATAGTGCTGCTGTTCAAATGAAGTGAAACCTAGCCCAAATCTGCTCAAAAGCTTGTCTCTCTATGAGAGAAAGCTGCTTCATTCAATATTCAGTGCAAATCTTGCCAAACTGAAAGATGCTTATGCCTTATGAAAGACAAGGTTTTTGCAATGCTGTAAGACAGTTTTTAATGTGTTAGAAGTTGTATGCACAAAAACTTATGTTAGGACCTCAGTGCTCAAGATTGTCAGTTTACAGGTTTCTGAGACCAGTAATGTTGAAATAGTGCTTCTGTTCAAATGAAGTGAAATTTAGCCCAAATCTGCTCAAAAGCTTGTCTCTCTATGAGAGAAAGCTGCTTCATTCAATATTCAGTGCAAATCTTGCCAGACTGAAAGATGCTTATGCCTTATTGAAATACAATGTTTTTGCAATGCTGTAAGACAGTTTTTAATGTGTTAGAAGTTATATGCACATAAACTTATGTTAGAGCTTCAATGCTCAAGATTGTCAGTTTACAGGTTTCTGAGACCAGTAATGTTGAAATAATGCTTCTGTTCAAATGAAGTGAAATCTAGCCCAAATCTGCTCAAAAGCTTGTCTCTCTATGAGAGAAAGCTGCTTCATTCAATATTCAGTGCAAATCTTGCCAAACTGAAAGATGCTTATGTCTAATCAAAAACAAAAACGTTTTTTGCAATGCAGTGAGACAGTTTTTAATGTGTTAGAAGTTAAATGCACAAAAACTTATGTTTGAGCTTCAATGCTCAAGATTGTCCGTTCACAGGTTTCTGAGACCTCTAATGTTCAAATAGTGCTTCTGTTCAAATGAAGTGCAAATTAGCCAAAATCTGCTTAAAACCTTCTTTCTCAAGGAGAGAAAACTTCTTCATTCATTGTTTAGTGCAAAACTTGCCAAACTGAAAGATGCTTATGTCTAATGAAATAAAATGTTTTTTGCAATGCAGTGAGACAGTTTTAATGTGTTAGAAGTTATATGCACAAATACTTATGTTAGAGCTTTAATGCTCAAGATTGTCAGTTTACAGGTTTCTGAGACCACTAATGTTGAAATAGTGTTTCTGTTCAAATGAACAGCAAATTAGCCCAAATCTGCTTAAAACCTTCTCTCTCAATGAGAGAAAGCTGCTTCATTCATTGTTTAGTGCAAAAGTTGCCAAACTGAAAGATGCTTATGTCTAATGAAAGAAATTGCTTTTTGCAATGCAGTGAGACACATTTAAATGTGTTAGAAGTTATATGCACAAAATCTTATGTTAGAGCTTCAATGCTCAAGATTGTAAGTTTACAGGTTTCTGAGATGTCTAATGTTCAAATAGTGCTTCTGTTCAAATGAACTGCAAACTAGCCCAAATCTGCTTAAAACCTTCTCTCTCAATGAGAGAAAGCTGCTTCATTCAGTGTTTAGTGCAAAACTTGCCAAACTAAAAGATGCTTATGTCTAATGAAATAAAATGTTTTTTGCAATGCAAGGGAGACAGTTTTTAATGTGTTAGAAGTTAAATGCACAAAAACTTATGTTAGAGCTTCAATGCTCAAGATTGTCATTTTACAGGTTTCTGGGACCACTAATGTTCAAATAGTTCTTCTGTTCAAATGAACTGCAAACTAGCCCAAATCTGCTTAAAACCTTCTCTCTCAATGAGAGAAAGCTGCTTCATTCAATGTTTAGTGCAAAACTTGCCAAACTGAAAGATGCTTATGTCTAATGAAAACTGCTTCATTCATTGTTTAGTGCAAAACTTGCCAAACTGAAAGATGCTTATGTCTAATGAAATAAAATGTTTTTTGCAATGCAGTGAGACAGATTTAATGTGTTAGAAGTTATATGCACAAATACTTATGTTAGAGCTTCAATGCTCAAGATTTTCAGTTTACAGGTTTCTGAGACCTCTGATGTTCAAATAGTGCTTCTGTTCAAATGAACTGCAAACTAGCACAAATCTGCTTAATACCTTCTCTCTCAATGAGAGAAAGCTGCTTCATTCAATGTTTAGTGCAAAACTTGCCAAACTGAAAGATGCTTATGTCTAATGAAATAAATTGCTTTTTGCAATGCAGTGAGACAGTTTTTAATGTGTTAGAAGTTAAATGCACAAAAACTTATGTTAGAGCTTCAATGCTCAAGATTGTCAGTTTACAGGTTTCTGGGACCACTAATGTTCAAATAGTTCTTCTGTTCAAATGAACTGCAAACTAGCCCAAATCTGCTGAAAACCCTCTCTCTCAATGAGAGAAAGCTGCTACATTCAATGTTTAGTGCAAAACTTGCCAAACTGAAAGATGCTTATGTCTAATGAAATAAATTGCTTTTTGCAATGCAGTGAGACAGTTTTTAATGTGTTAGAAGTTAAATGCACAAAAACTTATGTTAGAGCTTCAATGCTCAAGATTGTCAGTTTACAGGTTTCTGGGACCACTAATGTTCAAATAGTTCTTCTGTTCAAATGAACTGCAAACTAGCCCAAATCTGCTGAAAACCTTCTCTCTCAATGAGAGAAAGCTGCTACATTCAATGTTTAGTGCAAAACTTGCCAAACTGAAAGATGCTTATGTCTAATGAAATAAAATGCTTTTTGCAATGCAGTGAGACAGATTTAAATGTGTTAGAAGTTATATGCACAAAATCTTATGTTAGAGCTTCAATGCTCAAGATTGTCAGTTGACAGGTTTCTGGGACCACTAATGTTCAAATAGTTCTTCTGTTCAAATGAACTGCAAACTAGCCCAAATCTGCTGAAAACCTTCTCTCTCAATGAGAGAAAGCTGTTACATTCAATGTTTAGTGCAAAACTTGCCAAACTGAAAGATGCTTATGTCTAATGAAATAAATTGCTTTTTGCAATGCAGTGAGACAGATTTAAATGTGTTAGAAGTTATATGCACAAAATCTTATGTTAGAGCTTCAATGCTCAAGATTGTAAGTTTACAGGTTTCTGAGACCTCTAATGTTCAAATAGTGCTTCTGTTCAAATGAACTGCAAACTAGCCCAAATCTGCTTAAAACATTCTCTCTCAATGAGAGAAAGCTGCTACATTCGATGTTTAGTGCAAAACTTGACAAACTGAAAGATGCTTATGTCTAATGAAATAAAATGTTTTTTGCAATGCAGTGAGACAGTTTCTAATGTGTTAGAAGTTATATGCACAAAATCTTATGTTAGAGCTTCAATGCTCAAGATTGACAGTTTACAGGTTTCTGAGACCTCCAATGTTCAAATAGTGCTTCTGTTCAAATGAACTGCAAACTAGCCCAAATCTGCTTAAAACCTTCTCTCTCAATGAGAGAAAGCTGCTACATTCAATGTTTAGTGCAAAACTTGCCAAACTGAAAGATGCTTATGTCTAATGAAATAAATTGCTTTTTGCAATGCAGTGAGACAGATTTAAATGTGTTAGAAGTATATGCACAACATCTTTTGTTAGAGCTTCAATGCTCAAGATTGTCAGTTTACAGGTTTCTGAGACCTCTAATGTTCAAATAGTGCTTCTGTTCAAATGAACAGCAAATTAGCCCAAATCTGCTTAAAACCTTCTCTCTCAATGAAAGAAAGCTGCTTCATTCAATGTTTGGTGCAAAACTTGCCAAACTGAAAGATGCTTATGTCTAATGAATTAAAATGTTTTTTGCAATTCAGTGAGACAGTTTCTAATGTGTTAGAAGTTACATGCACAAAATCTTATGTTAGGACCTCAGTGCTCAAGATTGTCAGTTTACAGGTTTCTGAGACCAGTAAAGTTGAAATAGTGCTTCTGTTCAAATGAAGTGAAATCTAGCCCAAATCTGCTCAAGAGCTTGTCTCTCTATGAGAGAAAGCTGCTTCATTCAATATTCAGTGCAAATCTTGCCAAACTGAAAGATGCTTATGCCTTATGAAATACAATGTTTTTGCAATGCTGTAAGACAGTTTTTAATGTGTTAGAAGTTGTATGCACAAAAACTTATGTTAGGACCTCAGTGCTCAAGATTGTCAGTTTACAGGTTTCTGAGACCAGTAATGTTGAAATAGTGCTTCTGTTCAAATGAAGTGAAATTTAGCCCAAATCTGCTCAAAAGCTTGTCTCTCTATGAGAGTAAGCTGCTTCATTCAATATTCAGTGCAAATCTTGCCAGACTGAAAGATGCTTATGCCTTATTGAAATACAATGTTTTTGCAATGCTGTAAGACAGTTTTTAATGTGTTAGAAGTTATATGCACATAAACTTATGTTAGAGCTTCAATGCTCAAGATTGTCAGTTTACAGGTTTCTGAGACCAGTAAAGTTGAAATAGTGCTTCTGTTCAAATGAAGTGAAATCTAGCCCAAATCTGCTCAAAAGCTTGTCTCTCTATGAGAGAAAGCTGCTACATTCAATATTCAGTGCAAATCTTGCCAAACTGAAAGATGCTTATGCCTTTTGGAATACAATGTTTTTGCAATGCTGTAAGACAGTTTTTAATGTGTTAGAAGTTATATGCACAAAAACATGTGTTAGGACTTCAATGCTCAAGATTGTCAGTTTACAGGTTTCTGAGACCAGTAATGCTGAAATAGTGCTTCTGTTCAAATGAAGTGAAATCTAGCCCAAATCTGCTCAAAAGCTTGTCTCTCTATGAGAGAAAGCTGCTTCATTCAATATTCAGTGCAAATCTTGCCAAACTGAAAGATGCTTATGCCTTATGAAATACAATGTTTTTGCAATGCTTTAAGACAGTTTTTAATGTGTTAGAAGTTGTATGCACAAAAACTTATGTTAGGACCTCAGTGCTCAAGATTGTCAGTTTACAGGTTTCTGAGACCAGTAATGTTGAAATAGTGCTTCTGCTCAAATGAAGTGAAATCTAGCCCAAATCTGCTCAAAAGCTTGTCTCTCAATGAGAGAAAGCTGCTTCATTCAAAATTCAGTGCAAATCTTGCCAAACTGAAAGATGCTTATGCCTTATGAAATACAAGGTATTTGCAATGCTGTAAGACAGTTTTTAATGTGTTAGAAGTTATATGCACAAAAACTTATGTTAGGACTTCAATGCCCAAGATCGTCAGTTTACAGGTTTCTGAGACCAGTAATGTTGAAATAGTGCTTCTTTTCAAATGAAGTGAAATCTAGCCCAAATCTGCTCAAAAGCTTGTCTCTCTATGAGAGAAAGCTGCTTCATTCAATATTCAGTGCAAATCTTGCCAAACTGAAAGATGCTTATGTCTTATGAAATAAAATGATTTCTGCAATGCAGTGAGACAGTTTTTAATGTGTTAGAAGTTATATGCACAAAAACTTATGTTAGGACTTCAATGCTCAAGATTGCTAGTTTACAGGTTTCTGAGACCAGTAATGTTGAAATAGTGCTTCTGTTCAAATGAAGTGAAATCTAGCCCAAATCTGCTCAAAAGCTTGTCTCTCTATGAGAGAAAGCTGCTTCATTCAATATTCAGTGCAAATCTTGCCAAACTGAAAGATGCTTATGCCTTTTGAAATACAATGTTTTTGCAATGCTGTAAGACAGTTTTTAATGTGTTAGAAGTTATATGCACATAAACTTATGTTAGAGCTTCAATGCTCAAGATTGACAGTTTACAGGTTTCTGAGACCTCCAATGTTCAAATAGTGCTTCTGTTCAAATGAACTGCAAACTAGCCCAAATCTGCTTAAAACCTTCTCTCTCAATGAGAGAAAGCTGCTACATTCAATGTTTAGTGCAAAACTTGCCAAACTGAAAGATGCTTATGTCTAATGAAATAAATTGCTTTTTGCAATGCAGTGAGACAGATTTAAATGTGTTAGAAGTATATGCACAACATCTTTTGTTAGAGCTTCAATGCTCAAGATTGTCAGTTTACAGGTTTCTGAGACCTCTAATGTTCAAATAGTGCTTCTGTTCAAATGAACAGCAAATTAGCCCAAATCTGCTTAAAACCTTCTCTCTCAATGAAAGAAAGCTGCTTCATTCAATGTTTGGTGCAAAACTTGCCAAACTGAAAGATGCTTATGTCTAATGAATTAAAATGTTTTTTGCAATTCAGTGAGACAGTTTCTAATGTGTTAGAAGTTACATGCACAAAATCTTATGTTAGGACCTCAGTGCTCAAGATTGTCAGTTTACAGGTTTCTGAGACCAGTAAAGTTGAAATAGTGCTTCTGTTCAAATGAAGTGAAATCTAGCCCAAATCTGCTCAAGAGCTTGTCTCTCTATGAGAGAAAGCTGCTTCATTCAATATTCAGTGCAAATCTTGCCAAACTGAAAGATGCTTATGCCTTATGAAATACAATGTTTTTGCAATGCTGTAAGACAGTTTTTAATGTGTTAGAAGTTGTATGCACAAAAACTTATGTTAGGACCTCAGTGCTCAAGATTGTCAGTTTACAGGTTTCTGAGACCAGTAATGTTGAAATAGTGCTTCTGTTCAAATGAAGTGAAATTTAGCCCAAATCTGCTCAAAAGCTTGTCTCTCTATGAGAGTAAGCTGCTTCATTCAATATTCAGTGCAAATCTTGCCAGACTGAAAGATGCTTATGCCTTATTGAAATACAATGTTTTTGCAATGCTGTAAGACAGTTTTTAATGTGTTAGAAGTTATATGCACATAAACTTATGTTAGAGCTTCAATGCTCAAGATTGTCAGTTTACAGGTTTCTGAGACCAGTAAAGTTGAAATAGTGCTTCTGTTCAAATGAAGTGAAATCTAGCCCAAATCTGCTCAAAAGCTTGTCTCTCTATGAGAGAAAGCTGCTACATTCAATATTCAGTGCAAATCTTGCCAAACTGAAAGATGCTTATGCCTTTTGGAATACAATGTTTTTGCAATGCTGTAAGACAGTTTTTAATGTGTTAGAAGTTATATGCACAAAAACATGTGTTAGGACTTCAATGCTCAAGATTGTCAGTTTACAGGTTTCTGAGACCAGTAATGCTGAAATAGTGCTTCTGTTCAAATGAAGTGAAATCTAGCCCAAATCTGCTCAAAAGCTTGTCTCTCTATGAGAGAAAGCTGCTTCATTCAATATTCAGTGCAAATCTTGCCAAACTGAAAGATGCTTATGCCTTATGAAATACAATGTTTTTGCAATGCTTTAAGACAGTTTTTAATGTGTTAGAAGTTGTATGCACAAAAACTTATGTTAGGACCTCAGTGCTCAAGATTGTCAGTTTACAGGTTTCTGAGACCAGTAATGTTGAAATAGTGCTTCTGCTCAAATGAAGTGAAATCTAGCCCAAATCTGCTCAAAAGCTTGTCTCTCAATGAGAGAAAGCTGCTTCATTCAAAATTCAGTGCAAATCTTGCCAAACTGAAAGATGCTTATGCCTTATGAAATACAAGGTATTTGCAATGCTGTAAGACAGTTTTTAATGTGTTAGAAGTTATATGCACAAAAACTTATGTTAGGACTTCAATGCCCAAGATCGTCAGTTTACAGGTTTCTGAGACCAGTAATGTTGAAATAGTGCTTCTTTTCAAATGAAGTGAAATCTAGCCCAAATCTGCTCAAAAGCTTGTCTCTCTATGAGAGAAAGCTGCTTCATTCAATATTCAGTGCAAATCTTGCCAAACTGAAAGATGCTTATGTCTTATGAAATAAAATGATTTCTGCAATGCAGTGAGACAGTTTTTAATGTGTTAGAAGTTATATGCACAAAAACTTATGTTAGGACTTCAATGCTCAAGATTGCTAGTTTACAGGTTTCTGAGACCAGTAATGTTGAAATAGTGCTTCTGTTCAAATGAAGTGAAATCTAGCCCAAATCTGCTCAAAAGCTTGTCTCTCTATGAGAGAAAGCTGCTTCATTCAATATTCAGTGCAAATCTTGCCAAACTGAAAGATGCTTATGCCTTTTGAAATACAATGTTTTTGCAATGCTGTAAGACAGTTTTTAATGTGTTAGAAGTTATATGCACATAAACTTATGTTAGACCTTCAATGCTCAAGATTGTCAGTTTACAGGTTTCTGAGACCAGTAATGTTGAAATAGTGCTTCTGTTCAAATGAAGTGAAATCTAGCCCAAATCTGCTCAAAAGCTTGTCTCTCTATGAGAGAAAGCTGCTACATTCAATATTCAGAGCAAATCTTGCCAAACTGAAAAATGCTTATGCCTTATGGAATACAATGTTTTTGCAATGCTGTAAGACAGTTTTTAATGTGTTAGAAGTTATATGCACAAAAACATCTGTTAGGACTTCAATGCTCAAGATTGCCAGTTTACAGGTTTCTGAGACCAGTAATGTTGAAATAGTGCTTCTGTTCAAATGAAGTGAAATCTAGCCCAAATCTGCTCAAAAGCTTGTCTCTCTATGAGAGAAAGCTGCTTCATTCAATATTCAGTGCAAATCTTGCCAGACTGAAAGATGCTTATGCCTTATTGAAATACAATGTTTTTGCAATGCTGTAAGACAGTTTTTAATGTGTTAGAAGTTATATGCACATAAACTTATGTTAGAGCTTCAATGCTCAAGATTGACAGTTTACAGGTTTCTGAGACCTCTAATGTTCAAATAGTGCTTCTGTTCAAATGAACTGCAAACTAGCCCAAATCTGCTTAAAACCTTCTCTCTCAATGAGAGAAAGCTGCTTCATTCAGTGTTCATTGCAAAACTTGCCAAACTGAAAGATGCTTATGTCTAATGAAATAAAATGTTTTTTGCAATGCAAAGTGAGACAGTTTTTAATGTGTTAGAAGTTATATGCACAAAAACTTATGTTAGGACTTCAATGCCCAAGATCGTCAGTTTACAGGTTTCTGAGACCAGTAATGTTGAAATAGTGCTTCTTTTCAAATGAAGTGAAATCTAGCCCAAATCTGCTCAAAAGCTTGTCTCTCTATGAGAGAAAGCTGCTTCATTCAATATTCAGTGCAAATCTTGCCAAACTGAAAGATGCTTATGTCTTATGAAATAAAATGATTTCTGCAATGCAGTGAGACAGTTTTTAATGTGTTAGAAGTTATATGCACAAAAACTTATGTTAGGACTTCAATGCTCAAGATTGCTAGTTTACAGGTTTCTGAGACCAGTAATGTTGAAATAGTGCTTCTGTTCAAATGAAGTGAAATCTAGCCCAAATCTGCTCAAAAGCTTGTCTCTCTATGAGAGAAAGCTGCTTCATTCAATATTCAGTGCAAATCTTGCCAAACTGAAAGATGCTTATGCCTTTTGAAATACAATGTTTTTGCAATGCTGTAAGACAGTTTTTAATGTGTTAGAAGTTATATGCACATAAACTTATGTTAGACCTTCAATGCTCAAGATTGTCAGTTTACAGGTTTCTGAGACCAGTAATGTTGAAATAGTGCTTCTGTTCAAATGAAGTGAAATCTAGCCCAAATCTGCTCAAAAGCTTGTCTCTCTATGAGAGAAAGCTGCTACATTCAATATTCAGAGCAAATCTTGCCAAACTGAAAAATGCTTATGCCTTATGGAATACAATGTTTTTGCAATGCTGTAAGACAGTTTTTAATGTGTTAGAAGTTATATGCACAAAAACATCTGTTAGGACCTCAGTGCTCAAGATTGTCAGTTTACAGGTTTCTGAGACCAGTAATGTTGAAATAGTGCTTCTGTTCAAATGAAGTTAAATTTAGCCCAAATCTGCTCAAAAGTTTGTCTCTCTATGAGAGAAAGTTGCTTCATTCAATATTCAGTGCAAATCTTGCCAGACTGAAAGATGCTTATGCCTTATTGAAATACAATGTTTTTGCAATGCTGTAAGACAGTTTTTATTGTGTTAGAAGTTATATGCACATAAACTTATGTTAGAGCTTCAATGCTCAAGATTGTCAGTTTACAGGTTTCTGAGACCAGTAAAGTTGAAATAGTGCTTCTGTTCAAATGAAGTGAAATCTAGCCCAAATCTGCTCAAAAGCTTGTCTCTCTATGAGAGAAAGCTGCTTCATTCAATATTCAGTGCAAATCTTGCCAGACTGAAAGATGCTTATGCCTTATTGAAATACAATGTTTTTGCAATGCTGTAAGACAGTTTTTAATGTGTTAGAAGTTATATGCACATAAACTTATGTTAGAGCTTCAATGCTCAAGATTGTCAGTTTACAGGTTTCTGAGACCAGTAAAGTTGAAATAGTGCTTCTGTTCAAATGAAGTGAAATCTAGCCCAAATCTGCTCAAAAGCTTGTCTCTCTATGAGAGAAAGCTGCTTCATTCAATATTCAGTGCAAATCTTGCCAAACTGAAAGAGGCATAAGCATTGCAAAAACATTGTAAGACAGTTTTTAATGTGTTAGAAGTTATATGCACATAAACTTATATTAGAGCTTCAATGCTCAAGATTGTCAGTTTTACAGGTTTCTGAGACCAGTAAAGTTGAAATAGTGCTTCTGTTCAAATGAAGTGAAATCTAGCCCAAATCTGCTCAAAAGCTTGTCTCTCTATGAGAGAAAGCTGCTACATTCAATATTAAGTGCAAATCTTGCCAAACTGAAAGATGCTTATGCCTTTTGGAATACAATGTTTTTGCAATGCTGTAAGACAGTTTTTAATGTGTTAGAAGTTATATGCACAAAAACTTATGTTAGGACTTCAATGCTCAAGATTGCCAGTTTACAGGTTTCTGAGACCAGTAATGTTGAAATAGTGCTTCTGTTCAAATGAAGTGAAATTTAGCCCAAATCTGCTCAAAAGTTTGTCTCTCTATGAGAGAAAGCTGCTACATTCAATATTCAGTGCAAATCTTGCCAAACTGAATTATGCTTATGCCTTATGAAATACAATGTTTTTGCAATGCTGTAAGACAGTTTTTAATGTGTTAGCAGTTATATGCACAAAAACTTATGTTAGGACTTCAATGCTCAAGATTGTCATTTTACAGATTTCTGAGACCAGTAATGTTGAAATAGTGCTTCTGTTCAAATGAAGTGAAATCTAGCCCAAATCTGCTCAAAAGCTTGTCTCTCTATGAGAGAAAGCTGCTACATTCAATATTCAGTGCAAATCTTGCCAAACTGAAAGATGCTTATGTCTTATGAAATAAAATGATTTCTGCAATGCAGTGAGACAGTTTTTAATGTGTTAGCAGTTATATGCACAAAAACTTATGTTAGGACTTCAATTCTCAAGATTGTCATTTTACAGGTTTCTGAGACCAGTAATGTTGAAATAGTGCTTCTGTTCAAATGAACTGAAATCTAGCCCAAATCTGCTCAAAAGCTTGTCTCTCTATGAGAGCAAGCTGCTTCATTCAATATTCAGTGCAAATCTTGCCAGACTGAAAGATGCTTATACCTTATTGAAATACAATGTTTCTGCAATGCTGTAAGACAGTTTTTAATGTGTTAGAAGTTATATGCACATAAACTTATGTTAGAGCTTCAATGCTCAAGATTGTCAGTTTACAGATTTCTGAGACCAGTAAAGTTGAAATAGTGCTTCTGTTCAAATGAAGTGAAATCTAGCCCAAATCTGCTCAAAAGCTTGTCTCTCTATGAAAGAAAGCTGCTACATTCAATATTCAGTGCAAATCTTGCCAAACTGAAAGATGCTTATGCCTTTTGGAATACAATGTTTTTGCAATGCTGCAAGACAGTTTTTAATGTGTTAGAAGTTATATGCACAAAAACATGTGTTAGGATTTCAATGCTCAAGATTGTCAGTTTACAGGTTTCTGAGACCAGTAATGCTGAAATAGTGCTGCTGTTCAAATGAAGTGAAACCTAGCCCAAATCTGCTCAAAAGCTTGTCTCTCTATGAGAGAAAGCTGCTTCATTCAATATTCAGTGCAAATCTTGCCAAACTGAAAGATGCTTATGCCTTATGAAAGACAAGGTTTTTGCAATGCTGTAAGACAGTTTTTAATGTGTTAGAAGTTGTATGCACAAAAACTTATGTTAGGACCTCAGTGCTCAAGATTGTCCGTTTACAGGTTTCTGAGACCAGTAATGTTGAAATAGTGCTTCTGTTCAAATGAAGTGAAATTTAGCCCAAATCTGCTCAAAAGCTTGTCTCTCTATGAGAGAAAGCTGCTTCATTCAATATTCAGTGCAAATCTTGCCAAACTGAAAGATGCTTATGCCTTATGAAATACAATGTTTTTGCAATGCTGTAAGACAGTTTTTAATGTGTTAGAAGTTATATGCACATAAACTTATGTTAGAGCTTCAATGCTCAAGATTGTCAGTTTACAGGTTTCTGAGACTAGTAAAGTTGAAATAGTGCTTCTGTTCAAATGAAGTGAAATCTAGCCCAAATCTGCTCAAAAGCTTGTCTCTCTGTGAGAGAAAGCTGCTTCATTCAATATTCAGTGCAAATCTTGCCAGACTGAAAGATGCTTATGCCTTATTGAAATACAATGTTTTTGCAATGCTGTAAGACAGTTTTTAATGTGTTAGAAGTTATATGCACATAAACTTATATTAGAGCTTCAATGCTCAAGATTGTCAGTTTTACAGGTTTCTGAGACCAGTAAAGTTGAAATAGTGCTTCTGTTCAAATGAAGTGAAATCTAGCCCAAATCTGCTCAAAAGCTTGTCTCTCTATGAGAGAAAGCTGCTACATTCAATATTAAGTGCAAATCTTGCCAAACTGAAAGATGCTTATGCCTTTTGGAATACAATGTTTTTGCAATGCTGTAAGACAGTTTTTAATGTGTTAGAAGTTATATGCACAAAAACTTATGTTAGGACTTCAATGCTCAAGATTGCCAGTTTACAGGTTTCTGAGACCAGTAATGTTGAAATAGTGCTTCTGTTCAAATGAAGTGAAATTTAGCCCAAATCTGCTCAAAAGTTTGTCTCTCTATGAGAGAAAGCTGCTACATTCAATATTCAGTGCAAATCTTGCCAAACTGAATTATGCTTATGCCTTATGAAATACAATGTTTTTGCAATGCTGTAAGACAGTTTTTAATGTGTTAGCAGTTATATGCACAAAAACTTATGTTAGGACTTCAAGACTCAAGATTGTCATTTTACAGATTTCTGAGACCAGTAATGTTGAAATAGTGCTTCTGTTCAAATGAAGTGAAATCTAGCCCAAATCTGCTCAAAAGCTTGTCTCTCTATGAGAGAAAGCTGCTACATTCAATATTCAGTGCAAATCTTGCCAAACTGAAAGATGCTTATGTCTTATGAAATAAAATGATTTCTGCAATGCAGTGAGACAGTTTTTAATGTGTTAGCAGTTATATGCACAAAAACTTATGTTAGGACTTCAATTCTCAAGATTGTCATTTTACAGGTTTCTGAGACCAGTAATGTTGAAATAGTGCTTCTGTTCAAATGAAGTGAAATCTAGCCCAAATCTGCTCAAAAGCTTGTCTCTCTATGAGAGCAAGCTGCTTCATTCAATATTCAGTGCAAATCTTACCAGACTGAAAGATGCTTATACCTTATTGAAATACAATGTGTCTGCAATGCTGTAAGACAGTTTTTAATGTGTTAGAAGTTATATGCACATAAACTTATGTTAGAGCTTCAATGCTCAAGATTGTCAGTTTACAGGTTTCTGAGACCAGTAAAGTTGAAATAGTGCTTCTGTTCAAATGAAGTGAAATCTAGCCCAAATCTGCTCAAAAGCTTGTCTCTCTATGAGAGAAAGCTGCTACATTCAATATTCAGTGCAAATCTTGCCAAACTGAAAGATGCTTATGCCTTTTGGAATACAATGTTTTTGCAATGCTGCAAGACAGTTTTTAATGTGTTAGAAGTTATATGCACAAAAACATGTGTTAGGATTTCAATGCTCAAGATTGTCAGTTTACAGGTTTCTGAGACCAGTAATGCTGAAATAGTGCTGCTGTTCAAATGAAGTGAAACCTAGCCCAAATCTGCTCAAAAGCTTGTCTCTCTATGAGAGAAAGCTGCTTCATTCAATATTCAGTGCAAATCTTGCCAAACTGAAAGATGCTTATGCCTTATGAAAGACAAGGTTTTTGCAATGCTGTAAGACAGTTTTTAATGTGTTAGAAGTTGTATGCACAAAAACTTATGTTAGGACCTCAGTGCTCAAGATTGTCAGTTTACAGGTTTCTGAGACCAGTAATGTTGAAATAGTGCTTCTGTTCAAATGAAGTGAAATTTAGCCCAAATCTGCTCAAAAGCTTGTCTCTCTATGAGAGAAAGCTGCTTCATTCAATATTCAGTGCAAATCTTGCCAGACTGAAAGATGCTTATGCCTTATTGAAATACAATGTTTTTGCAATGCTGTAAGACAGTTTTTAATGTGTTAGAAGTTATATGCACATAAACTTATGTTAGAGCTTCAATGCTCAAGATTGTCAGTTTACAGGTTTCTGAGACCAGTAATGTTGAAATAATGCTTCTGTTCAAATGAAGTGAAATCTAGCCCAAATCTGCTCAAAATCTTGTCTCTCTATGAGAGAAAGCTGCTTCATTCAATATTCAGTGCAAATCTTGCCAAACTGAAAGATGCTTATGTCTAATCAAAAACAAAAACGTTTTTTGCAATGCAGTGAGACAGTTTTTAATGTGTTAGAAGTTAAATGCACAAAAACTTATGTTTGAGCTTCAATGCTCAAGATTGTCCGTTCACAGGTTTCTGAGACCTCTAATGTTCAAATAGTGCTTCTGTTCAAAAGAAGTGCAAATTAGCCAAAATCTGCTTAAAACCTTCTCTCTCAAGGAGAGAAAACTTCTTCATTCATTGTTTAGTGCAAAAGTTGCCAAACTGAAAGATGCTTATGTCTAATGAAAGAAATTGCTTTTTGCAATGCAGTGAGACACATTTAAATGTGTTAGAAGTTATATGCACAAAATCTTATGTTAGAGCTTCAATGCTCAAGATTGTAAGTTTACAGGTTTCTGAGATGTCTAATGTTCAAATAGTGCTTCTGTTCAAATGAACTGCAAACTAGCCCAAATCTGCTTAAAACCTTCTCTCTCAATGAGAGAAAGCTGCTTCATTCAGTGTTTAGTGCAAAACTTGCCAAACTAAAAGATGCTTATGTCTAATGAAATAAAATGTTTTTTGCAATGCAAGGGAGACAGTTTCTAATGTGTTAGAAGTTATATGCACAAAATCTTATGTTAGAGCTTCAATGCTCAAGATTGACAGTTTACAGGTTTCTGAGACCTCTAATGTTCAAATAGTGCTTCTGTTCAAATGAACTGCAAACTAGCCCAAATCTGCTTAAAACCTTCTCTCTCAATGAGAGAAAGCTGCTTCATTCAGTGTTCATTGCAAAACTTGCCAAACTGAAAGATGCTTATGTCTAATGAAATAAAATGTTTTTTGCAATGCAAAGTGAGACAGTTTTTAATGTGTTAGAAGTTAAATGCACAAAAACTTATGTTAGAGCTTCAATGCTCAAGATTGTCAGTTTACAGGTTTCTGGGGCCACTAATGTTCAAATAGTTCTTCTGTTCAAATGAACTGCAAACTAGCCCAAATCTGCTTAAAACCTTCTCTCTCAATGAAAGAAAGCTGCTTCATTCAATGTTTGGTGCAAAACTTGCCAAACTGAAAGATGCTTATGTCTAATGAATTAAAATGTTTTTTGCAATTCAGTGAGACAGTTTCTAATGTGTTAGAAGTTACATGCACAAAATCTTATGTTAGGACCTCAGTGCTCAAGATTGTCAGTTTACAGGTTTCTGAGACCAGTAATGTTGAAATAGTGCTTCTGTTCAAATGAAGTGAAATCTAGCCCAAATCTGCTCAAAAGCTTGTCTCTCTATGAGAGAAAGCTGCTTCATTCCATATTCAGTGCAAATCTTGCCAAACTGAAAGATGCTTATGCCTTATTGAAATACAATGTTTTTGCAATGCTGTAAGACAGTTTTTAATGTGTTAGAAGTTATATGCACATAAACTTATGTTAGAGCTTCAATGCTCAAGATTGTCAGTTTACAGGTTTCTGAGACCAGTAAAGTTGAAATAGTGCTTCTGTTCAAATGAAGTGAAATCTAGCCCAAATCTGCTCAAGAGCTTGTCTCTCTATGAGAGAAAGCTGCTTCATTCAATATTCAGTGTAAATCTTGCCAAACTGAAAGATGCTTATGCCTTATGAAATACAATGTTTTTGCAATGCTGTAAGACAGTTTTTAATGTGTTAGAAGTTGTATGCACAAAAACTTATGTTAGGACCTCAGTGCTCAAGATTGTCAGTTTACAGGTTTCTGAGACCAGTAATGTTGAAATAGTGCTTCTGTTCAAATGAAGTGAAATTTAGCCCAAATCTGCTCAAAAGTTTGTCTCTCTATGAGAGAAAGCTGCTTCATTCAATATTCAGTGCAAATCTTGCCAGACTGAAAGATGCTTATGCCTTATTGAAATACAATGTTTTTGCAATGCCGTACGACAGTTTTTAATGTGTTAGAAGTTGAATGCACAAAAACTTATGTTAGGACCTCAGTGCTCAAGATTGTCAGTTTACAGGTTTCTGAGACCAGTAATGTTGAAATAGTGCTTCTGTTCAAATGAAGTGAAATTTAGCCCAAATCTGCTCAAAAGCTTGTCTCTCTATGAGAGTAAGCTGCTTCATTCAATATTCAGTGCAAATCTTGCCAGACTGAAAGATGCTTATGCCTTATTGAAATACAATGTTTTTGCAATGCTGTAAGACAGTTTTTAATGTGTTAGAAGTTATATGCACATAAACTTATGTTAGAGCTTCAATGCTCAAGATTGTCAGTTTACAGGTTTCTGAGACCAGTAAAGTTGAAATAGTGCTTCTGTTCAAATGAAGTGAAATCTAGCCCAAATCTGCTCAAAAGCTTGTCTCTCTATGAGAGAAAGCTGCTACATTCAATATTCAGTGCAAATCTTGCCAAATTGAAAGATGCTTATGCCTTTTGGAATACAATGTTTTTGCAATGCTGTAAGACAGTTTTTAATGTGTTAGAAGTTATATGCACAAAAACATGTGTTAGGACTTCAATGCTCAAGATTGTCAGTTTACAGGTTTCTGAGACCAGTAATGCTGAAATAGTGCTTCTGTTCAAATGAAGTGAAATCTAGCCCAAATCTGCTCAAAAGCTTGTCTCTCTATGAGAGAAAGCTGCTTCATTCAATATTCAGTGCAAATCTTGCCAAACTGAAAGATGCTTATGCCTTATGAAATACAATGTTTTTGCAATGCTTTAAGACAGTTTTTAATGTGTTAGAAGTTGTATGCACAAAAACTTATGTTAGGACCTCAGTGCTCAAGATTGTCAGTTTACAGGTTTCTGAGACCAGTAATGTTGAAATAGTGCTTCTGCTCAAATGAAGTGAAATCTAGCCCAAATCTGCTCAAAAGCTTGTCTCTCAATGAGAGAAAGCTGCTTCATTCAAAATTCAGTGCAAATCTTGCCAAACTGAAAGATGCTTATGCCTTATGAAATACAAGGTATTTGCAATGCTGTAAGACAGTTTTTAATGTGTTAGAAGTTATATGCACAAAAACTTATGTTAGGACTTCAATGCCCAAGATCGTCAGTTTACAGGTTTCTGAGACCAGTAATGTTGAAATAGTGCTTCTTTTCAAATGAAGTGAAATCTAGCCCAAATCTGCTCAAAAGCTTGTCTCTCTATGAGAGAAAGCTGCTTCATTCAATATTCAGTGCAAATCTTGCCAAACTGAAAGATGCTTATGTCTTATGAAATAAAATGATTTCTGCAATGCAGTGAGACAGTTTTTAATGTGTTAGAAGTTATATGCACAAAAACTTATGTTAGGACTTCAATGCTCAAGATTGCTAGTTTACAGGTTTCTGAGACCAGTAATGTTGAAATAGTGCTTCTGTTCAAATGAAGTGAAATCTAGCCCAAATCTGCTCAAAAGCTTGTCTCTCTATGAGAGAAAGCTGCTTCATTCAATATTCAGTGCAAATCTTGCCAAACTGAAAGATGCTTATGCCTTTTGAAATACAATGTTTTTGCAATGCTGTAAGACAGTTTTTAATGTGTTAGAAGTTATATGCACATAAACTTATGTTAGACCTTCAATGCTCAAGATTGTCAGTTTACAGGTTTCTGAGACCAGTAATGTTGAAATAGTGCTTCTGTTCAAATGAAGTGAAATCTAGCCCAAATCTGCTCAAAAGCTTGTCTCTCTATGAGAGAAAGCTGCTACATTCAATATTCAGAGCAAATCTTGCCAAACTGAAAAATGCTTATGCCTTATGGAATACAATGTTTTTGCAATGCTGTAAGACAGTTTTTAATGTGTTAGAAGTTATATGCACAAAAACATCTGTTAGGACTTCAATGCTCAAGATTGCCAGTTTACAGGTTTCTGAGACCAGTAATGTTGAAATAGTGCTTCTGTTCAAATGAAGTGAAATCTAGCCCAAATCTGCTCAAAAGCTTGTCTCTCTATGAGAGAAAGCTGCTACATTCAATATTCAGAGCAAATCTTGCCAAACTGAAAAATGCTTATGCCTTATGGAATACAATGTTTTTGCAATGCTGTAAGACAGTTTTTAATGTGTTAGAAGTTATATGCACAAAAACATCTGTTAGGACTTCAATGCTCAAGATTGCCAGTTTACAGGTTTCTGAGACCAGTAATGTTGAAATAGTGCTTCTGTTCAAATGAAGTGAAATCTAGCCCAAATCTGCTCAAAAGCTTGTCTCTCTATGAGAGAAAGCTGCTTCATTCAATATTCAGTGCAAATCTTGCCAAACTGAAAGATGCTTATGCCTTATGAAATACAATGTTTTTGCAATGCTGTAAGACAGTTTTTAATGTGTTAGAAGTTGTATGCACAAAAACTTATGTGAGGACCTCAGTGCTCAAGATTGTCAGTTTACAGGTTTCTGAGACCAGTAATGTTGAAATAGTGCTTCTGTTCAAATGAAGTTAAATTTAGCCCAAATCTGCTCAAAAGTTTGTCTCTCTATGAGAGAAAGTTGCTTCATTCAATATTCAGTGCAAATCTTGCCAGACTGAAAGATGCTTATGCCTTATTGAAATACAATGATTTTGCAATGCTGTAAGACAGTTTTTATTGTGTTAGAAGTTATATGCACATAAACTTATGTTAGAGCTTCAATGCTCAAGATTGTCAGTTTACAGGTTTCTGAGACCAGTAAAGTTGAAATAGTGCTTCTGTTCAAATGAAGTGAAATCTAGCCCAAATCTGCTCAAAAGCTTGTCTCTCTATGAGAGAAAGCTGCTTCATTCAATATTCAGTGCAAATCTTGCCAGACTGAAAGATGCTTATGCCTTATTGAAATACAATGTTTTTGCAATGCTGTAAGACAGTTTTTAATGTGTTAGAAGTTATATGCACATAAACTTATGTTAGAGCTTCAATGCTCAAGATTGTCAGTTTACAGGTTTCTGAGACCAGTAAAGTTGAAATAGTGCTTCTGTTCAAATGAAGTGAAATCTAGCCCAAATCTGCTCAAAAGCTTGTCTCTCTATGAGAGAAAGCTGCTACATTCAATATTCAGTGCAAATCTTGCCAAACTGAAAGATGCTTATGTCTTATGAAATAAAATGATTTCTGCAATGCAGTGAGACAGTTTTTAATGTGTTAGCAGTTATATGCACAAAAACTTATGTTAGGACTTCAATTCTCAAGATTGTCATTTTACAGGTTTCTGAGACCAGTAATGTTGAAATAGTGCTTCTGTTCAAATGAACTGAAATCTAGCCCAAATCTGCTCAAAAGCTTGTCTCTCTATGAGAGCAAGCTGCTTCATTCAATATTCAGTGCAAATCTTGCCAGACTGAAAGATGCTTATACCTTATTGAAATACAATGTTTCTGCAATGCTGTAAGACAGTT
The DNA here is from genome assembly GCF_963082965.1 of Carassius carassius. NCBI lineage: Eukaryota > Metazoa > Chordata > Actinopteri > Cypriniformes > Cyprinidae > Carassius > Carassius carassius. Next base: position 82,392 of record NW_026775053.1, read on the forward strand.
TTTAATGTGTTAGAAGTTATATGCACATAAACTTATGTTAGAGCTTCAATGCTCAAGATTGTCAGTTTACAGATTTCTGAGACCAGTAAAGTTGAAATAGTGCTTCTGTTCAAATGAAGTGAAATCTAGCCCAAATCTGCTCAAAAGCTTGTCTCTCTATGAAAGAAAGCTGCTACATTCAATATTCAGTGCAAATCTTGCCAAACTGAAAGATGCTTATGCCTTTTGGAATACAATGTTTTTGCAATACTGCAAGACAGTTTTTAATGTGTTAGAAGTTATATGCACAAAAACATGTGTTAGGATTTCAATGCTCAAGATTGTCAGTTTACAGGTTTCTGAGACCAGTAATGCTGAAATAGTGCTGCTGTTCAAATGAAGTGAAACCTAGCCCAAATCTGCTCAAAAGCTTGTCTCTCTATGAGAGAAAGCTGCTTCATTCAATATTCAGTGCAAATCTTGCCAAACTGAAAGATGCTTATGCCTTATGAAAGACAAGGTTTTTGCAATGCTGTAAGACAGTTTTTAATGTGTTAGAAGTTGTATGCACAAAAACTTATGTTAGGACCTCAGTGCTCAAGATTGTCAGTTTACAGGTTTCTGAGACCAGTAATGTTGAAATAGTGCTTCTGTTCAAATGAAGTGAAATTTAGCCCAAATCTGCTCAAAAGCTTGTCTCTCTATGAGAGAAAGCTGCTTCATTCAATATTCAGTGCAAATCTTGCCAGACTGAAAGATGCTTATGCCTTATTGAAATACAATGTTTTTGCAATGCTGTAAGACAGTTTTTAATGTGTTAGAAGTTATATGCACATAAACTTATGTTAGAGCTTCAATGCTCAAGATTGTCAGTTTACAGGTTTCTGAGACCAGTAATGTTGAAATAATGCTTCTGTTCAAATGAAGTGAAATCTAGCCCAAATCTGCTCAAAAGCTTGTCTCTCTATGAGAGAAAGCTGCTTCATTCAATATTCAGTGCAAATCTTGCCAAACTGAAAGATGCTTATGTCTAATCAAAAACAAAAACGTTTTTTGCAATGCAGTGAGACAGTTTTTAATGTGTTAGAAGTTAAATGCACAAAAACTTATGTTTGAGCTTCAATGCTCAAGATTGTCCGTTCACAGGTTTCTGAGACCTCTAATGTTCAAATAGTGCTTCTGTTCAAATGAAGTGCAAATTAGCCAAAATCTGCTTAAAACCTTCTTTCTCAAGGAGAGAAAACTTCTTCATTCATTGTTTAGTGCAAAACTTGCCAAACTGAAAGATGCTTATGTCTAATGAAATAAAATGTTTTTTGCAATGCAGTGAGACAGTTTTAATGTGTTAGAAGTTATATGCACAAATACTTATGTTAGAGCTTTAATGCTCAAGATTGTCAGTTTACAGGTTTCTGAGACCACTAATGTTGAAATAGTGTTTCTGTTCAAATGAACAGCAAATTAGCCCAAATCTGCTTAAAACCTTCTCTCTCAATGAGAGAAAGCTGCTTCATTCATTGTTTAGTGCAAAAGTTGCCAAACTGAAAGATGCTTATGTCTAATGAAAGAAATTGCTTTTTGCAATGCAGTGAGACACATTTAAATGTGTTAGAAGTTATATGCACAAAATCTTATGTTAGAGCTTCAATGCTCAAGATTGTAAGTTTACAGGTTTCTGAGATGTCTAATGTTCAAATAGTGCTTCTGTTCAAATGAACTGCAAACTAGCCCAAATCTGCTTAAAACCTTCTCTCTCAATGAGAGAAAGCTGCTTCATTCAGTGTTTAGTGCAAAACTTGCCAAACTAAAAGATGCTTATGTCTAATGAAATAAAATGTTTTTTGCAATGCAAGGGAGACAGTTTTTAATGTGTTAGAAGTTAAATGCACAAAAACTTATGTTAGAGCTTCAATGCTCAAGATTGTCATTTTACAGGTTTCTGGGACCACTAATGTTCAAATAGTTCTTCTGTTCAAATGAACTGCAAACTAGCCCAAATCTGCTTAAAACCTTCTCTCTCAATGAGAGAAATTTGCTTCATTCAATGTTTAGTGCAAAACTTGCCAAACTGAAAGATGCTTATGTCTAATGAAAACTGCTTCATTCATTGTTTAGTGCAAAACTTGCCAAACTGAAAGATGCTTATGTCTAATGAAATAAAATGTTTTTTGCAATGCAGTGAGACAGATTTAATGTGTTAGAAGTTATATGCACAAATACTTATGTTAGAGCTTCAATGCTCAAGATTTTCAGTTTACAGGTTTCTGAGACCTCTGATGTTCAAATAGTGCTTCTGTTCAAATGAACTGCAAACTAGCACAAATCTGCTTAATACCTTCTCTCTCAATGAGAGAAAGCTGCTTCATTCAATGTTTAGTGCAAAACTTGCCAAACTGAAAGATGCTTATGTCTAATGAAATAAATTGCTTTTTGCAATGCAGTGAGACAGTTTTTAATGTGTTAGAAGTTAAATGCACAAAAACTTATGTTAGAGCTTCAATGCTCAAGATTGTCAGTTTACAGGTTTCTGGGACCACTAATGTTCAAATAGTTCTTCTGTTCAAATGAACTGCAAACTAGCCCAAATCTGCTGAAAACCCTCTCTCTCAATGAGAGAAAGCTGCTACATTCAATGTTTAGTGCAAAACTTGCCAAACTGAAAGATGCTTATGTCTAATGAAATAAATTGCTTTTTGCAATGCAGTGAGACAGTTTTTAATGTGTTAGAAGTTAAATGCACAAAAACTTATGTTAGAGCTTCAATGCTCAAGATTGTCAGTTTACAGGTTTCTGGGACCACTAATGTTCAAATAGTTCTTCTGTTCAAATGAACTGCAAACTAGCCCAAATCTGCTGAAAACCTTCTCTCTCAATGAGAGAAAGCTGCTACATTCAATGTTTAGTGCAAAACTTGCCAAACTGAAAGATGCTTATGTCTAATGAAATAAAATGCTTTTTGCAATGCAGTGAGACAGATTTAAATGTGTTAGAAGTTATATGCACAAAATCTTATGTTAGAGCTTCAATGCTCAAGATTGTCAGTTGACAGGTTTCTGGGACCACTAATGTTCAAATAGTTCTTCTGTTCAAATGAACTGCAAACTAGCCCAAATCTGCTGAAAACCTTCTCTCTCAATGAGAGAAAGCTGTTACATTCAATGTTTAGTGCAAAACTTGCCAAACTGAAAGATGCTTATGTCTAATGAAATAAATTGCTTTTTGCAATGCAGTGAGACAGATTTAAATGTGTTAGAAGTTATATGCACAAAATCTTATGTTAGAGCTTCAATGCTCAAGATTGTAAGTTTACAGGTTTCTGAGACCTCTAATGTTCAAATAGTGCTTCTGTTCAAATGAACTGCAAACTAGCCCAAATCTGCTTAAAACATTCTCTTTCAATGAGAGAAAGCTGCTACATTCGATGTTTAGTGCAAAACTTGACAAACTGAAAGATGCTTATGTCTAATGAAATAAAATGTTTTTTGCAATGCAGTGAGACAGTTTCTAATGTGTTAGAAGTTATATGCACAAAATCTTATGTTAGAGCTTCAATGCTCAAGATTGACAGTTTACAGGTTTCTGAGACCTCCAATGTTCAAATAGTGCTTCTGTTCAAATGAACTGCAAACTAGCCCAAATCTGCTTAAAACCTTCTCTCTCAATGAGAGAAAGCTGCTACATTCAATGTTTAGTGCAAAACTTGCCAAACTGAAAGATGCTTATGTCTAATGAAATAAATTGCTTTTTGCAATGCAGTGAGACAGATTTAAATGTGTTAGAAGTATATGCACAACATCTTTTGTTAGAGCTTCAATGCTCAAGATTGTCAGTTTACAGGTTTCTGAGACCTCTAATGTTCAAATAGTGCTTCTGTTCAAATGAACAGCAAATTAGCCCAAATCTGCTTAAAACCTTCTCTCTCAATGAAAGAAAGCTGCTTCATTCAATGTTTGGTGCAAAACTTGCCAAACTGAAAGATGCTTATGTCTAATGAATTAAAATGTTTTTTGCAATTCAGTGAGACAGTTTCTAATGTGTTAGAAGTTACATGCACAAAATCTTATGTTAGGACCTCAGTGCTCAAGATTGTCAGTTTACAGGTTTCTGAGACCAGTAAAGTTGAAATAGTGCTTCTGTTCAAATGAAGTGAAATCTAGCCCAAATCTGCTCAAGAGCTTGTCTCTCTATGAGAGAAAGCTGCTTCATTCAATATTCAGTGCAAATCTTGCCAAACTGAAAGATGCTTATGCCTTATGAAATACAATGTTTTTGCAATGCTGTAAGACAGTTTTTAATGTGTTAGAAGTTGTATGCACAAAAACTTATGTTAGGACCTCAGTGCTCAAGATTGTCAGTTTACAGGTTTCTGAGACCAGTAATGTTGAAATAGTGCTTCTGTTCAAATGAAGTGAAATTTAGCCCAAATCTGCTCAAAAGCTTGTCTCTCTATGAGAGTAAGCTGCTTCATTCAATATTCAGTGCAAATCTTGCCAGACTGAAAGATGCTTATGCCTTATTGAAATACAATGTTTTTGCAATGCTGTAAGACAGTTTTTAATGTGTTAGAAGTTATATGCACATAAACTTATGTTAGAGCTTCAATGCTCAAGATTGTCAGTTTACAGGTTTCTGAGACCAGTAAAGTTGAAATAGTGCTTCTGTTCAAATTAAGTGAAATCTAGCCCAAATCTGCTCAAAAGCTTGTCTCTCTATGAGAGAAAGCTGCTACATTCAATATTCAGTGCAAATCTTGCCAAACTGAAAGATGCTTATGCCTTTTGGAATACAATGTTTTTGCAATGCTGTAAGACAGTTTTTAATGTGTTAGAAGTTATATGCACAAAAACATGTGTTAGGACTTCAATGCTCAAGATTGTCAGTTTACAGGTTTCTGAGACCAGTAATGCTGAAATAGTGCTTCTGTTCAAATGAAGTGAAATCTAGCCCAAATCTGCTCAAAAGCTTGTCTCTCTATGAGAGAAAGCTGCTTCATTCAATATTCAGTGCAAATCTTGCCAAACTGAAAGATGCTTATGCCTTATGAAATACAATGTTTTTGCAATGCTTTAAGACAGTTTTTAATGTGTTAGAAGTTGTATGCACAAAAACTTATGTTAGGACCTCAGTGCTCAAGATTGTCAGTTTACAGGTTTCTGAGACCAGTAATGTTGAAATAGTGCTTCTGCTCAAATGAAGTGAAATCTAGCCCAAATCTGCTCAAAAGCTTGTCTCTCAATGAGAGAAAGCTGCTTCATTCAAAATTCAGTGCAAATCTTGCCAAACTGAAAGATGCTTATGCCTTATGAAATACAAGGTATTTGCAATGCTGTAAGACAGTTTTTAATGTGTTAGAAGTTATATGCACAAAAACTTATGTTAGGACTTCAATGCCCAAGATCGTCAGTTTACAGGTTTCTGAGACCAGTAATGTTGAAATAGTGCTTCTTTTCAAATGAAGTGAAATCTAGCCCAAATCTGCTCAAAAGCTTGTCTCTCTATGAGAGAAAGCTGCTTCATTCAATATTCAGTGCAAATCTTGCCAAACTGAAAGATGCTTATGTCTTATGAAATAAAATGATTTCTGCAATGCAGTGAGACAGTTTTTAATGTGTTAGAAGTTATATGCACAAAAACTTATGTTAGGACTTCAATGCTCAAGATTGCTAGTTTACAGGTTTCTGAGACCAGTAATGTTGAAATAGTGCTTCTGTTCAAATGAAGTGAAATCTAGCCCAAATCTGCTCAAAAGCTTGTCTCTCTATGAGAGAAAGCTGCTTCATTCAATATTCAGTGCAAATCTTGCCAAACTGAAAGATGCTTATGCCTTTTGAAATACAATGTTTTTGCAATGCTGTAAGACAGTTTTTAATGTGTTAGAAGTTATATGCACATAAACTTATGTTAGACCTTCAATGCTCAAGATTGTCAGTTTACAGGTTTCTGAGACCAGTAATGTTGAAATAGTGCTTCTGTTCAAATGAAGTGAAATCTAGCCCAAATCTGCTCAAAAGCTTGTCTCTCTATGAGAGAAAGCTGCTACATTCAATATTCAGTGCAAATCTTGCCAGACTGAAAGATGCTTATGCCTTATTGAAATACAATGTTTTTGCAATGCTGTAAGACAGTTTTTAATGTGTTAGAAGTTATATGCACATAAACTTATGTTAGAGCTTCAATGCTCAAGATTGACAGTTTACAGGTTTCTGAGACCTCCAATGTTCAAATAGTGCTTCTGTTCAAATGAACTGCAAACTAGCCCAAATCTGCTTAAAACCTTCTCTCTCAATGAGAGAAAGCTGCTACATTCAATGTTTAGTGCAAAACTTGCCAAACTGAAAGATGCTTATGTCTAATGAAATAAATTGCTTTTTGCAATGCAGTGAGACAGATTTAAATGTGTTAGAAGTATATGCACAACATCTTTTGTTAGAGCTTCAATGCTCAAGATTGTCAGTTTACAGGTTTCTGAGACCTCTAATGTTCAAATAGTGCTTCTGTTCAAATGAACAGCAAATTAGCCCAAATCTGCTTAAAACCTTCTCTCTCAATGAAAGAAAGCTGCTTCATTCAATGTTTGGTGCAAAACTTGCCAAACTGAAAGATGCTTATGTCTAATGAATTAAAATGTTTTTTGCAATTCAGTGAGACAGTTTCTAATGTGTTAGAAGTTACATGCACAAAATCTTATGTTAGGACCTCAGTGCTCAAGATTGTCAGTTTACAGGTTTCTGAGACCAGTAAAGTTGAAATAGTGCTTCTGTTCAAATGAAGTGAAATCTAGCCCAAATCTGCTCAAGAGCTTGTCTCTCTATGAGAGAAAGCTGCTTCATTCAATATTCAGTGCAAATCTTGCCAAACTGAAAGATGCTTATGCCTTATGAAATACAATGTTTTTGCAATGCTGTAAGACAGTTTTTAATGTGTTAGAAGTTGTATGCACAAAAACTTATGTTAGGACCTCAGTGCTCAAGATTGTCAGTTTACAGGTTTCTGAGACCAGTAATGTTGAAATAGTGCTTCTGTTCAAATGAAGTGAAATTTAGCCCAAATCTGCTCAAAAGCTTGTCTCTCTATGAGAGTAAGCTGCTTCATTCAATATTCAGTGCAAATCTTGCCAGACTGAAAGATGCTTATGCCTTATTGAAATACAATGTTTTTGCAATGCTGTAAGACAGTTTTTAATGTGTTAGAAGTTATATGCACATAAACTTATGTTAGAGCTTCAATGCTCAAGATTGTCAGTTTACAGGTTTCTGAGACCAGTAAAGTTGAAATAGTGCTTCTGTTCAAATGAAGTGAAATCTAGCCCAAATCTGCTCAAAAGCTTGTCTCTCTATGAGAGAAAGCTGCTACATTCAATATTCAGTGCAAATCTTGCCAAACTGAAAGATGCTTATGCCTTTTGGAATACAATGTTTTTGCAATGCTGTAAGACAGTTTTTAATGTGTTAGAAGTTATATGCACAAAAACATGTGTTAGGACTTCAATGCTCAAGATTGTCAGTTTACAGGTTTCTGAGACCAGTAATGCTGAAATAGTGCTTCTGTTCAAATGAAGTGAAATCTAGCCCAAATCTGCTCAAAAGCTTGTCTCTCTATGAGAGAAAGCTGCTTCATTCAATATTCAGTGCAAATCTTGCCAAACTGAAAGATGCTTATGCATTATGAAATACAATGTTTTTGCAATGCTTTAAGACAGTTTTTAATGTGTTAGAAGTTGTATGCACAAAAACTTATGTTAGGACCTCAGTGCTCAAGATTGTCAGTTTACAGGTTTCTGAGACCAGTAATGTTGAAATAGTGCTTCTGCTCAAATGAAGTGAAATCTAGCCCAAATCTGCTCAAAAGCTTGTCTCTCAATGAGAGAAAGCTGCTTCATTCAAAATTCAGTGCAAATCTTGCCAAACTGAAAGATGCTTATGCCTTATGAAATACAAGGTATTTGCAATGCTGTAAGACAGTTTTTAATGTGTTAGAAGTTATATGCACAAAAACTTATGTTAGGACTTCAATGCCCAAGATCGTCAGTTTACAGGTTTCTGAGACCAGTAATGTTGAAATAGTGCTTCTTTTCAAATGAAGTGAAATCTAGCCCAAATCTGCTCAAAAGCTTGTCTCTCTATGAGAGAAAGCTGCTTCATTCAATATTCAGTGCAAATCTTGCCAAACTGAAAGATGCTTATGTCTTATGAAATAAAATGATTTCTGCAATGCAGTGAGACAGTTTTTAATGTGTTAGAAGTTATATGCACAAAAACTTATGTTAGGACTTCAATGCTCAAGATTGCTAGTTTACAGGTTTCTGAGACCAGTAATGTTGAAATAGTGCTTCTGTTCAAATGAAGTGAAATCTAGCCCAAATCTGCTCAAAAGCTTGTCTCTCTATGAGAGAAAGCTGCTTCATTCAATATTCAGTGCAAATCTTGCCAAACTGAAAGATGCTTATGCCTTTTGAAATACAATGTTTTTGCAATGCTGTAAGACAGTTTTTAATGTGTTAGAAGTTATATGCACATAAACTTATGTTAGACCTTCAATGCTCAAGATTGTCAGTTTACAGGTTTCTGAGACCAGTAATGTTGAAATAGTGCTTCTGTTCAAATGAAGTGAAATCTAGCCCAAATCTGCTCAAAAGCTTGTCTCTCTATGAGAGAAAGCTGCTACATTCAATATTCAGAGCAAATCTTGCCAAACTGAAAAATGCTTATGCCTTATGGAATACAATGTTTTTGCAATGCTGTAAGACAGTTTTTAATGTGTTAGAAGTTATATGCACAAAAACATCTGTTAGGACTTCAATGCTCAAGATTGCCAGTTTACAGGTTTCTGAGACCAGTAATGTTGAAATAGTGCTTCTGTTCAAATGAAGTGAAATCTAGCCCAAATCTGCTCAAAAGCTTGTCTCTCTATGAGAGAAAGCTGCTTCATTCAATATTCAGTGCAAATCTTGCCAAACTGAAAGATGCTTATGCCTTATGAAATACAATGTTTTTGCAATGCTGTAAGACAGTTTTTAATGTGTTAGAAGTTATATGCACATAAACTTATGTTAGAGCTTCAATGCTCAAGATTGTCAGTTTACAGGTTTCTGAGACTAGTAAAGTTGAAATAGTGCTTCTGTTCAAATGAAGTGAAATCTAGCCCAAATCTGCCCAAAAGCTTGTCTCTCTATGAGAGAAAGCTGCTACATTCAATATTCAGTGCAAATCTTGCCAAACTGAAAGATGCTTATGTCTTATGAAATAAAATGATTTCTGCAATGCAGTGAGACAGTTTTTAATGTGTTATCAGTTATATGCACAAAAACTTATGTTAGGACTTCAATTCTCAAGATTGTCATTTTACAGGTTTCTGAGACCAGTAATGTTGAAATAGTGCTTCTGTTCAAATGAAGTGAAATCTAGCCCAAATCTGCTCAAAAGCTTGTCTCTCTATGAGAGCAAGCTGCTTCATTCAATATTCAGTGCAAATCTTGCCAGACTGAAAGATGCTTATACCTTATTGAAATACAATGTTTCTGCAATGCTGTAAGACAGTTTTTAATGTGTTAGAAGTTATATGCACATAAACTTATGTTAGAGCTTCAATGCTCAAGATTGTCAGTTTACAGGTTTCTGAGACCAGTAAAGTTGAAATAGTGCTTCTGTTCAAATGAAGTGAAATCTAGCCCAAATCTGCTCAAAAGCTTGTCTCTCTATGAGAGAAAGCTGCTACATTCAATATTCAGTGCAAATCTTGCCAAACTGAAAGATGCTTATTCCTTTTGGAATACAATGTTTTTGCAATGCTGCAAGACAGTTTTTAATGTGTTAGAAGTTATATGCACAAAAACATGTGTTAGGATTTCAATGCTCAAGATTGTCAGTTTACAGGTTTCTGAGACCAGTAATGCTGAAATAGTGCTGCTGTTCAAATGAAGTGAAACCTAGCCCAAATCTGCTCAAAAGCTTGTCTCTCTATGAGAGAAAGCTGCTTCAATCAATATTCAGTGCAAATCTTGCCAAACTGAAAGATGCTTATGCCTTATGAAATACAAGGTTTTTGCAATGCTGTAAGACAGTTTTTAATGTGTTAGAAGTTATATGCACATAAACTTATGTTAGAGCTTCAATGCTCAAGATTGTCAGTTTACAGGTTTCTGAGACCAGTAAAGTTGAAATAGTGCTTCTGTTCAAATGAAGTGAAATCTAGCCCAAATCTGCTCAAAAGCTTGTCTCTCTATGAGAGCAAGCTGCTTCATTCAATATTCAGTGCAAATCTTGCCAGACTGAAAGATGCTTATACCTTATTGAAATACAATGTTTCTGCAATGCTGTAAGACAGTTTTTAATGTGTTAGAAGTTATATGCACATAAACTTATGTTAGAGCTTCAATGCTCAAGATTGTCAGTTTACAGGTTTCTGAGACCAGTAAAGTTGAAATAGTGCTTCTGTTCAAATGAAGTGAAATCTAGCCCAAATCTGCTCAAAAGCTTGTCTCTCTATGAGAGAAAGCTGCTACATTCAATATTCAGTGCAAATCTTGCCAAACTGAAAGATGCTTATTCCTTTTGGAATACAATGTTTTTGCAATGCTGCAAGACAGTTTTTAATGTGTTAGAAGTTATATGCACAAAAACATGTGTTAGGATTTCAATGCTCAAGATTGTCAGTTTACAGGTTTCTGAGACCAGTAATGCTGAAATAGTGCTGCTGTTCAAATGAAGTGAAACCTAGCCCAAATCTGCTCAAAAGCTTGTCTCTCTATGAGAGAAAGCTGCTTCAATCAATATTCAGTGCAAATCTTGCCAAACTGAAAGATGCTTATGCCTTATGAAATACAAGGTTTTTGCAATGCTGTAAGACAGTTTTTAATGTGTTAGAAGTTATATGCACATAAACTTATGTTAGAGCTTCAATGCTCAAGATTGTCAGTTTACAGGTTTCTGAGACCAGTAAAGTTGAAATAGTGCTTCTGTTCAAATGAAGTGAAATCTAGCCCAAATCTGCTCAAAAGCTTGTCTCTCTATGAGAGAAAGCTGCTTCATTCAATATTCAGTGCAAATCTTGCCAAACTGAAAGATGCTTATGCCTTATGAAATACAATGTTTTTGCAATGCTGTAAGACAGTTTTTAATGTGTTAGAAGTTATATGCACATAAACTTATGTTAGAGCTTCAATGCTCAAGATTGTCAGTTTACAGGTTTCTGAGACTAGTAAAGCTGAAATAATGCTTCTGTTCAAATGAAGTGAAATCTAGCCCAAATCTGCTCAAAAGCTTGTCTCTCTGTGAGAGAAAGCTGCTTCATTCAATATTCAGTGCAAATCTTGCCAGACTGAAAGATGCTTATGCCTTATTGAAATACAATGTTTTTGCAATGCTGTAAGACAGTTTTTAATGTGTTAGAAGTTATATGCACATAAACTTATATTAGAGCTTCAATGCTCAAGATTGTCAGTTTTACAGGTTTCTGAGACCAGTAAAGTTGAAATAGTGCTTCTGTTCAATTGAAGTGAAATCTAGCCCAAATCTGCTCAAAAGCTTGTCTCTCTATGAGAGAAAGCTGCTACATTCAATATTAAGTGCAAATCTTGCCAAACTGAAAGATGCTTATGCCTTTTGGAATACAATGTTTTTGCAATGCTGTAAGACAGTTTTTAATGTGTTAGAAGTTATATGCACAAAAACTTATGTTAGGACTTCAATGCTCAAGATTGCCAGTTTACAGGTTTCTGAGACCAGTAATGTTGAAATAGTGCTTCTGTTCAAATGAAGTGAAATTTAGCCCAAATCTGCTCAAAAGTTTGTCTCTCTATGAGAGAAAGCTGCTACATTCAATATTCAGTGCAAATCTTGCCAAACTGAATGATGCTTATGCCTTATGAAATACAATGTTTTTGCAATGCTGTAAGACAGTTTTTAATGTGTTAGCAGTTATATGCACAAAAACTTATGTTAGGACTTCAATGCTCAAGATTGTCATTTTACAGGTTTCTGAGACCAGTAATGTTGAAATAGTGCTTCTGTTCAAATGAAGTGAAATCTAGCCCAAATCTGCTCAAAAGCTTGTCTCTCTATGAGAGAAAGCTGCTTCATTCAATATTCAGTGCAAATCTTGCCAAACTGAAAGATGCTTATGCCTTATGTAATACAATGTTTTTGCAATGCTGCAAGACAGTTTTTAATGTGTTAGAATTTATATGCACAAAAACATGTGTTAGGATTTCAGATTTCAGAATCTGCTCAAAAGCTTGTCTCTCTATGAGAGAAAGCTGCTACATTCAATATTCAGTGCAAATCTGGCCAAACTGAAAGATGCTTATGTCTTATGAAATAAAATGATTTCTGCAATGCAGTGAGACAGTTTTTAATGTGTTAGCAGTTATATGCACAAAAACTTATGTTAGGACTTCAATGCTCAAGATTGTCATTTTACAGGTTTCTGAGACCAGTAATGTTGAAATAGTGCTTCTGTTCAAATGAAGTGAAATCTAGCCAAAATCTGCTCAAAAGCTTGTCTCTCTATGAGAGAAAGCTGCTTCATTCAATATTCAGTGCAAATCTTGCCAAACTGAAAGATGCTTATGCCTTATGTAATACAAGGTTTTTGCAATGCTGTAAGACAGTTTTTAATGTGTTAGAAGTTATATGCACAAAAACTTATGTTAGGACTTCAATGCTCAAGATTGCCAGTTTACAGGTTTCTGAGACCATTAATGTTGAAATAGTGCTTCTGTTCAAATGAAGTGAAATCTAGCCCAAATCTGCTCAAAAGCTTGTCTCTCTATGAGAGAAAGCTGCTTCATTCAATATTCAGTGCAAATCTTGCCAAACTGAAAGATGCTTATGCCTTATGAAATACAATGTTTTTGCAATGCTGTAAGACAGTTTTTAATGTGTTAGCAGTTATATGCACAAAAACTTATGTTAGGACTTCAATGCTCAAGATTGTCAGTTTACAGGTTTCTGAGACCAGTAATGTTGAAATAGTGCTTCTGTTCAAATGAAGTGAAATCTAGCCCAAATCTGCTCAAAAGCTTGTCTCTCTATGAGAGAAAGCTGCTTCATTCAATATTCAGTGCAAATCTTGCCAAACTGAAAGATGCTTATGCCTTATGAAATACAATGTTTTTGCAATGCTGTAAGACAGTTTTTAATGCGTTAGACGTTGTATGCACAAAAACTTATGTTAGGACCTCAGTGCTCAAGATTGTCAGTTTACAGGTTTCTGAGACCAGTAATGTAGAAATAGTGCTTCTGTTCAAATGAAGTGAAATCTAGCCCAAATCTGCTAAAAAGCTTGTCTCTCTATGAGAGAAAGCTGCTACATTCAATATTCAGTGCAAATCTTGCCAAACTGAAAGATGCTTATGCCTTTTGGAATACAATGTTTTTGCAATGCTGTAAGACAGTTTTTAATGTGTTAGAAGTTATATGCACAAAAACATGTGGTAGGACTTCAATGCTCAAGATTGTCAGTTTACAGGTTTCTGAGACCAGTCATGCTGAAATAGTGCTTCTGTTCAAATGAAGTGAAATTTAGCCCAAATCTGCTCAAAAGCTTGTCTCTCTATGAGAGAAAGCTGCTTCATTCAATATTCAGTGCAAATCTTGCCAGACTGAAAGATGCTTATGCCTTATTGAAATACAATGTTTTTGCAATGCTGTAAGACAGTTTTTAATGTGTTAGAAGTTATATGCACATAAACTTATGTTAGAGCTTCAATGCTCAAGATTGTCAGTTTACAGGTTTCTGAGACCAGTAAAGTTGAAATAGTGCTTCTGTTCAAATGAAGTGAAATCTAGCCCAAATCTGCTCAAAAGCTTGTCTCTCTATGAGAGAAAGCTGCTTCATTCAATATTCAGTGCAAATCTTGCCAAACTGAAAGATGCTTATGCCTTATGAAATACAATGTTTTTGCAATGCTGTAAGACAGTTTTTAATGTGTTAGAAGTTATATGCACATAAACTTATGTTAGAGCTTCAATGCTCAAGATTGTCAGTTTACAGGTTTCTGAGACTAGTAAAGCTGAAATAATGCTTCTGTTCAAATGAAGTGAAATCTAGCCCAAATCTGCTCAAAAGCTTGTCTCTCTGTGAGAGAAAGCTGCTTCATTCAATATTCAGTGCAAATCTTGCCAGACTGAAAGATGCTTATGCCTTATTGAAATACAATGTTTTTGCAATGCTGTAAGACAGTTTTTAATGTGTTAGAAGTTATATGCACATAAACTTATATTAGAGCTTCAATGCTCAAGATTGTCAGTTTTACAGGTTTCTGAGACCAGTAAAGTTGAAATAGTGCTTCTGTTCAATTGAAGTGAAATCTAGCCCAAATCTGCTCAAAAGCTTGTCTCTCTATGAGAGAAAGCTGCTACATTCAATATTAAGTGCAAATCTTGCCAAACTGAAAGATGCTTATGCCTTTTGGAATACAATGTTTTTGCAGTGCTGTAAGACAGTTTTTAATGTGTTAGAAGTTATATGCACAAAAACTTATGTTAGGACTTCAATGCTCAAGATTGCCAGTTTACAGATTTCTGAGACCAGTAATGTTGAAATAGTGCTTCTGTTCAAATGAAGTGAAATCTAGCCCAAATCTGCTCAAAAGCTTGTCTCTCTATGAGAGAAAGCTGCTACATTCAATATTCAGTGCAAATCTTGCCAAACTGAAAGATGCTTATGTCTTATGAAATAAAATGATTTCTGCAATGCAGTGAGACAGTTTTTAATGTGTTAGAAGTTATATGCACATAAACTTATGTTAGAGCTTCAATGCTCAAGATTGTCAGTTTACAGGTTTCTGAGACCAGTAAAGTTGAAATAGTGCTTCTGTTCAAATGAAGTGAAATCTAGCCCAAATCTGCTCAAAAGCTTGTCTCTCTATGAGAGAAAGCTGCTTCATTCAATATTCAGTGCAAATCTTGCCAAACTGAAAGATGCTTATGCCTTATGAAATACAATGTTTTTGCAATGCTGTAAGACAGTTTTTAATGTGTTAGAAGTTATATGCACATAAACTTATGTTAGAGCTTCAATGCTCAAGATTGTCAGTTTACAGGTTTCTGAGACTAGTAAAGCTGAAATAATGCTTCTGTTCAAATGAAGTGAAATTTAGCCCAAATCTGCTCAAAAGTTTGTCTCTCTGTGAGAGAAAGCTGCTTCATTCAATATTCAGTGCAAATCTTGCCAAACTGAATGATGTTTATGCCTTATGAAATACAATGTTTTTGCAATGCTGTAAGACAGTTTTTAATGTGTTAGCAGTTATATGCACAAAAACTTATGTTAGGACTTCAATGCTCAAGATTGTCATTTTACAGATTTCTGAGACCAGTAATGTTGAAATAGTGCTTCTGTTCAAATGAAGTGAAATCTAGCCCAAATCTGCTCAAAAGCTTGTCTCTCTATGAGAGAAAGCTGCTACATTCAATATTCAGTGCAAATCTTGCCAAACTGAAAGATGCTTATGTCTTATGAAATAAAATGATTTCTGCAATGCTGTAAGACAGTTTTTAATGCGTTAGACGTTGTATGCACAAAAACTTATGTTAGGACCTCAGTGCTCAAGATTGTCAGTTTACAGGTTTCTGAGACCAGTAATGTTGAAATAGTGCTTCTGTTCAAATGAAGTGAAATCTAGCCCAAATCTGCTAAAAAGCTTGTCTCTCTATGAGAGAAAGCTGCTACATTCAATATTCAGTGCAAATCTTGCCAAACTGAAAGATGCTTATGCCTTTTGGAATACAATGTTTTTGCAATGCTGTAAGACAGTTTTTAATGTGTTAGAAGTTATATGCACAAAAACATGTGTTAGGACTTCAATGCTCAAGATTGTCAGTTTACAGGTTTCTGAGACCAGTCATGCTGAAATAGTGCTTCTGTTCAAATGAAGTGAAATTTAGCCCAAATCTGCTCAAAAGCTTGTCTCTCTATGAGAGAAAGCTGCTTCATTCAATATTCAGTGCAAATCTTGCCAGACTGAAAGATGCTTATGCCTTATTGAAATACAATGTTTTTGCAATGCTGTAAGACAGTTTTTATTGTGTTAGAAGTTATATGCACATAAACTTATGTTAGAGCTTCAATGCTCAAGATTGTCAGTTTTACAGGTTTCTGAGACCAGTAAAGTTGAAATAGTGCTTCTGTTCAAATGAAGTGAAATCTAGCACAAATCTGCTCAAAAGCTTGTCTCTCTATGAGAGAAAGCTGCTTCATTCAATATTCAGTGCAAATCTTGCCAGACTGAAAGATGCTTATGCCTTATTGAAATACAATGTTTTTGCAATGCTGTAAGACAGTTTTTAATGTGTTAGAAGTTATATGCACATAAACTTATGTTAGAGCTTCAATGCTCAAGATTGTCAGTTTACAGGTTTCTGAGACCAGTAAAGTTGAAATAGTGCTTCTGTTCAAATGAAGTGAAATCTAGCCCAAATCTGCTCAAAAGCTTGTCTCTCTATGAGAGAAAGCTGCTTCATTCAATATTCAGTGCAAATCTTGCCAAACTGAAATATGCTTATGCCTTATGAAATACAATGTTTTTGCAATGCTGTAAGACAGTTTTTAATGTGTTAGAAGTTATATGCACATAAACTTATGTTAGAGCTTCAATGCTCAAGATTGTCAGTTTACAGGTTTCTGAGACTAGTAAAGCTGAAATAATGCTTCTGTTCAAATGAAGTGAAATCTAGCCCAAATCTGCTCAAAAGCTTGTCTCTCTGTGAGAGAAAGCTGCTTCATTCAATATTCAGTGCAAATCTTGCCAGACTGAAAGATGCTTATGCCTTATTGAAATACAATGTTTTTGCAATGCTGTAAGACAGTTTTTAATGTGTTAGAAGTTATATGCACATAAACTTATATTAGAGCTTCAATGCTCAAGATTGTCAGTTTTACAGGTTTCTGAGACCAGTAAAGTTGAAATAGTGCTTCTGTTCAATTGAAGTGAAATCTAGCCCAAATCTGCTCAAAAGCTTGTCTCTCTATGAGAGAAAGCTGCTACATTCAATATTAAGTGCAAATCTTGCCAAACTGAAAGATGCTTATGCCTTTTGGAATACAATGTTTTTGCAATGCTGTAAGACAGTTTTTAATGTGTTAGAAGTTGTATGCACAAAAACTTATGTTAGGACCTCAGTGCTCAAGATTGTCAGTTTACAGGTTTCTGAGACCAGTAATGTTGAAATAGTGCTTCTGTTCAAATGAAGTGAAATTTAGCCCAAATCTGCTCAAAAGTTTGTCTCTCTATGAGAGAAAGCTGCTACATTCAATATTCAGTGCAAATCTTGCCAAACTGAATGATGCTTATGCCTTATGAAATACAATGTTTTTGCAATGCTGTAAGACAGTTTTTAATGTGTTAGCAGTTATATGCACAAAAACTTATGTTAGGACTTCAATGCTCAAGATTGTCATTTTACAGATTTCTGAGACCAGTAATGTTGAAATAGTGCTTCTGTTCAAATGAAGTGAAATCTAGCCCAAATCTGCTCAAAAGCTTGTCTCTCTATGAGAGAAAGCTGCTACATTCAATATTCAGTGCAAATCTTGCCAAACTGAAAGATGCTTATGTCTTATGAAATAAAATGATTTCTGCAATGCAGTGAGACAGTTTTTAATGTGTTAGAAGTTATATGCACATAAACTTATGTTAGAGCTTCAATGCTCAAGATTGTCAGTTTACAGGTTTCTGAGACCAGTAAAGTTGAAATAGTGCTTCTGTTCAAATGAAGTGAAATCTAGCCCAAATCTGCTCAAAAGCTTGTCTCTCTATGAGAGAAAGCTGCTTCATTCAATATTCAGTGCAAATCTTGCCAAACTGAAAGATGCTTATGCCTTATGAAATACAATGTTTTTGCAATGCTGTAAGACAGTTTTTAATGTGTTAGCAGTTATATGCACATAAACTTATGTTAGGACTTCAATGCTCAAGATTGTCAGTTTACAGGTTTCTGAGACCAGTAATGTTGAAATAGTGCTTCTGTTCAAATGAAGTGAAATCTAGCCCAAATCTGCTCAAAAGCTTGTCTCTCTATGAGAGAAAGCTGCTTCATTCAATATTCAGTGCAAATCTTGCCAAACTGAAAGATGCTTATGCCTTATGAAACACAATGTTTTTGCAATGCTGTAAGACAGTTTTTAATGCGTTAGACGTTGTATGCACAAAAACTTATGTTAGGACCTCAGTGCTCAAGATTGTCAGTTTACAGGTTTCTGAGACCAGTAATGTTGAAATAGTGCTTCTGTTCAAATGAAGTGAAATCTAGCCCAAATCTGCTAAAAAGCTTGTCTCTCTATGAGAGAAAGCTGCTACATTCAATATTCAGTGCAAATCTTGCCAAACTGAAAGATGCTTATGCCTTTTGGAATACAATGTTTTTGCAATGCTGTAAGACAGTTTTTAATGTGTTAGAAGTTATATGCACAAAAACATGTGTTAGGACTTCAATGCTCAAGATTGTCAGTTTACAGGTTTCTGAGACCAGTCATGCTGAAATAGTGCTTCTGTTCAAATGAAGTGAAATTTAGCCCAAATTTGCTCAAAAGCTTGTCTCTCTATGAGAGAAAGCTGCTTCATTCAATATTCAGTGCAAATCTTGCCAGACTGAAAGATGCTTATTCCTTATTGAAATACAATGTTTTTGCAATGCTGTAAGACAGTTTTTATTGTGTTAGAAGTTATATGCACATAAACTTATGTTAGAGCTTCAATGCTCAAGATTGTCAGTTTTACAGGTTTCTGAGACCAGTAAAGTTGAAATAGTGCTTCTGTTCAAATG
Organism: Carassius carassius; assembly: GCF_963082965.1. Taxonomy (NCBI): domain Eukaryota; kingdom Metazoa; phylum Chordata; class Actinopteri; order Cypriniformes; family Cyprinidae; genus Carassius; species Carassius carassius. The sequence continues at coordinate 101,135 of NW_026775053.1, forward strand.
AAGTGAAATCTAGCACAAATCTGCTCAAAAGCTTGTCTCTCTATGAGAGAAAGCTGCTTCATTCAATATTCAGTGCAAATCTTGCCAGACTGAAAGATGCTTATGCCTTATTGAAATACAATGTTTTTGCAATGCTGTAAGACAGTTTTTAATGTGTTAGAAGTTATATGCACATAAACTTATGTTAGAGCTTCAATGCTCAAGATTGTCAGTTTACAGGTTTCTGAGACCAGTAAAGTTGAAATAGTGCTTCTGTTCAAATGAAGTGAAATCTAGCCCAAATCTGCTCAAAAGTTTGTCTCTCTATGAGAGAAAGCTGCTTCATTCAATATTCAGTGCAAATCTTGCCAAACTGAAAGATGCTTATGCCTTATGAAATACAATGTTTTTGCAATGCTGTAAGACAGTTTTTAATGTGTTAGAAGTTATATGCACATAAACTTATGTTAGAGCTTCAATGCTCAAGATTGTCAGTTTACAGGTTTCTGAGACTAGTAAAGCTGAAATAATGCTTCTGTTCAAATGAAGTGAAATCTAGCCCAAATCTGCTCAAAAGCTTGTCTCTCTGTGAGAGAAAGCTGCTTCATTCAATATTCAGTGCAAATCTTGCCAGACTGAAAGATGCTTATGCCTTATTGAAATACAATGTTTTTGCAATGCTGTAAGACAGTTTTTAATGTGTTAGAAGTTATATGCACATAAACTTATATTAGAGCTTCAATGCTCAAGATTGTCAGTTTTACAGGTTTCTGAGACCAGTAAAGTTGAAATAGTGCTTCTGTTCAATTGAAGTGAAATCTAGCCCAAATCTGCTCAAAAGCTTGTCTCTCTATGAGAGAAAGCTGCTACATTCAATATTAAGTGCAAATCTTGCCAAATTGAAAGATGCTTATGCCTTTTTGAATACAATGTTTTTGCAATGCTGTAAGACAGTTTTTAATGTGTTAGAAGTTATATGCACAAAAACTTATGTTAGGACTTCAATGCTCAAGATTGCCAGTTTACAGGTTTCTGAGACCAGTAATGTTGAAATAGTGCTTCTGTTCAAATGAAGTGAAATTTAGCCCAAATCTGCTCAAAAGTTTGTCTCTCTATGAGAGAAAGCTGCTACATTCAATATTCAGTGCAAATCTTGCCAAACTGAATGATGCTTATGCCTTATGAAATACAATGTTTTTGCAATGCTGTAAGACAGTTTTTAATGTGTTAGCAGTTATATGCACAAAAACTTATGTTAGGACTTCAATGCTCAAGATTGTCATTTTACAGATTTCTGAGACCAGTAATGTTGAAATAGTGCTTCTGTTCAAATGAAGTGAAATCTAGCCCAAATCTGCTCAGAAGCTTGTCTCTCTATGAGAGAAAGCTGCTACATTCAATATTCAGTGCAAATCTTGCCAAACTGAAAGATGCTTATGTCTTATGAAATAAAATGATTTCTGCAATGCAGTGAGACAGTTTTTAATGTGTTAGAAGTTATATGCACATAAACTTATGTTAGAGCTTCAATGCTCAAGATTGTCAGTTTACAGGTTTCTGAGACCAGTAAAGTTGAAATAGTGCTTCTGTTCAAATGAAGTGAAATCTAGCCCAAATCTGCTCAAAAGCTTGTCTCTCTATGAGAGAAAGCTGCTTCATTCAATATTCAGTGCAAATCTTGCCAAACTGAAAGATGCTTATGCCTTATGAAATACAATGTTTTTGCAATGCTGTAAGACAGTTTTTAATGTGTTAGAAGTTATATGCACATAAACTTATGTTAGAGCTTCAATGCTCAAGATTGTCAGTTTACAGGTTTCTGAGACTAGTAAAGCTGAAATAATGCTTCTGTTCAAATGAAGTGAAATCTAGCCCAAATCTGCTCAAAAGCTTGTCTCTCTATGAGAGAAAGCTGCTACATTCAATATTCAGTGCAAATCTTGCCAAACTGAATGATGCTTATGCCTTATGAAATCCAATGTTTTTGCAATGCTGTAAGACAGTTTTTAATGTGTTAGAAGTTATATGCACAAAAACTTATGTTAGGACTTCAATGCTCAAGATTGCCAGTTTACAGGTTTCTGAGACCATTAATGTTGAAATAGTGCTTCTGTTCAAATGAAGTGAAATCTAGCCCAAATCTGCTCAAAAGCTTGTCTCTCTATGAGAGAAAGCTGCTACATTCAATATTCAGTGCAAATCTTGCCAAACTGAATTATGCTTATGCCTTATGAAATCCAATGTTTTTGCAATGCTGTAAGACAGTTTTTAATGTGTTAGAAGTTATATGCACAAAAACTTATGTTAGGACTTCAATGCTCAAGATTGCCAGTTTACAGGTTTCTGAGACCATTAATGTTGAAATAGTGCTTCTGTTCAAATGAAGTGAAATCTAGCCCAAATCTGCTCAAAAGCTTGTCTCTCTATGAGAGAAAGCTGCTTCATTCAATATTCAGTGCAAATCTTGCCAAACTGAAAGATGCTTATGCCTTATGAAATACAATGTTTTTGCAATGCTGTAAGACAGTTTTTAATGTGTTAGCAGTTATATGCACAAAAACTTATGTTAGGACTTCAATGCTCAAGATTGTCAGTTTACAGGTTTCTGAGACCAGTAATGTTGAAATAGTGCTTCTGTTCAAATGAAGTGAAATCTAGCCCAAATCTGCTCAAAAGCTTGTCTCTCTATGAGAGAAAGCTGCTTCATTCAATATTCAGTGCAAATCTTGCCAAACTGAAAGATGCTTATGCCTTATGAAATACAATGTTTTTGCAATGCTGTAAGACAGTTTTTAATGCGTTAGACGTTGTATGCACAAAAACTTATGTTAGGACCTCAGTGCTCAAGATTGTCAGTTTACAGGTTTCTGAGACCAGTAATGTTGAAATAGTGCTTCTGTTCAAATGAAGTGAAATCTAGCCCAAATCTGCTAAAAAGCTTGTCTCTCTATGAGAGAAAGCTGCTACATTCAATATTCAGTGCAAATCTTGCCAAACTGAAAGATGCTTATGCCTTTTGGAATACAATGTTTTTGCAATGCTGTAAGACAGTTTTTAATGTGTTAGAAGTTATATGCACATAAACTTATGTTAGAGCTTCAATGCTCAAGATTGTCAGTTTACAGGTTTCTGAGACCAGTAAAGTTGAAATAGTGCTTCTGTTCAAATGAAGTGAAATTTAGCCCAAATCTGCTCAAAAGCTTGTCTCTCTATGAGAGAAAGCTGCTTCATTCAATATTCAGTGCAAATCTTGCCAGACTGAAAGATGCTTATGCCTTATTGAAATACAATGTTTTTGCAATGCTGTAAGACAGTTTTTATTGTGTTAGAAGTTATATGCACATAAACTTATGTTAGAGCTTCAATGCTCAAGATTGTCAGTTTTACAGGTTTCTGAGACCAGTAAAGTTGAAATAGTGCTTCTGTTCAAATGAAGTGAAATCTAGCACAAATCTGCTCAAAAGCTTGTCTCTCTATGAGAGAAAGCTGCTTCATTCAATATTCAGTGCAAATCTTGCCAGACTGAAAGATGCTTATGCCTTATTGAAATACAATGTTTTTGCAATGCTGTAAGACAGTTTTTAATGTGTTAGAAGTTATATGCACATAAACTTATGTTAGAGCTTCAATGCTCAAGATTGTCAGTTTACAGGTTTCTGAGACCAGTAAAGTTGAAATAGTGCTTCTGTTCAAATGAAGTGAAATCTAGCCCAAATCTGCTCAAAAGCTTGTCTCTCTATGAGAGAAAGCTGCTTCATTCAATATTCAGTGCAAATCTTGCCAAACTGAAAGATGCTTATGCCTTATGAAATACAATGTTTTTGCAATGCTGTAAGACAGTTTTTAATGTGTTAGAAGTTATATGCACATAAACTTATGTTAGAGCTTCTATGCTCAAGATTGTCAGTTTACAGGTTTCTGAGACTAGTAAAGCTGAAATAATGCTTCTGTTCAAATGAAGTGAAATCTAGCCCAAATCTGCTCAAAAGCTTGTCTCTCTGTGAGAGAAAGCTGCTTCATTCAATATTCAGTGCAAATCTTGCCAGACTGAAAGATGCTTATGCCTTATTGAAATACAATGTTTTTGCAATGCTGTAAGACAGTTTTTAATGTGTTAGAAGTTATATGCACATAAACGTATATTAGAGCTTCAATGCTCAAGATTGTCAGTTTTACAGGTTTCTGAGACCAGTAAAGTTGAAATAGTGCTTCTGTTCAAATGAAGTGAAATCTAGCACAAATCTACTCAAAAGCTTGTCTCTCTATGAGAGAAAGCTGCTTCATTCAATATTCAGTGCAAATCTTGCCAGACTGAAAGATGCTTATGCCTTATTGAAATACAATGTTTTTGCAATGCTGTAAGACAGTTTTTAATGTGTTAGAAGTTATATGCACATAAACTTATGTTAGAGCTTCAATGCTCAAGATTGCCAGTTTACAGGTTTCTGAGACCAGTAATGTTGAAATAGTGCTTCTGTTCAAATGAAGTGAAATCTAGCCCAAATCTGCTCAAAAGTTTGTCTCTCTATGAGAGAAAGCTGCTACATTCAATATTCAGTGCAAATCTTGCCAAACTGAATGATGCTTATGCCTTATGAAATACAATGTTTTTGCAATGCTGTAAGACAGTTTTTAATGTGTTAGCAGTTATATGCACAAAAACTTATGTTAGGACTTCAATGCTCAAGATTGTCATTTTACAGATTTCTGAGACCAGTAATGTTGAAATAGTGCTTCTGTTCAAATGAAGTGAAATCTAGCCCAAATCTGCTCAAAAGCTTGTCTCTCTATGAGAGAAAGCTGCTACATTCAATATTCAGTGCAAATCTTGCCAAACTGAAAGATGCTTATGTCTTATGAAATAAAATGATTTCTGCAATGCAGTGAGACAGTTTTTAATGTGTTAGCAGTTATATGCACAAAAACTTATGTTAGGACTTCCATTCTCAAGATTGTCATTTTACAGGTTTCTGAGACCAGTAATGTTGAAATAGTGCTTCTGTTCAAATGAAGTGAAATCTAGCCCAAATCTGCTCAAAAGCTTGTCTCTCTATGAGAGAAAGCTGCTACATTCAATATTCAGTGCAAATCTTGCCAAACTGAAAGATGCTTATGCCTTTTGGAATACAATGTTTTTGCAATGCTGCAAGACAGTTTTTAATGTGTTAGAATTTATATGCACAAAAACATGTGTTAGGATTTCAATGCTCAAGATTGTCAGTTTACAGGTTTCTGAGACCAGTAATGCTGAAATAGTGCTGCTGTTCAAATGAAGTGAAACCTAGCCCAAATCTGCTCAAAAGCTTGTCTCTCTATGAGAGAAAGCTGCTTCATTCAATATTCAGTGCAAATCTTGCCAAACTGAAAGATGCTTATGCCTTATGAAACACAATGTTTTTGCAATGCTGTAAGACAGTTTTTAATGCGTTAGAAGTTGTATGCACAAAAACTTATGTTAGGACCTCAGTGCTCAAGATTGTCAGTTTACAGGTTTCTGAGACCAGTAATGTTGAAATAGTGCTTCTGTTCAAATGAAGTGAAATCTAGCCCAAATCTGCTCAAAAGCTTGTCTCTCTATGAGAGAAAGCTGCTACATTCAATATTCAGTGCAAATCTTGCCAAACTGAATGATGCTTATGCCTTATGAAATCCAATGTTTTTGCAATGCTGTAAGACAGTTTTTAATGTGTTAGAAGTTATATGCACAAAAACTTATGTTAGGACTTCAATGCTCAAGATTGCCAGTTTACAGGTTTCTGAGACCATTAATGTTGAAATAGTGCTTCTGTTCAAATGAAGTGAAATCTACCCCAAATCTGCTCAAAAGCTTGTCTCTCTATGAGAGAAAGCTGCTTCATTCAATATTCAGTGCAAATCTTGCCAAACTGAAAGATGCTTATGCCTTATGAAATACAATGTTATTGCAATGCTGTAAGACAGTTTTTAATGCGTTAGACGTTGTATGCACAAAAACTTATGTTAGGACCTCAGTGCTCAAGATTGTCAGTTTACAGGTTTCTGTGACCAGTAATGTTGAAATAGTGCTTCTGTTCAAATGAAGTGAAATCTAGCCCAAATCTGCTAAAAAGCTTGTCTCTCTATGAGAGAAAGCTGCTACATTCAATATTCAGTGCAAATCTTGCCAAACTGAAAGATGCTTATGCCTTTTGGAATACAATGTTTTTGCAATGCTGTAAGACAGTTTTTAATGTGTTAGAAGTTATATGCACAAAAACATGTGTTAGGACTTCAATGCTCAAGATTGTCAGTTTACAGGTTTCTGAGACCAGTCATGCTGAAATAGTGCTTCTGTTCAAATGAAGTGAAATTTAGCCCAAATCTGCTCAAAAGTTTGTCTCTCTATGAGAGAAAGCTGCTTCATTCAATATTCAGTGCAAATCTTGCCAGACTGAAAGATGCTTATGCCTTATTGAAATACAATGTTTTTGCAATGCTGTAAGACAGTTTTTATTGTGTTAGAAGTTATATGCACATAAACTTATTTTAGAGCTTCAATGCTCAAGATTGTCAGTTTTACAGGTTTCTGAGACCAGTAAATTTGAAATAGTGCTTCTGTTCAAATGAAGTGAAATCTAGCACAAATCTGCTCAAAAGCTTGTCTCTCTATGAGAGAAAGCTGCTTCATTCAATATTCAGTGCAAATCTTGCCAGACTGAAAGATGCTTATGCCTTATTGAAATACAATGTTTTTGCAATGCTGTAAGACAGTTTTTAATGTGTTAGAAGTTATATGCACATAAACTTATGTTAGAGCTTCAATGCTCAAGATTGTCAGTTTACAGGTTTCTGAGACCAGTAAAGTTGAAATAGTGCTTCTGTTCAAATGAAGTGAAATCTAGCCCAAATCTGCTCAAAAGCTTGTCTCTCTATGAGAGACAAGCTTTCAATATTCAAGCTTTCAATATTCAATATTTCAATATTCAATATTCAATATTCAATATTTCAATATTCAATATCAATAAGCTCATTCAATATTCAGTGCAAATCTTGCCAAACTGAAAGATGCTTATGCCTTATGAAATACAATGTTTTTGCAATGCTGTAAGACAGTTTTTAATGTGTTAGAAGTTATATGCACATAAACTTATGTTAGAGCTTCAATGCTCAAGATTGTCATTTTACAGGTTTCTGAGACCAGTAATGTTGAAATAGTGCTTCTGTTCAAATGAAGTGAAATCTAGCCCAAATCTGCTCAAAAGCTTGTCTCTCTATGAGAGAAAGCTGCTTCATGCAATATTCAGTGCAAATCTTGCCATACTGAAAGATGCTTATGCCTTATGAAATACAATGTTTTTGCAATGCTGTAAGACAGTTTTTAATGCGTTAGAAGTTGTATGCACAAAAACTTATGTTAGGACCTCAGTGCTCAAGATTGTCAGTTTACAGGTTTCTGAGACCAGTAATGTTGAAATAGTGCTTCTGCTCAAATGAAGTGAAATCTAGCCCAAATCTGCTCAAAAGCTTGTCTCTCTATTAGAGAAAGCTGCTTCATTCAATATTCAGTGCAAATCTTGCCAAACTGAAAGATGCTTATGCCTTATGAAATACAATTTTTTTGCAATGCTGTAAGACAGTTTTTAATGTGTTAGAAGTTTTATGCACAAACACTTATGTTAGGACCTCAGTGCTCAAGATTGTCAGTTTACAGGTTTCTGAGACCAGTAATGTTGAAATAGTGCTTCTGTTCAAATGAAGTGAAATCTAGCCCAAATCTGCTCAAAAGCTTGTCTCTCTATGAGAGAAAGCTGCTTCATTCAATATTCAGTGCAAATCTTGCCAGACTGAAAGATGCTTATGCCTTATTGAAATACAATGTTTTTGCAATGCTGTAAGACAGTTTTTAATGTGTTAGAAGTTATATGCACATAAACTTATGTTAGAGCTTCAATGCTCAAGATTGTCAGTTTACGGGTTTCTGAGACCAGTAATGTTGAAATAGTGCTTCTGTTCAAATGAAGTGAAATCTAGCCCAAATCTGCTCAAAAGCTTGTCTCTCTATGAGAGAAAGCTGCTACATTCAATATTCAGTGCAAATCTGGCCAAACTGAAAGATGCTTATGTCTTATGAAATAAAATGATTTCTGCAATGCAGTGAGACAGTTTTTAATGTGTTAGCAGTTATATGCACAAAAACTTATGTTAGGACTTCAATGCTCAAGATTGTCATTTTTTAGGTTTCTGAGACCAGTAATGTTGAAATAGTGCTTCTGTTCAAATGAAGTGAAATCTAGCCAAAATCTGCTCAAAAGCTTGTCTCTCTATGAGAGAAAGCTGCTTCATTCAATATTCAGTGCAAATCTTGCCAAACTGAAAGATGCTTATGCCTTATGAAATACAAGGTTTTTGCAATGCTGTAAGACAGTTTTTAATGTGTTAGAAGTTATATGCACAAAAACTTATGTTAGGACTTCAAAGCTCAAGATTGCCAGTTTACAGGTTTCTGAGACCATTAATGTTGAAATAGTGCTTCTGTTCAAATGAAGTGAAATCTAGCCCAAATCTGCTCAAAAGCTTGTCTCTCTATGAGAGAAAGCTGCTTCATTCAATATTCAGTGCAAATCTTGCCAAACTGAAAGATGCTCATGCCTTATGAAATACAATGTTTTTGCAATGCTGTAAGACAGTTTTTAATGTGTTAGCAGTTATATGCACAAAAACTTATGTTAGGACCTCAGTGCTCAAGATTGTCAGTTTTACAGGTTTCTGAGACCAGTGAAGTTGAAATAGTGCTTCTGTTCAAATGAAGTGAAATCTAGCACAAATCTGCTCAAAAGCTTGTCTCTCTATGAGAGAAAGCTGCTTCATTCAATATTCAGTGCAAATCTTGCCAGACTGAAAGATGCTTATGCCTTATTGAAATACAATGTTTTTGCAATGCTGTAAGACAGTTTTTAATGTGTTAGAAGTTATATGCACATAAACTTATGTTAGAGCTTCAATGCTCAAGATTGTCAGTTTACAGGTTTCTGAGACCAGTAAAGTTGAAATAGTGCTTCTGTTCAAATGAAGTGAAATCTAGCCCAAATCTGCTCAAAAGCTTGTCTCTCTATGAGAGAAAGCTGCTTCATTCAATATTCAGTGCAAATCTTGCCAAACTGAAAGATGCTTATGCCTTATGAAATACAATGTTTTTGCAATGCTGTAAGACAGTTTTTAATGTGTTAGAAGTTATATGCACATAAACTTATGTTAGAGCTTCAATGCTCAAGATTGTCAGTTTACAGGTTTCTGAGACTAGTAAAGCTGAAATAATGCTTCTGTTCAAATGAAGTGAAATCTAGCCCAAATCTGCTCAAAAGCTTGTCTCTCTGTGAGAGAAAGCTGCTTCATTCAATATTCAGTGCAAATCTTGCCAGACTGAAAGATGCTTATGCCTTATTGAAATACAATGTTTTTGCAATGCTGTAAGACAGTTTTTAATGTGTTAGAAGTTATATGCACATAAACTTATATTAGAGCTTCAATGCTCAAGATTGTCAGTTTTACAGGTTTCTGAGACCAGTAAAGTTGAAATAGTGCTTCTGTTCAATTGAAGTGAAATCTAGCCCAAATCTGCTCAAAAGCTTGTCTCTCTATGAGAGAAAGCTGCTACATTCAATATTAAGTGCAAATCTTGCCAAACTGAAAGATGCTTATGCCTTTTGGAATACAATGTTTTTGCAATGCTGTAAGACAGTTTTTAATGTGTTAGAAGTTATATGCACAAAAACTTATGTTAGGACTTCAATGCTCAAGATTGCCAGTTTACAGTTTTCTGAGACCAGTAATGTTGAAATAGTGCTTCTGTTCAAATGAAGTGAAATTTAGCCCAAATCTGCTCAAAAGTTTGTCTCTCTATGAGAGAAAGCTGCTACATTCAATATTCAGTGCAAATCTTGCCAAACTGAATGATGCTTATGCCTTATGAAATACAATGTTTTTGCAATGCTGTAAGACAGTTTTTAATGTGTTAGCAGTTATATGCACAAAAACTTATGTTAGGACTTCAATGCTCAAGATTGTCATTTTACAGATTTCTGAGACCAGTAATGTTGAAATAGTGCTTCTGTTCAAATGAAGTGAAATCTAGCCCAAATCTGCTCAAAAGCTTGTCTCTCTATGAGAGAAAGCTGCTACATTCAATATTCAGTGCAAATCTTGCCAAACTGAAAGATGCTTATGTCTTATGAAATAAAATGATTTCTGCAATGCAGTGAGACAGTTTTTAATGTGTTAGCAGTTATATGCACAAAAACTTATGTTAGGACTTCCATTCTCAAGATTGTCATTTTACAGGTTTCTGAGACCAGTAATGTTGAAATAGTGCTTCTGTTCAAATGAAGTGAAATCTAGCCCAAATCTGCTCAAAAGCTTGTCTCTCTATGAGAGAAAGCTGCTACATTCAATATTCAGTGCAAATCTTGCCAAACTGAAAGATGCTTATGCCTTTTGGAATACAATGTTTTTGCAATGCTGCAAGACAGTTTTTAATGTGTTAGAATTTATATGCACAAAAACATGTGTTAGGATTTCAATGCTCATGATTGTCAGTTTACAGGTTTCTGAGACCAGTAATGCTGAAATAATGCTGCTGTTCAAATGAAGTGAAACCTAGCCCAAATCTGCTCAAAAGCTTGTCTCTCTATGAGAGAAAGCTGCTTCATTCAATATTCAGTGCAAATCTTGCCAAACTGAAAGATGCTTATGCCTTATGAAACACAATGTTTTTGCAATGCTGTAAGACAGTTTTTAATGCGTTAGAAGTTGTATGCACAAAAACTTATGTTAGGACCTCAGTGCTCAAGATTGTCAGTTTACAGGTTTCTGAGACCAGTAATGTTGAAATAGTGCTTCTGTTCAAATGAAGTGAAATCTAGCCCAAATCTGCGCAAAAGCTTGTCTCTCTATGAGAGAAAGCTGCTACATTCAATATTCAGTGCAAATCTTGCCAAACTGAATGATGCTTATGCCTTATGAAATCCAATGTTTTTGCAATGCTGTAAGACAGTTTTTAATGTGTTAGAAGTTATATGCACAAAAACTTATGTTAGGACTTCAATGCTCAAGATTGCCAGTTTACAGGTTTCTGAGACCATTAATGTTGAAATAGTGCTTCTGTTCAAATGAAGTGAAATCTACCCCAAATCTGCTCAAAAGCTTGTCTCTCTATGAGAGAAAGCTGCTTCATTCAATATTCAGTGCAAATCTTGCCAGACTGAAAGATGCTTATGCCTTATGGAATACAATGTTTTTGCAATGTTGTAAGACAGTTTTTAATGTGTTAGCAGTTATATGCACAAAAACTTATGTTAGGACTTCAATGCTCAAGATTGTCAGTTTACAGGTTTCTGAGACCAGTAATGTTGAAATAGTGCTTCTGTTCAAATGAAGTGAAATCTAGCCCAAATCTGCTCAAAAGCTTGTCTCTCTATGAGAGAAAGCTGCTTCATTCAATATTCAGTGCAAATCTTGCCAAACTGAAAGATGCTTATGCCTTATGAAATACAATGTTTTTGCAATGCTGTAAGACAGTTTTTAATGCGTTAGACGTTGTATGCACAAAAACTTATGTTAGGACCTCAGTGCTCAAGATTGTCAGTTTACAGGTTTCTGAGACCAGTAATGTTGAAATAGTGCTTCTGTTCAAATGAAGTGAAATCTAGCCCAAATCTGCTAAAAAGCTTGTCTCTCTATGAGAGAAAGCTGCTACATTCAATATTCAGTGCAAATCTTGCCAAACTGAAAGATGCTTATGCCTTTTGGAATACAATGTTTTTGCAATGCTGTAAGACAGTTTTTAATGTGTTAGAAGTTATATGCACAAAAACATGTGTTAGGGCTTCAATGCTCAAGATTGTCAGTTTACCGGTTTCTGAGACCAGTCATGCTGAAATAGTGCTTCTGTTCAAATGAAGTGAAATTTAGCCCAAATCTGCTCAAAAGCTTGTCTCTCTATGAGAGAAAGCTGCTTCATTCAATATTCAGTGCAAATCTTGCCAGACTGAAAGATGCTTATGCCTTATTGAAATACAATGTTTTTGCAATGCTGTAAGACAGTTTTTATTGTGTTAGAAGTTATATGCACATAAACTTATGTTAGAGCTTCAATGCTCAAGATTGTCAGTTTTACAGGTTTCTGAGACCAGTAAAGTTGAAATAGTGCTTCTGTTCAAATGAAGTGAAATCTAGCACAAATCTGCTCAAAAGCTTGTCTCTCTATGAGAGAAAGCTGCTTCATTCAATATTCAGTGCAAATCTTGCCAGACTGAAAGATGCTTATGCCTTATTGAAATACAATGTTTTTGCAATGCTGTAAGACAGTTTTTAATGTGTTAGAAGTTATATGCACATAAACTTATGTTAGAGCTTCAATGCTCAAGATTGTCAGTTTACAGGTTTCTGAGACCAGTAAAGTTGAAATAGTGCTTCTGTTCAAATGAAGTGAAATCTAGCCCAAATCTGCTCAAAAGCTTGTCTCTCTATGAGAGAAAGCTGCTTCATTCAATATTCAGTGCAAATCTTGCCAAACTGAAAGATGCTTATGCCTTATGAAATACAATGTTTTTGCAATGCTGTAAGACAGTTTTTAATGTGTTAGAAGTTATATGCACATAAACTTATGTTAGAGCTTCTATGCTCAAGATTGTCAGTTTACAGGTTTCTGAGACTAGTAAAGCTGAAACAATGCTTCTGTTCAAATGAAGTGAAATCTAGCCCAAATCTGCTCAAAAGCTTGTCTCTCTGTGAGAGAAAGCTGCTTCATTCAATATTCAGTGCAAATCTTGCCAGACTGAAAGATGCTTATGCCTTATTGAAATACAATGTTTTTGCAATGCTGTAAGACATTTTTTAATGTGTTAGAAGTTATATGCACATAAACTTATGTTAGAGCTTCAATGCTCAAGATTGTCAGTTTTACAGGTTTCTGAGACCAGTAAAGTTGAAATAGTGCTTCTGTTCAAATGAAGTGAAATCTAGCCCAAATCTGCTCAAAAGCTTGTCTCTCTATGAGAGAAAGCTGCTTCATTCAATATTCAGTGCAAATCTTGCCAAACTGAAAGATGCTTATGCCTTATGAAATACAATGTTTTTGCAATGCTGTAAGACAGTTTTTAATGTGTTAGAAGTTATATGCACATAAACTTATGTTAGAGCTTCAATGCTCAAGATTGTCAGTTTACAGGTTTCTGAGACTAGTAAAGCTGAAATAATGCTTCTGTTCAAATGAAGTGAAATCTAGCCCAAATCTGCTCAAAAGCTTGTCTCTCTGTGAGAGAAAGCTGCTTCATTCAATATTCAGTGCAAATCTTGCCAGACTGAAAGATGCTTATGCCTTATTGAAATACAATGTTTTTGCAATGCTGTAAGACAGTTTTTAATGTGTTAGAAGTTATATGCACATAAACTTATATTAGAGCTTCAATGCTCAAGATTGTCAGTTTTACAGGTTTCTGAGACCAGTAAAGTTGAAATAGTGCTTCTGTTCAAATGAAGTGAAATCTAGCCCAAATCTGCTCAAAAGCTTGTCTCTCTATGAGAGAAAGCTGCTACATTCAATATTCAGTGCAAATCTTGCCAAACTGAAAGATGCTTATGTCTTATGAAATAAAATGATTTCTGCAATGCAGTGAGACAGTTTTTAATGTGTTAGCAGTTATATGCACAAAAACTTATGTTAGGACTTCCATTCTCAAGATTGTCATTTTACAGGTTTCTGAGACCAGTAATGTTGAAATAGTGCTTCTGTTCAAATGAAGTGAAATCTAGCCCAAATCTGCTCAAAAGCTTGTCTCTCTATGAGAGAAAGCTGCTACATTCAATATTCAGTGCAAATCTTGCCAAACTGAAAGATGCTTATGCCTTTTGGAATACAATGTTTTTGCAATGCTGCAAGACAGTTTTTAATGTGTTAGAATTTATATGCACAAAAACATGTGTTAGGATTTCAATGCTCAAGATTGTCAGTTTACAGGTTTCTGAGACCAGTAATGCTGAAATAGTGCTGCTGTTCAAATGAAGTGAAACCTAGCCCAAATCTGCTCAAAAGCTTGTCTCTCTATGAGAGAAAGCTGCTTCATTCAATATTCAGTGCAAATCTTGCCAAACTGAAAGATGCTTATGCCTTATGAAACACAATGTTTTTGCAATGCTGTAAGACAGTTTTTAATGCGTTAGAAGTTGTATGCACAAAAACTTATGTTAGGACCTCAGTGCTCAAGATTGTCAGTTTACAGGTTTCTGAGACCAGTAATGTTGAAATAGTGCTTCTGTTCAAATGAAGTGAAATCTAGCCCAAATCTGCTCAAAAGCTTGTCTCTCTATGAGAGAAAGCTGCTACATTCAATATTCAGTGCAAATCTTGCCAAACTGAATGATGCTTATGCCTTATGAAATCCAATGTTTTTGCAATGCTGTAAGACAGTTTTTAATGTGTTAGAAGTTATATGCACAAAAACTTATGTTAGGACTTCAATGCTCAAGATTGCCAGTTTACAGGTTTCTGAGACCATTAATGTTGAAATAGTGCTTCTGTTCAAATGAAGTGAAATCTACCCCAAATCTGCTCAAAAGCTTGTCTCTCTATGAGAGAAAGCTGCTTCATTCAATATTCAGTGCAAATCTTGCCAAACTGAAAGATGCTTATGCCTTATGAAATACAATGTTTTTGCAATGCTGTAAGACAGTTTTTAATGTGTTAGCAGTTATATGCACAAAAACTTATGTTAGGACTTCAATGCTCAAGATTGTCAGTTTACAGGTTTCTGAGACCAGTAATGTTGAAATAGTGCTTCTGTTCAAATGAAGTGAAATCTAGCCCAAATCTGCTCAAAAGCTTGTCTCTCTATGAGAGAAAGCTGCTTCATTCAATATTCAGTGCAAATCTTGCCAAACTGAAAGATGCTTATGCCTTATGAAATACAATGTTTTTGCAATGCTGTAAGACAGTTTTTAATGTGTTAGAAGTTATATGCACATAAACTTATATTAGAGCTTCAATGCTCAAGATTGTCAGTTTTACAGGTTTCTGAGACCAGTAAAGTTGAAATAGTGCTTCTGTTCAAATGAAGTGAAATCTAGCCCAAATCTGCTCAAAAGCTTGTCTCTCTATGAGAGAAAGCTGCTACATTCAATATTCAGTGCAAATCTTGCCAAACTGAAAGATGCTTATGTCTTATGAAATAAAATGATTTCTGCAATGCAGTGAGACAGTTTTTAATGTGTTAGCAGTTATATGCACAAAAACTTATGTTAGGACTTCCATTCTCAAGATTGTCATTTTACAGGTTTCTGAGACCAGTAATGTTGAAATAGTGCTTCTGTTCAAATGAAGTGAAATCTAGCCCAAATCTGCTCAAAAGCTTGTCTCTCTATGAGAGAAAGCTGCTACATTCAATATTCAGTGCAAATCTTGCCAAACTGAAAGATGCTTATGCCTTTTGGAATACAATGTTTTTGCAATGCTGCAAGACAGTTTTTAATGTGTTAGAATTTATATGCACAAAAACATGTGTTAGGATTTCAATGCTCAAGATTGTCAGTTTACAGGTTTCTGAGACCAGTAATGCTGAAATAGTGCTGCTGTTCAAATAGGTGAAACCTAGCCCAAATCTGCTCAAAAGCTTGTCTCTCTATGAGAGAAAGCTGCTTCATTCAATATTCAGTGCAAATCTTGCCAAACTGAAAGATGCTTATGCCTTATGAAACACAATGTTTTTGCAATGCTGTAAGACAGTTTTTAATGCGTTAGAAGTTGTATGCACAAAAACTTATGTTAGGACCTCAGTGCTCAAGATTGTCAGTTTACAGGTTTCTGAGACCAGTAATGTTGAAATAGTGCTTCTGTTCAAATGAAGTGAAATCTAGCCCAAATCTGCTCAAAAGCTTGTCTCTCTATGAGAGAAAGCTGCTACATTCAATATTCAGTGCAATTCTTGCCAAACTGAATGATGCTTATGCCTTATGAAATCCAATGTTTTTGCAATGCTGTAAGACAGTTTTTAATGTGTTAGAAGTTATATGCACAAAAACTTATGTTAGGACTTCAATGCTCAAGATTGCCAGTTTACAGGTTTCTGAGACCATTAATGTTGAAATAGTGCTTCTGTTCAAATGAAGTGAAATCTACCCCAAATCTGCTCAAAAGCTTGTCTCTCTATGAGAGAAAGCTGCTTCATTCAATATTCAGTGCAAATCTTGCCAAACTGAAAGATGCTTATGCCTTATGAAATACAATGTTTTTGCAATGCTGTAAGACAGTTTTTAATGCGTTAGACGTTGTATGCACAAAAACTTATGTTAGGACCTCAGTGCTCAAGATTGTCAGTTTACAGGTTTCTGAGACCAGTAATGTTGAAATAGTGCTTCTGTTCAAATGAAGTGAAATCTAGCCCAAATCTGCTAAAAAGCTTGTCTCTCTATGAGAGAAAGCTGCTACATTCAATATTCAGTGCAAATCTTGCCAAACTGAAAGATGCTTATGCCTTTTGGAATACAATGTTTTTGCAATGCTGTAAGACAGTTTTTAATGTGTTAGAAGTTATATGCACAAAAACATGTGTTAGGACTTCAATGCTCAAGATTGTCAGTTTACAGGTTTCTGAGACCAGTCATGCTGAAATAGTGCTTCTGTTCAAATGAAGTGAAATCTAGCACAAATCTGCTCAAAAGCTTGTCTCTCTATGAGAGAAAGCTGCTTCATTCAATATTCAGTGCAAATCTTGCCAGACTGAAAGATGCTTATGCCTTATTGAAATACAATGTTTTTGCAATGCTTTAAGACAGTTTTTAATGTGTTAGAAGTTATATGCACATAAACTTATGTTAGAGCTTCAATGCTCAAGATTGTCAGTTTACAGGTTTCTGAGACCAGTAAAGTTGAAATAGTGCTTCTGTTCAAATGAAGTGAAATCTAGCCCAAATCTGCTCAAAAGCTTGTCTCTCTATGAGAGAAAGCTGCTTCATTTAATATTCAGTGCAAATCTTGCCAAACTGAAAGATGCTTATGCCTTATGAAATACAATGTTTTTGCAATGCTGTAAGACAGTTTTTAATGTGTTAGAAGTTATATGCACATAAACTTATGTTAGAGCTTCAATGCTCAAGATTGTCAGTTTACAGGTTTCTGAGACCAGTAAAGTTGAAATAGTGCTTCTGTTCAAATGAAGTGAAATCTAGCCCAAATCTGCTCAAAAGCTTGTCTCTCTATGAGAGAAAGCTGCTTCATTCAATATTCAGTGCAAATCTTGCCAAACTGAAAGATGCTTATGCCTTATGAAACACAATGTTTTTGCAATGCTGTAAGACAGTTTTTAATGCGTTAGAAGTTGTATGCACAAAAACTTATGTTAGGACCTCAGTGCTCAAGATTGTCAGTTTACAGGTTTCTGAGACCAGTAATGTTGAAATAGTGCTTCTGTTCAAATGAAGTGAAATCTAGCCCAAATCTGCTCAAAAGCTTGTCTCTCTATGAGAGAAAGCTGCTACATTCAATATTCAGTGCAAATCTTGCCAAACTGAATGATGCTTATGCCTTATGAAATCCAATGTTTTTGCAATGCTGTAAGACAGTTTTTAATGTGTTAGAAGTTATATGCACAAAAACTTATGTTAGGACTTCAATGCTCAAGATTGCCAGTTTACAGGTTTCTGAGACCATTAATGTTGAAATAGTGCTTCTGTTCAAATGAAGTGAAATCTACCCCAAATCTGCTCAAAAGCTTGTCTCTCTATGAGAGAAAGCTGCTTCATTCAATATTCAGTGCAAATCTTGCCAAACTGAAAGATGCTTATGCCTTATGAAATACAATGTTTTTGCAATGCTGTAAGACAGTTTTTAATGTGTTAGAAGTTATATGCACATAAACTTATATTAGAGCTTCAATGCTCAAGATTGTCAGTTTTACAGGTTTCTGAGACCAGTAAAGTTGAAATAGTGCTTCTGTTCAAATGAAGTGAAATCTAGCCCAAATCTGCTCAAAAGCTTGTCTCTCTATGAGAGAAAGCTGCTACATTCAATATTCAGTGCAAATCTTGCCAAACTGAAAGATGCTTATGTCTTATGAAATAAAATGATTTCTGCAATGCAGTGAGACAGTTTTTAATGTGTTAGCAGTTATATGCACAAAAACTTATGTTAGGACTTCCATTCTCAAGATTGTCATTTTACAGGTTTCTGAGACCAGTAATGTTGAAATAGTGCTTCTGTTCAAATGAAGTGAAATCTAGCCCAAATCTGCTCAAAAGCTTGTCTCTCTATGAGAGAAAGCTGCTACATTCAATATTCAGTGCAAATCTTGCCAAACTGAAAGATGCTTATGCCTTTTGGAATACAATGTTTTTGCAATGCTGCAAGACAGTTTTTAATGTGTTAGAATTTATATGCACAAAAACATGTGTTAGGATTTCAATGCTCAAGATTGTCAGTTTACAGGTTTCTGAGACCAGTAATGCTGAAATAGTGCTGCTGTTCAAATGAAGTGAAACCTAGCCCAAATCTGCTCAAAAGCTTGTCTCTCTATGAGAGAAAGCTGCTTCATTCAATATTCAGTGCAAATCTTGCCAAACTGAAAGATGCTTATGCCTTATGAAACACAATGTTTTTGCAATGCTGTAAGACAGTTTTTAATGCGTTAGAAGTTGTATGCACAAAAACTTATGTTAGGACCTCAGTGCTCAAGATTGTCAGTTTACAGGTTTCTGAGACCAGTAATGTTGAAATAGTGCTTCTGTTCAAATGAAGTGAAATCTAGCCCAAATCTGCTCAAAAGCTTGTCTCTCTATGAGAGAAAGCTGCTTCATTCAATATTCAGTGCAAATCTTGCCAAACTGAAAGATGCTTATGCCTTATGAAATACAATGTTTTTGCAATGCTGTAAGACAGTTTTTAATGCGTTAGACGTTGTATGCACAAAAACTTATGTTAGGACCTCAGTGCTCAAGATTGTCAGTTTACAGGTTTCTGAGACCAGTAATGTTGAAATAGTGCTTCTGTTCAAATGAAGTGAAATCTAGCCCAAATCTGCTAAAAAGCTTGTCTCTCTATGAGAGAAAGCTGCTACATTCAATATTCAGTGCAAATCTTGCCAAACTGAAAGATGCTTATGCCTTTTGGAATACAATGTTTTTGCAATGCTGTAAGACAGTTTTTAATGTGTTAGAAGTTATATGCACAAAAACATGTGTTAGGACTTCAATGCTCAAGATTGTCAGTTTACAGGTTTCTGAGACCAGTCATGCTGAAATAGTGCTTCTGTTCAAATGAAGTGAAATTTAGCCCAAATCTGCTCAAAAGCTTGTCTCTCTATGAGAGAAAGCTGCTTCATTCAATATTCAGTGCAAATCTTGCCAGACTGAAAGATGCTTATGCCTTATTGAAATACAATGTTTTTGCAATGCTGTAAGACAGTTTTTATTGTGTTAGAAGTTATATGCACATAAACTTATGTTAGAGCTTCAATGCTCAAGATTGTCAGTTTTACAGGTTTCTGAGACCAGTAAAGTTGAAATAGTGCTTCTGTTCAAATGAAGTGAAATCTAGCACAAATCTGCTCAAAAGCTTGTCTCTCTATGAGAGAAAGCTGCTTCATTCAATATTCAGTGCAAATCTTGCCAGACTGAAAGATGCTTATGCCTTATTGAAATACAATGTTTTTGCAATGCTGTAAGACAGTTTTTAATGTGTTAGAAGTTATATGCACATAAACTTATATTAGAGCTTCAATGCTCAAGATTGTCAGTTTTACAGGTTTCTGAGACCAGTAAAGTTGAAATAGTGCTTCTGTTCAAATGAAGTGAAATCTAGCCCAAATCTGCTCAAAAGCTTGTCTCTCTATGAGAGAAAGCTGCTACATTCAATATTCAGTGCAAATCTTGCCAAACTGAAAGATGCTTATGCCTTTTGGAATACAATGTTTTTGCAATGCTGTAAGACAGTTTTTAATGTGTTAGAAGTTATATGCACAAAAACATGTGTTAGGACTTCAATGCTCAAGATTGTCAGTTTACAGGTTTCTGAGACCAGTCATGCTGAAATAGTGCTTCTGTTCAAATGAAGTAAAATTTAGCCCAAATCTGCTCAAAAGCTTGTCTCTCTATGAGAGAAAGCTGCTTCATTCAATATTCAGTGCAAATCTTGCCAGACTGAAAGATGCTTATGCCTTATTGAAATACAATGTTTTTGCAATGCTGTAAGACAGTTTTTATTGTGTTAGAAGTTATATGCACATAAACTTATGTTAGAGCTTCAATGCTCAAGATTGTCAGTTTTACAGGTTTCTGAGACCAGTAAAGTTGAAATAGTGCTTCTGTTCAAATGAAGTGAAATCTAGCACAAATCTGCTCAAAAGCTTGTCTCTCTATGAGAGAAAGCTGCTTCATTCAATATTCAGTGCAAATCTTGCCAGACTGAAAGATGCTTATGCCTTATTGAAATACAATGTTTTTGCAATGCTTTAAGACAGTTTTTAATGTGTTAGAAGTTATATGCACATAAACTTATGTTAGAGCTTCAATGCTCAAGATTGTCAGTTTACAGGTTTCTGAGACCAGTAAAGTTGAAATAGTGCTTCTGTTCAAATGAAGTGAAATCTAGCCCAAATCTGCTCAAAAGCTTGTCTCTCTATGAGAGAAAGCTGCTTCATTTAATATTCAGTGCAAATCTTGCCAAACTGAAAGATGCTTATGCCTTATGAAATACAATGTTTTTGCAATGCTGTAAGACAGTTTTTAATGTGTTAGAAGTTATATGCACATAAACTTATGTTAGAGCTTCAATGCTCAAGATTGTCAGTTTACAGGTTTCTGAGACCAGTAAAGTTGAAATAGTGCTTCTGTTCAAATGAAGTGAAATCTAGCCCAAATCTGCTCAAAAGCTTGTCTCTCTATGAGAGAAAGCTGCTTCATTCAATATTCAGTGCAAATCTTGCCAAACTGAAAGATGCTTATGCCTTATGAAACACAATGTTTTTGCAATGCTGTAAGACAGTTTTTAATGCGTTAGAAGTTGTATGCACAAAAACTTATGTTAGGACCTCAGTGCTCAAGATTGTCAGTTTACAGGTTTCTGAGACCAGTAATGTTGAAATAGTGCTTCTGTTCAAATGAAGTGAAATCTAGCCCAAATCTGCTCAAAAGCTTGTCTCTCTATGAGAGAAAGCTGCTACATTCAATATTCAGTGCAAATCTTGCCAAACTGAATGATGCTTATGCCTTATGAAATCCAATGTTTTTGCAATGCTGTAAGACAGTTTTTAATGTGTTAGAAGTTATATGCACAAAAACTTATGTTAGGACTTCAATGCTCAAGATTGCCAGTTTACAGGTTTCTGAGACCATTAATGTTGAAATAGTGCTTCTGTTCAAATGAAGTGAAATCTACCCCAAATCTGCTCAAAAGCTTGTCTCTCTATGAGAGAAAGCTGCTTCATTCAATATTCAGTGCAAATCTTGCCAAACTGAAAGATGCTTATGCCTTATGAAATACAATGTTTTTGCAATGCTGTAAGACAGTTTTTAATGTGTTAGCAGTTATATGCACAAAAACTTATGTTAGGACTTCAATGCTCAAGATTGTCAGTTTACAGGTGTCTGAGACCAGT
Source organism: Carassius carassius (assembly GCF_963082965.1). Classification (NCBI taxonomy): domain Eukaryota; kingdom Metazoa; phylum Chordata; class Actinopteri; order Cypriniformes; family Cyprinidae; genus Carassius; species Carassius carassius. The sequence goes on from NW_026775053.1 coordinate 122,710, forward strand.
AATGTTGAAATAGTGCTTCTGTTCAAATGAAGTGAAATCTAGCCCAAATCTGCTCAAAAGCTTGTCTCTCTATGAGAGAAATCTGCTTCATTCAATATTCAGTGCAAATCTTGCCAAACTGAAAGATGCTTATGCCTTATGAAATACAATGTTTTTGCAATGCTGTAAGACAGTTTTTAATGTGTTAGAAGTTATATGCACATAAACTTATATTAGAGCTTCAATGCTCAAGATTGTCAGTTTTACAGGTTTCTGAGACCAGTAAAGTTGAAATAGTGCTTCTGTTCAAATGAAGTGAAATCTAGCCCAAATCTGCTCAAAAGCTTGTCTCTCTATGAGAGAAAGCTGCTACATTCAATATTCAGTGCAAATCTTGCCAAACTGAAAGATGCTTATGTCTTATGAAATAAAATGATTTCTGCAATGCAGTGAGACAGTTTTTAATGTGTTAGCAGTTATATGCACAAAAACTTATGTTAGGACTTCCATTCTCAAGTTTGTCATTTTACAGGTTTCTGAGACCAGTAATGTTGAAATAGTGCTTCTGTTCAAATGAAGTGAAATCTAGCCCAAATCTGCTCAAAAGCTTGTCTCTCTATGAGAGAAAGCTGCTACATTCAATATTCAGTGCAAATCTTGCCAAACTGAAAGATGCTTATGCCTTTTGGAATACAATGTTTTTGCAATGCTGCAAGACAGTTTTTAATGTGTTAGAATTTATATGCACAAAAACATGTGTTAGGATTTCAATGCTCAAGATTGTCAGTTTACAGGTTTCTGAGACCAGTAATGCTGAAATAGTGCTGCTGTTCAAATGAAGTGAAACCTAGCCCAAATCTGCTCAAAAGCTTGTCTCTCTATGACAGAAAGCTGCTTCATTCAATATTCAGTGCAAATCTTGCCAAACTGAAAGATGCTTATGCCTTATGAAACACAATGTTTTTGCAATGCTGTAAGACAGTTTTTAATGCGTTAGAAGTTGTATGCACAAAAACTTATGTTAGGACCTCAGTGCTCAAGATTGTCAGTTTACAGGTTTCTGAGACCAGTAATGTTGAAATAGTGCTTCTGTTCAAATGAAGTGAAATCTAGCCCAAATCTGCTAAAAAGCTTGTCTCTCTATGAGAGAAAGCTGCTACATTCAATATTCAGTGCAAATCTTGCCAAACTGAAAGATGCTTATGCCTTTTGGAATACAATGTTTTTGCAATGCTGTAAGACAGTTTTTAATGTGTTAGAAGTTATATGCACAAAAACATGTGTTAGGACTTCAATGCTCAAGATTGTCAGTTTACAGGTTTCTGAGACCAGTCATGCTGAAATAGTGCTTCTGTTCAAATGAAGTGAAATTTAGCCCAAATCTGCTCAAAAGCTTGTCTCTCTATGAGAGAAAGCTGCTTCATTCAATATTCAGTGCAAATCTTGCCAGACTGAAAGATGCTTATGCCTTATTGAAATACAATGTTTTTGCAATGCTGTAAGACAGTTTTTATTGTGTTAGAAGTTATATGCACATAAACTTATGTTAGAGCTTCAATTCTCAAGATTGTCAGTTTTACAGGTTTCTGAGACCAGTAAAGTTGAAATAGTGCTTCTGTTCAAATGAAGTGAAATCTAGCACAAATCTGCTCAAAAGCTTGTCTCTCTATGAGAGAAAGCTGCTTCATTCAATATTCAGTGCAAATCTTGCCAGACTGAAAGATGCTTATGCCTTATTGAAATACAATGTTTTTGCAATGCTTTAAGACAGTTTTTAATGTGTTAGAAGTTATATGCACATAAACTTATGTTAGAGCTTCAATGCTCAAGATTGTCAGTTTACAGGTTTCTGAGACCAGTAAAGTTGAAATAGTGCTTCTGTTCAAATGAAGTGAAATCTAGCCCAAATCTGCTCAAAAGCTTGTCTCTCTATGAGAGAAAGCTGCTTCATTTAATATTCAGTGCAAATCTTGCCAAACTGAAAGATGCTTATGCCTTATGAAATACAATGTTCTTGCAATGCTGTAAGACAGTTTTTAATGTGTTAGAAGTTATATGCACATAAACTTATGTTAGAGCTTCAATGCTCAAGATTGTCAGTTTACAGGTTTCTGAGACCAGTAAAGTTGAAATAGTGCTTCTGTTCAAATGAAGTGAAATCTAGCCCAAATCTGCTCAAAAGCTTGTCTCTCTATGAGAGAAAGCTGCTTCATTCAATATTCAGTGCAAATCTTGCCAAACTGAAAGATGCTTATGCCTTATGAAACACAATGTTTTTGCAATGCTGTAAGACAGTTTTTAATGCGTTAGAAGTTGTATGCACAAAAACTTATGTTAGGACCTCAGTGCTCAAGATTGTCAGTTTACAGGTTTCTGAGACCAGTAATGTTGAAATAGTGCTTCTGTTCAAATGAAGTGAAATCTAGCCCAAATCTGCTCAAAAGCTTGTCTCTCTATGAGTGAAAGCTGCTACATTCAATATTCAGTGCAAATCTTGCCAAACTGAATGATGCTTATGCCTTATGAAATCCAATGTTTTTGCAATGCTGTAAGACAGTTTTTAATGTGTTAGAAGTTATATGCACAAAAACTTATGTTAGGACTTCAATGCTCAAGATTGCCAGTTTACAGGTTTCTGAGACCATTAATGTTGAAATAGTGCTTCTGTTCAAATGAAGTGAAATCTACCCCAAATCTGCTCAAAAGCTTGTCTCTCTATGAGAGAAAGCTGCTTCATTCAATATTCAGTGCAAATCTTGCCAAACTGAAAGATGCTTATGCCTTATGAAATACAATGTTTTTGCAATGCTGTAAGACAGTTTTTAATGTGTTAGCAGTTATATGCACAAAAACTTATGTTAGGACTTCAATGCTCAAGATTGTCAGTTTACAGGTGTCTGAGACCAGTAATGTTGAAATAGTGCTTCTGTTCAAATGAAGTGAAATCTAGCCCAAATCTGCTCAAAAGCTTGTCTCTCTATGAGAGAAAGCTGCTTCATTCAATATTCAGTGCAAATCTTGCCAAACTGAAAGATGCTTATGCCTTATGAAATACAATGTTTTTGCAATGCTGTAAGACAGTTTTTAATGTGTTAGAAGTTATATGCACATAAACTTATATTAGAGCTTCAATGCTCAAGATTGTCAGTTTTACAGGTTTCTGAGACCAGTAAAGTTGAAATAGTGCTTCTGTTCAAATGAAGTGAAATCTAGCCCAAATCTGCTCAAAAGCTTGTCTCTCTATGAGAGAAAGCTGCTTCATTCAATATTCAGTGCAAATCTTGCCAAACTGAAAGATGCTTATGCCTTATGAAACACAATGTTTTTGCAATGCTGTAAGACAGTTTTTAATGCGTTAGAAGTTGTATGCACAAAAACTTATGTTAGGACCTCAGTGCTCAAGATTGTCAGTTTACAGGTTTCTGAGACCAGTAATGTTGAAATAGTGCTTCTGTTCAAATGAAGTGAAATCTAGCCCAAATCTGCTCAAAAGCTTGTCTCTCTATGAGAGAAAGCTGCTACATTCAATATTCAGTGCAAATCTTGCCAAACTGAATGATGCTTATGCCTTATGAAATCCAATGTTTTTGCAATGCTGTAAGACAGTTTTTAATGTGTTAGAAGTTATATGCACAAAAACTTATGTTAGGACTTCAATGCTCAAGATTGCCAGTTTACAGGTTTCTGAGACCATTAATGTTGAAATAGTGCTTCTGTTCAAATGAAGTGAAATCTACCCCAAATCTGCTCAAAAGCTTGTCTCTCTATGAGAGAAAGCTGCTTCATTCAATATTCAGTGCAAATCTTGCCAAACTGAAAGATGCTTATGCCTTATGAAATACAATGTTTTTGCAATGCTGTAAGACAGTTTTTAATGTGTTAGCAGTTATATGCACAAAAACTTATGTTAGGACTTCAATGCTCAAGATTGTCAGTTTACAGGTGTCTGAGACCAGTAATGTTGAAATAGTGCTTCTGTTCAAATGAAGTGAAATCTAGCCCAAATCTGCTCAAAAGCTTGTCTCTCTATGAGAGAAATCTGCTTCATTCAATATTCAGTGCAAATCTTGCCAAACTGAAAGATGCTTATGCCTTATGAAATACAATGTTTTTGCAATGCTGTAAGACAGTTTTTAATGTGTTAGAAGTTATATGCACATAAACTTATATTAGAGCTTCAATGCTCAAGATTGTCAGTTTTACAGGTTTCTGAGACCAGTAAAGTTGAAATAGTGCTTCTGTTCAAATGAAGTGAAATCTAGCCCAAATCTGCTCAAAAGCTTGTCTCTCTATGAGAGAAAGCTGCTACATTCAATATTCAGTGCAAATCTTGCCAAACTGAAAGATGCTTATGCCTTTTGGAATACAATGTTTTTGCAATGCTGCAAGACAGTTTTTAATGTGTTAGAATTTATATGCACAAAAACATGTGTTAGGATTTCAATGCTCAAGATTGTCAGTTTACAGGTTTCTGAGACCAGTAATGCTGAAATAGTGCTGCTGTTCAAATGAAGTGAAACCTAGCCCAAATCTGCTCAAAAGCTTGTCTCTCTATGAGAGAAAGCTGCTTCATTCAATATTCAGTGCAAATCTTGCCAAACTGAAAGATGCTTATGCCTTATGAAACACAATGTTTTTGCAATGCTGTAAGACAGTTTTTAATGCGTTAGAAGTTGTATGCACAAAAACTTATGTTAGGACCTCAGTGCTCAAGATTGTCAGTTTACAGGTTTCTGAGACCAGTAATGTTGAAATAGTGCTTCTGTTCAAATGAAGTGAAATCTAGCCCAAATCTGCTAAAAAGCTTGTCTCTCTATGAGAGAAAGCTGCTACATTCAATATTCAGTGCAAATCTTGCCAAACTGAAAGATGCTTATGCCTTTTGGAATACAATGTTTTTGCAATGCTGTAAGACAGTTTTTATTGTGTTAGAAGTTATATGCACATAAACTTATGTTAGAGCTTCAATGCTCAAGATTGTCAGTTTTACAGGTTTCTGAGACCAGTAAAGTTGAAATAGTGCTTCTGTTCAAATGAAGTGAAATCTAGCACAAATCTGCTCAAAAGCTTGTCTCTCTATGAGAGAAAGCTGCTTCATTCAATATTCAGTGCAAATCTTGCCAGACTGAAAGATGCTTATGCCTTATTGAAATACAATGTTTTTGCAATGCTTTAAGACAGTTTTTAATGTGTTAGAAGTTATATGCACATAAACTTATGTTAGAGCTTCAATGCTCAAGATTGTCAGTTTACAGGTTTCTGAGACCAGTAAAGTTGAAATAGTGCTTCTGTTCAAATGAAGTGAAATCTAGCCCAAATCTGCTCAAAAGCTTGTCTCTCTATGAGAGAAAGCTGCTTCATTTAATATTCAGTGCAAATCTTGCCAAACTGAAAGATGCTTATGCCTTATGAAATACAATGTTTTTGCAATGCTGTAAGACAGTTTTTAATGTGTTAGAAGTTATATGCACATAAACTTATGTTAGAGCTTCAATGCTCAAGATTGTCAGTTTACAGGTTTCTGAGACCAGTAAAGTTGAAATAGTGCTTCTGTTCAAATGAAGTGAAATCTAGCCCAAATCTGCTCAAAAGCTTGTCTCTCTATGAGAGAAAGCTGCTTCATTCAATATTCAGTGCAAATCTTGCCAAACTGAAAGATGCTTATGCCTTATGAAACACAATGTTTTTGCAATGCTGTAAGACAGTTTTTAATGCGTTAGAAGTTGTATGCACAAAAACTTATGTTAGGACCTCAGTGCTCAAGATTGTCAGTTTACAGGTTTCTGAGACCAGTAATGTTGAAATAGTGCTTCTGTTCAAATGAAGTGAAATCTAGCCCAAATCTGCTCAAAAGCTTGTCTCTCTATGAGAGAAAGCTGCTACATTCAATATTCAGTGCAAATCTTGCCAAACTGAATGATGCTTATGCCTTATGAAATCCAATGTTTTTGCAATGCTGTAAGACAGTTTTTAATGTGTTAGAAGTTATATGCACAAAAACTTATGTTAGGACTTCAATGCTCAAGATTGCCAGTTTACAGGTTTCTGAGACCATTAATGTTGAAATAGTGCTTCTGTTCAAATGAAGTGAAATCTACCCCAAATCTGCTCAAAAGCTTGTCTCTCTATGAGAGAAAGCTGCTTCATTCAATATTCAGTGCAAATCTTGCCAAACTGAAAGATGCTTATGCCTTATGAAATACAATGTTTTTGCAATGCTGTAAGACAGTTTTTAATGTGTTAGCAGTTATATGCACAAAAACTTATGTTAGGACTTCAATGCTCAAGATTGTCAGTTTACAGGTGTCTGAGACCAGTAATGTTGAAATAGTGCTTCTGTTCAAATGAAGTGAAATCTAGCCCAAATCTGCTCAAAAGCTTGTCTCTCTATGAGAGAAAGCTGCTTCATTCAATATTCAGTGCAAATCTTGCCAAACTGAAAGATGCTTATGCCTTATGAAATACAATGTTTTTGCAATGCTGTAAGACAGTTTTTAATGTGTTAGAAGTTATATGCACATAAACTTATATTAGAGCTTCAATGCTCAAGATTGTCAGTTTTACAGGTTTCTGAGACCAGTAAAGTTGAAATAGTGCTTCTGTTCAAATCAAGTGAAATCTAGCCCAAATCTGCTCAAAAGCTTGTCTCTCTATGAGAGAAAGCTGCTACATTCAATATTCAGTGCAAATCTTGCCAAACTGAAAGATGCTTATGTCTTATGAAATAAAATGATTTCTGCAATGCAGTGAGACAGTTTTTAATGTGTTAGCAGTTATATGCACAAAAACTTATGTTAGGACTTCCATTCTCAAGATTGTCATTTTACAGGTTTCTGAGACCAGTAATGTTGAAATAGTGCTTCTGTTCAAATGAAGTGAAATCTAGCCCAAATCTGCTCAAAAGCTTGTCTCTCTATGAGAGAAAGCTGCTACATTCAATATTCAGTGCAAATCTTGCCAAACTGAAAGATGCTTATGCCTTTTGGAATACAATGTTTTTGCAATGCTGCAAGACAGTTTTTAATGTGTTAGAATTTATATGCACAAAAACATGTGTTAGGATTTCAATGCTCAAGATTGTCAGTTTACAGGTTTCTGAGACCAGTAATGCTGAAATAGTGCTGCTGTTCAAATGAAGTGAAACCTAGCCCAAATCTGCTCAAAAGCTTGTCTCTCTATGAGAGAAAGCTGCTTCATTCAATATTCAGTGCAAATCTTGCCAAACTGAAAGATGCTTATGCCTTATGAAACACAATGTTTTTGCAATGCTGTAAGACAGTTTTTAATGCGTTAGAAGTTGTATGCACAAAAACTTATGTTAGGACCTCAGTGCTCAAGATTGTCAGTTTACAGGTTTCTGAGACCAGTAATGTTGAAATAGTGCTTCTGTTCAAATGAAGTGAAATCTAGCCCAAATCTGCTCAAAAGCTTGTCTCTCTATGAGAGAAAGCTGCTTCATTCAATATTCAGTGCAAATCTTGCCAAACTGAAAGATGCTTATGCCTTATGAAATACAATGTTTTTGCAATGCTGTAAGACAGTTTTTAATGCGTTAGACGTTGTATGCACAAAAACTTATGTTAGGACCTCAGTGCTCAAGATTGTCAGTTTACAGGTTTCTGAGACCAGTAATGTTGAAATAGTGCTTCTGTTCAAATGAAGTGAAATCTAGCCCAAATCTGCTAAAAAGCTTGTCTCTATGAGAGAAAGCTGCTACATTCAATATTCAGTGCAAATCTTGCCAAACTGAAAGATGCTTATGCCTTTTGGAATACAATGTTTTTGCAATGCTGTAAGACAGTTTTTAATGTGTTAGAAGTTATATGCACAAAAACATGTGTTAGGACTTCAATGCTCAAGATTGTCAGTTTACAGGTTTCTGAGACCAGTCATGCTGAAATAGTGCTTCTGTTCAAATGAAGTGAAATTTAGCCCAAATCTGCTCAAAAGCTTGTCTCTCTATGAGAGAAAGCTGCTTCATTCAATATTCAGTGCAAATCTTGCCAGACTGAAAGATGCTTATGCCTTATTGAAATACAATGTTTTTGCAATGCTGTAAGACAGTTTTTATTGTGTTAGAAGTTATATGCACATAAACTTATGTTAGAGCTTCAATGCTCAAGATTGTCAGTTTTACAGGTTTCTGAGACCAGTAAAGTTGAAATAGTGCTTCTGTTCAAATGAAGTGAAATCTAGCACAAATCTGCTCAAAAGCTTGTCTCTCTATGAGAGAAAGCTGCTTCATTCAATATTCAGTGCAAATCTTGCCAGACTGAAAGATGCTTATGCCTTATTGAAATACAATGTTTTTGCAATGCTGTAAGACAGTTTTTAATGTGTTAGAAGTTATATGCACATAAACTTATATTAGAGCTTCAATGCTCAAGATTGTCAGTTTTACAGGTTTCTGAGACCAGTAAAGTTGAAATAGTGCTTCTGTTCAAATGAAGTGAAATCTAGCCCAAATCTGCTCAAAAGCTTGTCTCTCTATGAGAGAAAGCTGCTACATTCAATATTCAGTGCAAATCTTGCCAAACTGAAAGATGCTTATGCCTTTTGGAATACAATGTTTTTGCAATGCTGTAAGACAGTTTTTAATGTGTTAGAAGTTATATGCACAAAAACATGTGTTAGGACTTCAAGACTCAAGATTGTCATTTTACAGATTTCTGAGACCAGTAATGTTGAAATAGTGCTTCTGTTCAAATGAAGTGAAATCTAGCCCAAATCTGCTCAAAAGCTTGTCTCTCTATGAGAGAAAGCTGCTACATTCAATATTCAGTGCAAATCTTGCCAAACTGAAAGATGCTTATGCCTTATGAAATACAATGTTTTTGCAATGCTGTAAGACAGTTTTTAATGCGTTAGACGTTGTATGCACAAAAACTTATGTTAGGACCTCAGTGCTCAAGATTGTCAGTTTACAGGTTTCTGAGACCAGTAATGTTGAAATAGTGCTTCTGTTCAAATGAAGTTAAATCTAGCCCAAATCTGCTAAAAAGCTTGTCTCTCTATGAGAGAAAGCTGCTACATTCAATATTCAGTGCAAATCTTGCCAAACTGAAAGATGCTTATGCCTTTTGGAATACAATGTTTTTGCAATGCTGTAAGACAGTTTTTAATGTGTTAGAAGTTATATGCACAAAAACATGTGTTAGGACTTCAATACTCAAGATTGTCAGTTTACAGGTTTCTGAGACCAGTCATGCTGAAATAGTGCTTCTGTTCAAATGAAGTGAAATTTAGCCCAAATCTGCTCAAAAGCTTGTCTCTCTATGAGAGAAAGCTGCTTCATTCAATATTCAGTGCAAATCTTGCCAGACTGAAAGATGCTTATGCCTTATTGAAATACAATGTTTTTGCAATGCTGTAAGACAGTTTTTATTGTGTTAGAAGTTATATGCACATAAACTTATGTTAGAGCTTCAATGCTCAAGATTGTCAGTTTTACAGGTTTCTGAGACCAGTAAAGTTGAAATAGTGCTTCTGTTCAAATGAAGTGAAATCTAGCACAAATCTGCTCAAAAGCTTGTCTCTCTATGAGAGAAAGCTGCTTCATTCAATATTCAGTGCAAATCTTGCCAGACTGAAAGATGCTTATGCCTTATTTAAATACAATGTTTTTGCAATGCTGTAAGACAGTTTTTAATGTGTTAGAAGTTATATGCACATAAACTTATGTTAGAGCTTCAATGCTCAAGACTGTCAGTTTACAGGTTTCTGAGACCAGTAAAGTTGAAATAGTGCTTCTGTTCAAATGAAGTGAAATCTAGCCCAAATCTGCTCAAAAGCTTGTCTCTCTATGAGAGAGAGCTGCTTCATTCAATATTCAGTGCAAATCTTGCCAAACTGAAAGATGCTTATGCCTTATGAAATACAATGTTTTTGCAATGCTGTAAGACAGTTTTTAATGTGTTAGAAGTTATATGCACATAAACTTATGTTAGAGCTTCAATGCTCAAGATTGTCAGTTTACAGGTTTCTGAGACTAGTAAAGCTGAAATAATGCTTCTGTTCAAATGAAGTGAAATCTAGCCCAAATCTGCTCAAAAGCTTGTCTCTCTGTGAGAGAAAGCTGCTTCATTCAATATTCAGTGCAAATTTTGCCAGACTGAAAGATGCTTATGCCTTATTGAAATACAATGTTTTTGCAATGCTGTAAGACAGTTTTTAATGTGTTAGAAGTTATATGCACATAAACTTATATTAGAGCTTCAATGCTCAAGATTGTCAGTTTTACAGGTTTCTGAGACCAGTAAAGTTGAAATAGTGCTTCTGTTCAAATGAAGTGAAATCTAGCCCAAATCTGCTCAAAAGCTTGTCTCTCTATGAGAGAAAGCTGCTACATTCAATATTAAGTGCAAATCTTGCCAAACTGAAAGATGCTTATGCCTTTTGGAATACAATGTTTTTGCAATGCTGTAAGACAGTTTTTAATGTGTTAGAAGTTATATGCACAAAAACTTATGTTAGGACTTCAATGCTCAAGATTGCCAGTTTACAGGTTTCTGAGACCAGTAATGTTGAAATAGTGCTTCTGTTCAAATGAAGTGAAATTTAGCCCAAATCTGCTCAAAAGTTTGTCTCTCTATGAGAGAAAGCTGCTACATTCAATATTCAGTGCAAATCTTGCCAAACTGAATGATGCTTATGCCTTATGAAATACAATGTTTTTGCAATGCTGTAAGACAGTTTTTAATGTGTTAGCAGTTATATGCACAAAAACTTATGTTAGGACTTCAATGCTCAAGATTGTCATTTTACAGATTTCTGAGACCAGTAATGTTGAAATAGTGCTTCTGTTCAAATGAAGTGAAATCTAGCCCAAATCTGCTCAAAAGCTTGTCTCTCTATGAGAGAAAGCTGCTACATTCAATATTCAGTGCAAATCTTGCCAAACTGAAAGATGCTTATGTCTTATGAAATAAAATGATTTCTGCAATGCAGTGAGACAGTTTTTAATGTGTTAGCAGTTATATGCACAAAAACTTATGTTAGGACTTCCATTCTCAAGATTGTCATTTTACAGGTTTCTGAGACCAGTAATGTTGAAATAGTGCTTCTTTTCAAATGAAGTGAAATCTAGCCCAAATCTGCTCAAAAGCTTGTCTCTCTATGAGAGAAAGCTGCTACATTCAATATTCAGTGCAAATCTTGCCAAACTGAATGATGCTTATGCCTTATGAAATCCAATGTTTTTGCAATGCTGTAAGACAGTTTTTAATGTGTTAGAAGTTATATGCACAAAAACTTATGTTAGGACTTCAATGCTCAAGATTGTCATTTTACAGGTTTCTGAGACCAGTAATGTTGAAATAGTGCTTCTGTTCAAATGAAGTGAAATCTAGCCCAAATCTGCTCAAAAGCTTGTCTCTCTATGAGAGAAGCTGCTTCATTCAATATTCAGTGCAAATCTTGCCAAACTGAAAGATGCTTATGCCTTATGAAATAAAATGATTTCTGCAATGCAGTGAGACAGTTTTTAATGTGTTAGCAGTTATATGCACAAAAACTTATGTTAGGACTTCAATGCTCAAGATTGTCATTTTACAGGTTTCTGAGACCAGTAATGTTGAAATAGTGCTTCTGTTCAAATGAAGTGAAATCTAGCCCAAATCTGCTCAAAAGCTTGTCTCTCTATGAGAGAAAGCTACTACATTCAATATTCAGTGCAAATCTTGCCAAACTGAAAGATGCTTATGTCTTATGAAATAAAATGATTTCTGCAATGCAGTGAGACAGTTTTTAATGTGTTAGCAGTTATATGCACAAAAACTTATGTTAGGACTTCAATGCTCAAGATTGTCATTTTACAGGTTTCTGAGACCAGTAATGTTGAAATAGTGCTTCTGTTCAAATGAAGTGAAATCTAGCCCAAATCTGCTCAAAAGCTTGTCTCTCTATGAGAGAAAGCTGCTTCATTCAATATTCAGTGCAAATCTTGCCAAACTGAAAGATGCTTATGTCTTATGAAATAAAATGATTTCTGCAATGCAGTGAGACAGTTTTTAATGTGTTAGCAGTTATATGCACAAAAACTTATGTTAGGACTTCAATTCTCAAGATTGTCATTTTACAGGTTTCTGAGACCAGTAATGTTGAAATAGTGCTTCTGTTCAAATGAAGTGAAATCTAGCCCAAATCTGCTCAAAAGCTTGTCTCTCTATGAGAGAAAGCTGCTACATTCAATATTCAGTGCAAATCTTGCCAAACTGAAAGATGCTTATGCCTTTTGGAATACAATGTTTTTGCAATGCTGCAAGACAGTTTTTAATGTGTTAGAATTTATATGCACAAAAACATGTGTTAGGATTTCAATGCTCAAGATTGTCAGTTTACAGGTTTCTGAGACCAGTAATGCTGAAATAGTGCTGCTGTTCAAATGAAGTGAAACCTAGCCCAAATCTGCTCAAAAGCTTGTCTCTCTATGAGAGAAAGCTGCTTCATTCAATATTCAGTGCAAATCTTGCCAAACTGAAAGATGCTTATGCCTTATGAAATACAAGGTTTTTGCAATGCTGTAAGACAGTTTTTAATGTGTTAGAAGTTATATGCACAAAAACTTATGTTAGGACTTCAATGCTCAAGATTGTCAGTTTACAGGTTTCTGAGACCAGTTATGTTGAAATAGTGCTTCTTTTCAAATGAAGTGAAATCTAGCCCAGATCTGCTCAAAAGCTTGTCTCTCTATGAGAGAAAGCTGCTTCATTCAATATTCAGTGCAAATCTTGCTAAACTGAAAGATGCTTATGCCTTATGAAATAAAATGATTTCTGCAATGCAGTGAGACAGTTTTTAATGTGTTAGCAGTTATATGCACAAAAACTTATGTTAGGACTTCAATGCTCAAGATTGTCATTTTACAGGTTTCTGAGACCAGTAATGTTGAAATAGTGCTTCTGTTCAAATGAAGTGAAATCTAGCCCAAATCTGCTCAAAAGCTTGTCTCTCTATGAGAGAAAGCTGCTACATTCAATATTCAGTGCAAATCTTGCCAAACTGAATGATGCTTATGCCTTATGAAATCCAATGTTTTTGCAATGCTGTAAGACAGTTTTTAATGTGTTAGCAGTTATATGCACAAAAACTTATGTTAGGACTTCAATGCTCAAGATTGTCATTTTACAGGTTTCTGAGACCAGTAATGTTGAAATAGTGCTTCTGTTCAAATGAAGTGAAATCTAGCCCAAATCTGCTCAAAAGCTTGTCTCTCTATGAGAGAAAGCTGCTTCATTCAATATTCAGTGCAAATCTTGCCAAACTGAAAGATGCTTATGCCTTATGAAATACAATGTTTTTGCAATGCTGTAAGACAGTTTTTAATGTGTTAGAAGTTGTATGCACAAAAACTTATGTTAGGACTTCAATGCTCAAGATTGCCAGTTTACAGGTTTCTGAAACCAGTAATGTTGAAATGGTGCTTCTGTTCAAATGAAGTGAAATCTAGCCCAAATCTGCTCAAAAGCTTGTCTCTCTATGAGAGAAAGCTGCTTCATTCAATATTCAGTGCAAATCTTGCCAAACTGAAAGATTCTTATGCCTTATGAAATACAATGTTGTTGCAATGCTGTAAGACAGTTTTTAATGGGTTAGCAGTTATATGCACAAAAACTAATGTTAGGACTTCAATGCTCAAGATTGTCATTTTACAGGTTTCTGAGACCAGTAATGTTGAAATAGTGCTTCTGTTCAAATGAAGTGAAATCTAGCCCAAATCTGCTCAAAAGCTTGTCTCTCTATGAGAGAAAGCTGCTTCATTCAATATTCAGTGCAAATCTTGCCAAACTGAAAGATGCTTATGCCTTATGAAACACAATGTTTTTGCAATGCTGTAAGACAGTTTTTAATGCGTTAGAAGTTGTATGCACAAAAACTTATGTTAGGACCTCAGTGCTCAAGATTGTCAGTTTACAGGTTTCTGAGACCAGTAATGTTGAAATAGTGCTTCTGTTCAAATGAAGTGAAATCTAGCCCAAATCTGCTCAAAAGCTTGTCTCTCTATGAGAGAAAGCTGCTTCATTCAATATTCAGTGCAAATCTTGCCAAACTGAAAGATGCTTATGCCTTATGAAATACAATGTTTTTGCAATGCTGTAAGACAGTTTTTAATGCGTTAGAAGTTGTATGCACAAAAACTTATGTTAGGACCTCAGTGCTCAAGATTGTCAGTTTACAGGTTTCTGAGACCAGTAATGTTGAAATAGTGCTTCTGTTCAAATGAAGTGAAATCTAGCCCAAATCTGCTCAAAAGCTTGTCTCTCTATGAGAGAAAGCTACTACATTCAATATTCAGTGCAAATCTTGCCAAACTGAAAGATGCTTATGTCTTATGAAATAAAATGATTTCTGCAATGCAGTGAGACAGTTTTTAATGTGTTAGCAGTTATATGCACAAAAACTTATGTTAGGACTTCAATGCTCAAGATTGTCATTTTACAGGTTTCTGAGACCAGTAATGTTGAAATAGTGCTTCTGTTCAAATGAAGTGAAATCTAGCCCAAATCTGCTCAAAAGCTTGTCTCTCTATGAGAGAAAGCTGCTTCATTCAATATTCAGTGCAAATCTTGCCAAACTGAAAGATGCTTATGTCTTATGAAATAAAATGATTTCTGCAATGCAGTGAGACAGTTTTTAATGTGTTAGCAGTTATATGCACAAAAACTTATGTTAGGACTTCAATTCTCAAGATTGTCATTTTACAGGTTTCTGAGACCAGTAATGTTGAAATAGTGCTTCTGTTCAAATGAAGTGAAATCTAGCCCAAATCTGCTCAAAAGCTTGTCTCTCTATGAGAGAAAGCTGCTACATTCAATATTCAGTGCAAATCTTGCCAAACTGAAAGATGCTTATGCCTTTTGGAATACAATGTTTTTGCAATGCTGCAAGACAGTTTTTAATGTGTTAGAATTTATATGCACAAAAACATGTGTTAGGATTTCAATGCTCAAGATTGTCAGTTTACAGGTTTCTGAGACCAGTAATGCTGAAATAGTGCTGCTGTTCAAATGAAGTGAAACCTAGCCCAAATCTGCTCAAAAGCTTGTCTCTCTATGAGAGAAAGCTGCTTCATTCAATATTCAGTGCAAATCTTGCCAAACTGAAAGATGCTTATGCCTTATGAAATACAAGGTTTTTGCAATGCTGTAAGACAGTTTTTAATGTGTTAGAAGTTATATGCACAAAAACTTATGTTAGGACTTCAATGCTCAAGATTGTCAGTTTACAGGTTTCTGAGACCAGTTATGTTGAAATAGTGCTTCTTTTCAAATGAAGTGAAATCTAGCCCAGATCTGCTCAAAAGCTTGTCTCTCTATGAGAGAAAGCTGCTTCATTCAATATTCAGTGCAAATCTTGCTAAACTGAAAGATGCTTATGCCTTATGAAATAAAATGATTTCTGCAATGCAGTGAGACAGTTTTTAATGTGTTAGCAGTTATATGCACAAAAACTTATGTTAGGACTTCAATGCTCAAGATTGTCATTTTACAGGTTTCTGAGACCAGTAATGTTGAAATAGTGCTTCTGTTCAAATGAAGTGAAATCTAGCCCAAATCTGCTCAAAAGCTTGTCTCTCTATGAGAGAAAGCTGCTACATTCAATATTCAGTGCAAATCTTGCCAAACTGAATGATGCTTATGCCTTATGAAATCCAATGTTTTTGCAATGCTGTAAGACAGTTTTTAATGTGTTAGCAGTTATATGCACAAAAACTTATGTTAGGACTTCAATGCTCAAGATTGTCATTTTACAGGTTTCTGAGACCAGTAATGTTGAAATAGTGCTTCTGTTCAAATGAAGTGAAATCTAGCCCAAATCTGCTCAAAAGCTTGTCTCTCTATGAGAGAAAGCTGCTTCATTCAATATTCAGTGCAAATCTTGCCAAACTGAAAGATGCTTATGCCTTATGAAATACAATGTTTTTGCAATGCTGTAAGACAGTTTTTAATGTGTTAGAAGTTGTATGCACAAAAACTTATGTTAGGACTTCAATGCTCAAGATTGCCAGTTTACAGGTTTCTGAAACCAGTAATGTTGAAATGGTGCTTCTGTTCAAATGAAGTGAAATCTAGCCCAAATCTGCTCAAAAGCTTGTCTCTCTATGAGAGAAAGCTGCTTCATTCAATATTCAGTGCAAATCTTGCCAAACTGAAAGATTCTTATGCCTTATGAAATACAATGTTGTTGCAATGCTGTAAGACAGTTTTTAATGGGTTAGCAGTTATATGCACAAAAACTAATGTTAGGACTTCAATGCTCAAGATTGTCATTTTACAGGTTTCTGAGACCAGTAATGTTGAAATAGTGCTTCTGTTCAAATGAAGTGAAATCTAGCCCAAATCTGCTCAAAAGCTTGTCTCTCTATGAGAGAAAGCTGCTTCATTCAATATTCAGTGCAAATCTTGCCAAACTGAAAGATGCTTATGCCTTATGAAACACAATGTTTTTGCAATGCTGTAAGACAGTTTTTAATGCGTTAGAAGTTGTATGCACAAAAACTTATGTTAGGACCTCAGTGCTCAAGATTGTCAGTTTACAGGTTTCTGAGACCAGTAATGTTGAAATAGTGCTTCTGTTCAAATGAAGTGAAATCTAGCCCAAATCTGCTCAAAAGCTTGTCTCTCTATGAGAGAAAGCTGCTTCATTCAATATTCAGTGCAAATCTTGCCAAACTGAAAGATGCTTATGCCTTATGAAATACAATGTTTTTGCAATGCTGTAAGACAGTTTTTAATGCGTTAGACGTTGTATGCACAAAAACTTATGTTAGGACCTCAGTGCTCAAGATTGTCAGTTTACAGGTTTCTGAGACCAGTAATGTTGAAATAGTGCTTCTGTTCAAATGAAGTGAAATCTAGCCCAAATCTGCTAAAAAGCTTGTCTCTATGAGAGAAAGCTGCTACATTCAATATTCAGTGCAAATCTTGCCAAACTGAAAGATGCTTATGCCTTTTGGAATACAATGTTTTTGCAATGCTGTAAGACAGTTTTTAATGTGTTAGAAGTTATATGCACAAAAACATGTGTTAGGACTTCAATGCTCAAGATTGTCAGTTTACAGGTTTCTGAGACCAGTCATGCTGAAATAGTGCTTCTGTTCAAATGAAGTGAAATTTAGCCCAAATCTGCTCAAAAGCTTGTCTCTCTATGAGAGAAAGCTGCTTCATTCAATATTCAGTGCAAATCTTGCCAGACTGAAAGATGCTTATGCCTTATTGAAATACAATGTTTTTGCAATGCTGTAAGACAGTTTTTAATGTGTTAGAAGTTATATGCACATAAACTTATATTAGAGCTTCAATGCTCAAGATTGTCAGTTTTACAGGTTTCTGAGACCAGTAAAGTTGAAATAGTGCTTCTGTTCAAATGAAGTGAAATCTAGCCCAAATCTGCTCAAAAGCTTGTCTCTCTATGAGAGAAAGCTGCTACATTCAATATTCAGTGCAAATCTTGCCAAACTGAAAGATGCTTATGCCTTTTGGAATACAATGTTTTTGCAATGCTGTAAGACAGTTTTTAATGTGTTAGAAGTTATATGCACAAAAACATGTGTTAGGACTTCAAGACTCAAGATTGTCATTTTACAGATTTCTGAGACCAGTAATGTTGAAATAGTGCTTCTGTTCAAATGAAGTGAAATCTAGCCCAAATCTGCTCAAAAGCTTGTCTCTCTATGAGAGAAAGCTGCTACATTCAATATTCAGTGCAAATCTTGCCAAACTGAAAGATGCTTATGCCTTATGAAATACAATGTTTTTGCAATGCTGTAAGACAGTTTTTAATGCGTTAGACGTTGTATGCACAAAAACTTATGTTAGGACCTCAGTGCTCAAGATTGTCAGTTTACAGGTTTCTGAGACCAGTAATGTTGAAATAGTGCTTCTGTTCAAATGAAGTTAAATCTAGCCCAAATCTGCTAAAAAGCTTGTCTCTCTATGAGAGAAAGCTGCTACATTCAATATTCAGTGCAAATCTTGCCAAACTGAAAGATGCTTATGCCTTTTGGAATACAATGTTTTTGCAATGCTGTAAGACAGTTTTTAATGTGTTAGAAGTTATATGCACAAAAACATGTGTTAGGACTTCAATACTCAAGATTGTCAGTTTACAGGTTTCTGAGACCAGTCATGCTGAAATAGTGCTTCTGTTCAAATGAAGTGAAATTTAGCCCAAATCTGCTCAAAAGCTTGTCTCTCTATGAGAGAAAGCTGCTTCATTCAATATTCAGTGCAAATCTTGCCAGACTGAAAGATGCTTATGCCTTATTGAAATACAATGTTTTTGCAATGCTGTAAGAGTTTTTATTGTGTTAGAAGTTATATGCACATAAACTTATGTTAGAGCTTCAATGCTCAAGATTGTCAGTTTTACAGGTTTCTGAGACCAGTAAAGTTGAAATAGTGCTTCTGTTCAAATGAAGTGAAATCTAGCACAAATCTGCTCAAAAGCTTGTCTCTCTATGAGAGAAAGCTGCTTCATTCAATATTCAGTGCAAATCTTGCCAGACTGAAAGATGCTTATGCCTTATTTAAATACAATGTTTTTGCAATGCTGTAAGACAGTTTTTAATGTGTTAGAAGTTATATGCACATAAACTTATGTTAGAGCTTCAATGCTCAAGACTGTCAGTTTACAGGTTTCTGAGACCAGTAAAGTTGAAATAGTGCTTCTGTTCAAATGAAGTGAAATCTAGCCCAAATCTGCTCAAAAGCTTGTCTCTCTATGAGAGAGAGCTGCTTCATTCAATATTCAGTGCAAATCTTGCCAAACTGAAAGATGCTTATGCCTTATGAAATACAATGTTTTTGCAATGCTGTAAGACAGTTTTTAATGTGTTAGAAGTTATATGCACATAAACTTATGTTAGAGCTTCAATGCTCAAGATTGTCAGTTTACAGGTTTCTGAGACTAGTAAAGCTGAAATAATGCTTCTGTTCAAATGAAGTGAAATCTAGCCCAAATCTGCTCAAAAGCTTGTCTCTCTGTGAGAGAAAGCTGCTTCATTCAATATTCAGTGCAAATTTTGCCAGACTGAAAGATGCTTATGCCTTATTGAAATACAATGTTTTTGCAATGCTGTAAGACAGTTTTTAATGTGTTAGAAGTTATATGCACATAAACTTATATTAGAGCTTCAATGCTCAAGATTGTCAGTTTTACAGGTTTCTGAGACCAGTAAAGTTGAAATAGTGCTTCTGTTCAAATGAAGTGAAATCTAGCCCAAATCTGCTCAAAAGCTTGTCTCTCTATGAGAGAAAGCTGCTACATTCAATATTAAGTGCAAATCTTGCCAAACTGAAAGATGCTTATGCCTTTTGGAATACAATGTTTTTGCAATGCTGTAAGACAGTTTTTAATGTGTTAGAAGTTATATGCACAAAAACTTATGTTAGGACTTCAATGCTCAAGATTGCCAGTTTACAGGTTTCTGAGACCAGTAATTTTGAAATAGTGCTTCTGTTCAAATGAAGTGAAATTTAGCCCAAATCTGCTCAAAAGTTTGTCTCTCTATGAGAGAAAGCTGCTACATTCAATATTCAGTGCAAATCTTGCCAAACTGAATGATGCTTATGCCTTATGAAATACAATGTTTTTGCAATGCTGTAAGACAGTTTTTAATGTGTTAGCAGTTATATGCACAAAAACTTATGTTAGGACTTCAATGCTCAAGATTGTCATTTTACAGGTTTCTGAGACCAGTAAAGTTGAAATAGTGCTTCTGTTCAAATGAAGTGAAATCTAGCCCAAATCTGCTCAAAAGCTTGTCTCTCTATGAGAGAGAGCTGCTTCATTCAATATTCAGTGCAAATCTTGCCAAACTGAAAGATGC
Organism: Carassius carassius; assembly: GCF_963082965.1. Taxonomy (NCBI): domain Eukaryota; kingdom Metazoa; phylum Chordata; class Actinopteri; order Cypriniformes; family Cyprinidae; genus Carassius; species Carassius carassius. The sequence goes on from NW_026775053.1 coordinate 142,517, forward strand.
TTATGCCTTATGAAATACAATGTTTTTGCAATGCTGTAAGACAGTTTTTAATGTGTTAGAAGTTATATGCACATAAACTTATGTTAGAGCTTCAATGCTCAAGATTGTCAGTTTACAGGTTTCTGAGACTAGTAAAGCTGAAATAATGCTTCTGTTCAAATGAAGTGAAATCTAGCCCAAATCTGCTCAAAAGCTTGTCTCTCTGTGAGAGAAAGCTGCTTCATTCAATATTCAGTGCAAATTTTGCCAGACTGAAAGATGCTTATGCCTTATTGAAATACAATGTTTTTGCAATGCTGTAAGACAGTTTTTAATGTGTTAGAAGTTATATGCACATAAACTTATATTAGAGCTTCAATGCTCAAGATTGTCAGTTTTACAGGTTTCTGAGACCAGTAAAGTTGAAATAGTGCTTCTGTTCAAATGAAGTGAAATCTAGCCCAAATCTGCTCAAAAGCTTGTCTCTCTATGAGAGAAAGCTGCTACATTCAATATTAAGTGCAAATCTTGCCAAACTGAAAGATGCTTATGCCTTTTGGAATACAATGTTTTTGCAATGCTGTAAGACAGTTTTTAATGTGTTAGAAGTTATATGCACAAAAACTTATGTTAGGACTTCAATGCTCAAGATTGCCAGTTTACAGGTTTCTGAGACCAGTAATGTTGAAATAGTGCTTCTGTTCAAATGAAGTGAAATTTAGCCCAAATCTGCTCAAAAGTTTGTCTCTCTATGAGAGAAAGCTGCTACATTCAATATTCAGTGCAAATCTTGCCAAACTGAATGATGCTTATGCCTTATGAAATACAATGTTTTTGCAATGCTGTAAGACAGTTTTTAATGTGTTAGCAGTTATATGCACAAAAACTTATGTTAGGACTTCAATGCTCAAGATTGTCATTTTACAGATTTCTGAGACCAGTAATGTTGAAATAGTGCTTCTGTTCAAATGAAGTGAAATCTAGCCCAAATCTGCTCAAAAGCTTGTCTCTCTATGAGAGAAAGCTGCTACATTCAATATTCAGTGCAAATCTTGCCAAACTGAAAGATGCTTATGTCTTATGAAATAAAATGATTTCTGCAATGCAGTGAGACAGTTTTTAATGTGTTAGCAGTTATATGCACAAAAACTTATGTTAGGACTTCCATTCTCAAGATTGTCATTTTACAGGTTTCTGAGACCAGTAATGTTGAAATAGTGCTTCTTTTCAAATGAAGTGAAATCTAGCCCAAATCTGCTCAAAAGCTTGTCTCTCTATGAGAGAAAGCTGCTACATTCAATATTCAGTGCAAATCTTGCCAAACTGAATGATGCTTATGCCTTATGAAATCCAATGTTTTTGCAATGCTGTAAGACAGTTTTTAATGTGTTAGAAGTTATATGCACAAAAACTTATGTTAGGACTTCAATGCTCAAGATTGTCATTTTACAGGTTTCTGAGACCAGTAATGTTGAAATAGTGCTTCTGTTCAAATGAAGTGAAATCTAGCCCAAATCTGCTCAAAAGCTTGTCTCTCTATGAGAGAAAGCTGCTTCATTCAATATTCAGTGCAAATCTTGCCAAACTGAAAGATGCTTATGCCTTATGAAATACAAGGTTTTTGCAATGCTGTAAGACAGTTTTTAATGCGTTAGAAGTTGTATGCACAAAAACTTATGTTAGGACCTCAGTGCTCAAGATTGTCAGTTTACAGGTTTCTGAGACCAGTAATGTTGAAATAATGCTTCTGTTCAAATGAAGTGAAATTTAGCCCAAATCTGCTCAAAAGTTTGTCTCTCTATGAGAGAAAGCTGCTTCATTCAATATTCAGTGCAAATCTTGCCAGACTGAAAGATGCTTATGCCTTATTGAAATACAATGTTTTTGCAATGCTGTAAGACAGTTTTTAATGTGTTAGAAGTTATATGCACATAAACTTATGTTTGAGCTTCAATGCTCAAGATTGTCAGTTTACAGGTTTCTGAGACCAGTAAAGTTGAAATAGTGCTTCTGTTCAAATGAAGTGAAATCTAGCCCAAATCTGCTCAAAAGCTTGTCTCTCTATGAGAGAAAGCTGCTTCATTCAATATTCAGTGCAAATCTTGCCAGACTGAAAGATGCTTATGCCTTATTAAAATACAATGTTTTTGCAATGCTGTAAGACAGTTTTTAATGTGTTAGAAGTTATATGCACATAAACTTATGTTAGAGCTTCAATGCTCAAGATTGTCAGTTTACAGGTTTCTGAGACCAGTAAAGTTGAAATAGTGCTTCTGTTCAAATGAAGTGAAATCTAGCCCAAATCTGCTCAAAAGCTTGTCTCTCTATGAGAGAAAGCTGCTTCATTCAATATTCAGTGCAAATCTTGCCAAACTGAAAGATGCTTATGCCTTATGAAATACAATGTTTTTGCAATGCTGTAAGACAGTTTTTAATGTGTTAGAAGTTGTATGCACAAAAACTTATGTTAGGACCTCAGTGCTCAAGATTGTCAGTTTACAGGTTTTTGAGACCAGTAATGTTGAAATAGTGCTTCTGTTCAAATGAAGTGAAATCTAGCCCAAATCTGCTCAAAAGCTTGTCTCTCTATGAGAGAAAGCTGATACATTCAATATTCAGTGCAAATCTTGCCAAACTGAAGATGCTTATGCCTTTTGGAATACAATGTTTTTGCAATGCTGTAAGACAGTTTTTAATGTGTTAGAAGTTGTATGCACAAAAACTTATGTTAGGACCTCAGTGCTCAAGATTGTCAGTTTACAGGTTTCTGAGACCAGTAATGTTGAAATAGTGCTTCGGTTCAAATGAAGTGAAATCTAGCCCAAATCTGCTCAAAAGCTTGTCTCTCTATGAGAGAAAGCTGCTACATTTAATATTCAGTGCAAATCTTGCCAAACTGAAAGATGCTTGTGCCTTTTGGAATACAATGTTTTTGCAATGCTGTAAGACAGTTTTTAATGTGTTAGAAGTTATATGCACAAAACATGTGTTAGGACTTCAATGCTCAAGATTGTCAGTTTACAGGTTTCTGAGCCCAGTAATGCTGAAATAGTTCTTCTGTTCAAATGAAGTGAAATCTAGCCCAAATCTGCTCAAAAGCTTGTCTCTCTATGAGAGAAAGCTGCTTCATTCAATATTCAGTGCAAATCTTGCCAGACTGAAAGATGCTTATGCCTTATTGAAATACAATGTTTTTGCAATGCTGTAAGAAGGTTTTTAATGTGTTAGAAGTTATATGATCATAAACTTATGTTAGAGCTTCAATGCTCAAAATTGTCATTTTAAAGGTTTCCGAGACCAGTAATGTTGAAATAGTGCTTCTGTTCAAATGAAGTGAAATCTAGCCCAAATCTGCTCAAAAGCTTGTCTCTCTATGAGAGAAAGCTGCTACATTCAATATTCAGTGCAAATTTTCCCAAACTGAAAGATGCTTATGCCTTTTGGAATACAATGTTTTTGCAATGCTGTAAGACAGTTTTTAATGTTTTAGAAGTTATATGCACAAAAACATGTGTTAGGACTTCAATGCTCAAGATTGTCAGTTTACAGGTTTTGAGAACAGTAATGCTGAAATAGTGCTGCTGTTCAAATGAAGTGAAATCTAGCCCAAATCTGCTCAAAAGCTTGTCTCTCTATGAGAGAAAGCTGCTTCATTCAATATTCAGTGCAAATCTTGCCAAACTGAAAGATGCTTATGCCTTATGAAATACAAGGTTTTTGCAATGCTGTAAGACAGTTTTTAATGTGTTAGAAGTTATATGCACAAAAACTTATGTTAGGACTTCAATGCTCAAGATTGCCAGATTACAGGTTTCTGAGACCAGTAATGTTGAAATAGTGCTTCTGTTCAAATGAAGTGAAATCTAGCCCAAATGTGCTCAAAAGCTTGTCTCTCTATGAGAGAAAGCTGCTTCATTCAATATTCAGTGCAAATCTTGCCAAACTGAAAGATGCTTATGCCTTTTGGAATACAATGTTTTTGCAATGCTGTAAGACAGTTTTTAATGTGTTAGAAGTTATATGCACAAAAACATGTGTTTAGGACTTCAATGCTCAAGATTGTCAGTTTACAGGTTTCTGAGACCAGTAATGCTGAAATAGTGCTGCTGTTCAAATGAAGTGAAATCTAGCCCAAATCTGCTCAAAAGCTTGTCTCTCTATGAGAGAAAGCTGCTTCATTCAATATTCAGTGCAAATCTTGCCAAACTGAAAGATGCTTATGCCTTATGAAATACAAGGTTTTTGCAATGCTGTAAGACAGTTTTTAATGTGTTAGAAGTTATATGCACAAAAACTTGTGTTAGGACTTCAATGCTCAAGATTGCCAGATTACAGGTTTCTGAGACCAGTAATGTTGAAATAGTGCTTCTGTTCAAATGAAGTGAAATCTAGCCCAAATCTGCTCAAAAGCTTGTCTCTCTATGAGAGAAAGCTGCTTCATTCAATATTCAGTGCAAATCTTGCCAAACTGAAAGATGCTTATGCCTTATGAAATACAATGTTTTTGCAATGCTGTAAGACAGTTTTTAATGCGTTAGAAGTTGTATGCACAAAAACTTATGTTAGGACCTCAGTGCTCAAGATTGTCAGTTTACAGGTTTCTGAGACCAGTAATGTTGAAATAATGCTTCTGTTCAAATGAAGTGAAATTTAGCCCAAATCTGCTCAAAAGTTTGTCTCTCTATGAGAGAAAGCTGCTTCATTCAATATTCAGTGCAAATCTTGCCAGACTGAAAGATGCTTATGCCTTATTGAAATACAATGTTTTTGCAATGCTGTAAGACAGTTTTTAATGTGTTAGAAGTTATATGCACATAAACTTTTGTTAGGACTTCAATGCTCAAGATTGTCATTTTACAGGTTTCTGAGACCAGTAATGTTGAAATAGTGCTTCTGTTCAAATGAAGTGAAATCTAGCCCAAATCTGCTCAAAAGCTTGTCTCTCTATGAGAGAAAGCTGCTTCATTCAATATTCAGTGCAAATCTTGCCAAACTGAAAGATGCTTATGCCTTATGAAATACAATGTTTTTGCAATGCTGTAAGGCAGTTTTTAATGCGTTAGAAGTTGTATGCACAAAAACTTATGTTAGGACCTCAGTGCTCAAGATTGTCAGTTTACAGGTTTCTGAGACCAGTAATGCTGAAATAGTGCTGCTGTTCAAATGAAGTGAAATCTAGCCCAAATCTGCTCAAAAGCTTGTCTCTCTATGAGAGAAAGCTGCTTCATTCAATATTCAGTGCAAATCTTGCCAAACTGAAAGATGCTTATGCCTTATGAAATACAAGGTTTTTGCAATGCTGTAAGACAGTTTTTAATGTGTTAGAAGTTATATGCACAAAAACTTGTGTTAGGACTTCAATGCTCAAGATTGCCAGATTACAGGTTTCTGAGACCAGTAATGTTGAAATAGTGCTTCTGTTCAAATGAAGTGAAATCTAGCCCAAATCTGCTCAAAAGCTTGTCTCTCTATGAGAGAAAGCTGCTTCATTCAATATTCAGTGCAAATCTTGCCAAACTGAAAGATGCTTATGCCTTATGAAATACAAGGTTTTTGCAATGCTGTAAGACAGTTTTTAATGCGTTAGAAGTTGTATGCACAAAAACTCATGTTAGGACCTCAGTGCTCAAGATTGTCAGTTTACAGGTTTCTGAGACCAGTAATGTTGAAATAATGCTTCTGTTCAAATGAAGTGAAATTTAGCCCAAATCTGCTCAAAAGTTTGTCTCTCTATGAGAGAAAGCTGCTTCATTCAATATTCAGTGCAAATCTTGCCAGACTGAAAGATGCTTATGCCTTATTGAAATACAATGTTTTTGCAATGCTGTAAGACAGTTTTTAATGTGTTAGAAGTTATATGCACATAAACTTTTGTTAGGACTTCAATGCTCAAGATTGTCATTTTACAGGTTTCTGAGACCAGTAATGTTGAAATAGTGCTTCTGTTCAAATGAAGTGAAATCTAGCCCAAATCTGCTCAAAAGCTTGTCTCTCTATGAGAGAAAGCTGCTTCATTCAATATTCAGTGCAAATCTTGCCAAACTGAAAGATGCTTATGCCTTATGAAATACAATGTTTTTGCAATGCTGTAAGACAGTTTTTAATGCGTTAGAAGTTGTATGCACAAAAACTTATGTTAGGACCTCAGTGCTCAAGATTGTCAGTTTACAGGTTTCTGAGACCAGTAATGTTGAAATAGTGCTTCTGTTCAAATGAAGTGAAATCTAGCCCAAATCTGCTCAAAAGCTTGTCTCTCTATGAGAGAAAGCTGCTACATTCAATATTCAGTGCAAATCTTGCCAAACTGAAAGATGCTTATGCCTTTTGGAATAAAATGTTTTTGCAATGCTGTAAGACAGTTTTTAATGTGTTAGAAGTTATATGCACATAAACTTATGTTAGAGCTTCAATGCTCAAGATTGTCAGTTTACAGGTTGCTGAGACCAGTAAAGTTGAAATAGTGCTTCTGTTCAAATGAAGTGAAATCTAGCCCAAATCTGCTCAAAAGCTTGTCTCTCTATGAGAGAAAGCTGCTTCATTCAATATTCAGTGCAAATCTTGCCAGACTGAAAGATGCTTATGCCTTATTGAAATACAATGTTTTTGCAATGCTGTAAGACAGTTTTTAATGTGTTAGAAGTTATATGCACATAAACTTATGTTAGAGCTTCAATGCTCAAGATTGTCAGTTTACAGGTTTCTGAGACCAGTAATGCTGAAATAGTGCTTCTGTTCAAATGAAGTGAAATCTAGCCCAAATCTGCTCAAAAGCTTGTCTCTCTATGAGAGAAAGCTGCTACATTCAATATTCAGTGCAAATCTTGCCAAACTGAAAGATGCTTATGTCTTATGAAATAAAATGATTTCTGCAATGCAGTGAGACAGTTTTTAATGTGTTAGCAGTTATATGCACAAAAACTTATGTTAGGATTTCAATGCTCAAGATTGTCATTTTACAGGTTTCTGAGACCAGTAATGTTGAAATAGTGCTTCTGTTCAAATGAAGTGAAATCTAGCCCAAATCTGCTCAAAAGCTTGTCTCTCTATGAGAGAAAGCTGCTTCATTCAATATTCAGTGCAAATCTTGCCAAACTGAAAGATGCTTATGCCTTATGAAATACAAGGTTTTTGCAATGCTGTAAGACAGTTTTTAATGTGTTAGAAGTTATATGCACAAAAACATATGTTAGAACTTCAATGCTCAAGATTGCCAGTTTACAGGTTTCTGAGACCATTAATGTTGAAATAGTGCTTCTGTTCAAATGAAGTGAAATCTAGCCCAAATCTGCTCAAAAGCTTGTCTCTCTATGAGAGAAAGCTGCTTCATTCAATATTCAGTGCAAATCTTGCCAAACTGAAAGATGCTTATGCCTTATGAAATACAATGTTTTTGCAATGCTGTAAGACAGTTTTTAATGTGTTAGCAGTTATATGCACAAAAACTTATGTTAGGACTTCAATGCTCAAGATTGTCAGTTTACAGGTTTCTGAGACCAGTAATGTTGAAATAGTGCTTCTGTTCAAATGAAGTGAAATCTAGCCCAAATCTGCTCAAAAGCTTGTCTCTCTATGAGAGAAAGCTGCTTCATTCAATATTCAGTGCAAATCTTGCCAAACTGAAAGATGCTTATGCCTTTTGGAATACAATGTTTTTGCAATGCTGTAAGACAGTTTTTAATGTGTTAGAAGTTATATGCACAAAAACATGTGTTAGGACTTCAATGCTCAAGATTGTCAGTTTACAGGTTTCTGAGACCAGTCATGCTGAAATAGTGCTTCTGTTCAAATGAAGTGAAATCTAGCCCAAATCTCCTCAAAAGCTTGTCTCTCTATGAGAGAAAGCTGCTTCAATTCAATATTCAGTGCAAATCTTGCCAAACTGAAAGATGCTTATGCCTTATGAAATACAATGTTTTTGCAATGCTGTAAGACAGCTTTTAATGCGTTAGAAGTTGTATGCACAAAAACTTATGTTAGAAACTCAGTGCTCTAGATTTTCAGTTTACAGGTTTCTGAGACCAGTAATGTTGAAATAGTGCTTCTGTTCAAATGAAGTGAAATCTAGCCCAAATCTGCTCAAAAGCTTGTCTCTCTATGAGAGAAAGCTGCTTCATTCAATATTCAGTGCAAATCTTGCCAAACTGAAAGATGCTTATGCCTTATGAAATACAATGTTTTTGCAATGCTGTAAGACAGTTTTTAATGCGTTAGACGTTGTATGCACAAAAACTTATGTTAGGACCTCAGTGCTCAAGATTGTCAGTTTACAGGTTTCTGAGACCAGAAATGTTGAAATAGTGCTTCTGTTCAAATGAAGTGAAATCTAGCCCAAATCTGCTAAAAAGCTTGTCTCTCTATGAGAGAAAGCTGCTACATTCAATAATCAGTGCAAATCTTGCCAAACTGAAAGATGCTTATGCCTTTTGGAATACAATGTTTTTGCAATGCTGTAAGACAGTTTTTAATGTGTTAGAAGTTATATGCACAAAAACATGTGTTAGGACTTCAATGCTCAAGATTGTCAGTTTACAGGTTTCTGAGACCAGTCATGCTGAAATAGTGCTTCTGTTCAAATGAAGTGAAATCTAGCCCAAATCTGCTCAAAAGCTTGTCTCTCTATGAGAGAAAGCTGCTTCAATTCAATATTCAGTGCAAATCTTGCCAAACTGAAAGATGCTTATGCCTTATGAAATACAATGTTTTTGCAATGCTGTAAGACAGCTTTTAATGCGTTAGAAGTTGTATGCACAAAAACTTATGTTAGAAACTCAGTGCTCAAGATTTTCAGTTTACAGGTTTCTGAGACCAGTAATGTTGAAATAGTGCTTCTGTTCAAATGAAGTGAAATCTTGCCCAAATCTGCTCAAAAGCTTGTCTCTCTATGAGAGAAAGCTGCTTCATTCAATATTCAGTGCAAATCTTGCCAAACTGAAAGATGCTCATGCCTTATGAAATACAATGTTTTTGCAATGCTGTAAGACAATTTTTAATGCGTTAGAAGTTGTATGCACAAAAACTTATGTTAGGACCTCAGTGCTCAAGATTGTCAGTTTACAGGTTTCTGAGACCAGTAATGTTGAAATAGTGCTTCTGTTCAAATGAAGTGAAATCTAGCCCAAATCTGCTAAAAAGCTTGTCTCTCTATGAGAGAAAGCTGCTTCATTCAATATTCAGTGCAAATCTTGCCAAACTGAAACATGCTTATGCCTTATGAAATACAATGTTTTTGCAATGCTGTAAGACAGTTTTTAATGTGTTAGAAGTTGTATGCACAAAAACTTATGTTAGGACCTCAGTGCTCAAGATTGTCAGTTTACAGGTTTCTGAGACCAGTAATGTTGAAATAGTGCTTCTGTTCAAATGAAGTGAAATCTAGCCCAAATCTGCTAAAAAGCTTGTCTCTCTATGAGAGAAAGCTGCTACATTCAATATTCAGTGCAAATCTTGCCAAACTGAAAGATGCTTATGCCTTTTGGAATACAATGTTTTTGCAATGCTGTAAGACAGTTTTTAATGTGTTAGAAGTTATATGCACAAAAACATGTGTTAGGACTTCAATGCTCAAGATTGTCAGTTTACAGGTTTCCGAGACCAGTAATGTTGAAATAGTGCTTCTGTTCAAATGAAGTGAAATCTAGCCCAAATCTGCTCAAAAGCTTGTCTCTCTATGAGAGAAAGCTGCTACATTCAATATTCAGTGCAAATCTTGCCAAACTGAAAGATGCTTATGCCTTTTGGAATACAATGTTTTTGCAATGCAGTAAGACAGTTTTTAATGTGTTAGAAGTTATATGCACAAAAACATGTGTTAGGACTTCAATACTCAAGATTGTCAGTTTACAGGTTTCTGAGACCAGTCATGCTGAAATAGTGCTTCTGTTCAAATGAAGTGAAATCTAGCCCAAATCTGCTCAAAAGCTTGTCTCTCTATGAGAGAAAGCTGCTACATTCAATATTCAGTGCAAATCTTGCCAAACTGAAAGATGCTTATGCCTTTTGGAATACAATGTTTTTGCAATGCTGTAAGACAGTTTTTAATGTGTTAGAAGTTGTATGCACAAAAACTTATGTTAGGACCTCAGTGCTCAAGATTGTCAGTTTACAGGTTTCTGAGACCAGTAATGTTGAAATAGTGCTTCTGTTCAAATGAAGTGAAATCTAGCCCAGATCTGCTCAAAAGCTTGTCTCTCTATGAGAGAAAGCTGCTTCATTCAATATTCAGTGCAAATCTTGCCAAACTGAAAGATGCTTATGTCTTATGAAATAAAATATTTTTGCAATGCTGTAAGACAGTTTTTAATGTGTTAGAAGTTATATGCACATAAACTTATGTTAGAGCTTCAATGCTCAAGATTGTCAGTTTACAGGTTTCTGAGACCAGTAATGTTGAAATAGTGCTTTTGTTCAAATGAAGTGAAATCTAGCCCAAATCTGCTCAAAAGCTTGTCTCTCTATGAGAGAAAGCTGCTACATTCAATATTCAGTGCAAATCTTGCCAAACTGAAAGATGCTTATGCCTTTTGGAATACAATGTTTTTGCAATGCTGTAAGACAGTTTTTAATGTGTTAGAAGTTATATGCACAAAAACATGTGTTTAGGACTTCAATGCTCAAGATTGTCAGTTTACAGGTTTCTGAGACCAGTAATGCTGAAATAGTGCTGCTGTTCAAATGAAGTGAAATCTAGCCCAAATCTGCTCAAAAGCTTGTCTCTCTATGAGAGAAAGCTGCTTCATTCAATATTCAGTGCAAATCTTGCCAAACTGAAAGATGCTTATGCCTTATGAAATACAAGGTTTTTGCAATGCTGTAAGACAGTTTTTAATGCGTTAGAAGTTGTATGCACAAAAACTTATGTTAGGACCTCAGTGCTCAAGATTGTCAGTTTACAGGTTTCTGAGACCAGTAATGTTGAAATAATGCTTCTGTTCAAATGAAGTGAAATTTAGCCCAAATCTGCTCAAAAGTTTGTCTCTCTATGAGAGAAAGCTGCTTCATTCAATATTCAGTGCAAATCTTGCCAGACTGAAAGATGCTTATGCCTTATTGAAATACAATGTTTTTGCAATGCTGTAAGACAGTTTTTAATGTGTTAGAAGTTATATGCACATAAACTTATGTTTGAGCTTCAATGCTCAAGATTGTCAGTTTACAGGTTTCTGAGACCAGTAAAGTTGAAATAGTGCTTCTGTTCAAATGAAGTGAAATCTAGCCCAAATCTGCTCAAAAGCTTGTCTCTCTATGAGAGAAAGCTGCTTCATTCAATATTCAGTGCAAATCTTGCCAGACTGAAAGATGCTTATGCCTTATTAAAATACAATGTTTTTGCAATGCTGTAAGACAGTTTTTAATGTGTTAGAAGTTATATGCACATAAACTTATGTTAGAGCTTCAATGCTCAAGATTGTCAGTTTACAGGTTTCTGAGACCAGTAAAGTTGAAATAGTGCTTCTGTTCAAATGAAGTGAAATCTAGCCCAAATCTGCTCAAAAGCTTGTCTCTCTATGAGAGAAAGCTGCTTCATTCAATATTCAGTGCAAATCTTGCCAAACTGAAAGATGCTTATGCCTTATGAAATACAATGTTTTTGCAATGCTGTAAGACAGTTTTTAATGTGTTAGAAGTTGTATGCACAAAAACTTATGTTAGGACCTCAGTGCTCAAGATTGTCAGTTTACAGGTTTTTGAGACCAGTAATGTTGAAATAGTGCTTCTGTTCAAATGAAGTGAAATCTAGCCCAAATCTGCTCAAAAGCTTGTCTCTCTATGAGAGAAAGCTGATACATTCAATATTCAGTGCAAATCTTGCCAAACTGAAGATGCTTATGCCTTTTGGAATACAATGTTTTTGCAATGCTGTAAGACAGTTTTTAATGTGTTAGAAGTTGTATGCACAAAAACTTATGTTAGGACCTCAGTGCTCAAGATTGTCAGTTTACAGGTTTCTGAGACCAGTAATGTTGAAATAGTGCTTCGGTTCAAATGAAGTGAAATCTAGCCCAAATCTGCTCAAAAGCTTGTCTCTCTATGAGAGAAAGCTGCTACATTTAATATTCAGTGCAAATCTTGCCAAACTGAAAGATGCTTGTGCCTTTTGGAATACAATGTTTTTGCAATGCTGTAAGACAGTTTTTAATGTGTTAGAAGTTATATGCACAAAACATGTGTTAGGACTTCAATGCTCAAGATTGTCAGTTTACAGGTTTCTGAGCCCAGTAATGCTGAAATAGTTCTTCTGTTCAAATGAAGTGAAATCTAGCCCAAATCTGCTCAAAAGCTTGTCTCTCTATGAGAGAAAGCTGCTTCATTCAATATTCAGTGCAAATCTTGCCAGACTGAAAGATGCTTATGCCTTATTGAAATACAATGTTTTTGCAATGCTGTAAGAAGGTTTTTAATGTGTTAGAAGTTATATGATCATAAACTTATGTTAGAGCTTCAATGCTCAAAATTGTCATTTTAAAGGTTTCCGAGACCAGTAATGTTGAAATAGTGCTTCTGTTCAAATGAAGTGAAATCTAGCCCAAATCTGCTCAAAAGCTTGTCTCTCTATGAGAGAAAGCTGCTACATTCAATATTCAGTGCAAATTTTCCCAAACTGAAAGATGCTTATGCCTTTTGGAATACAATGTTTTTGCAATGCTGTAAGACAGTTTTTAATGTTTTAGAAGTTATATGCACAAAAACATGTGTTAGGACTTCAATGCTCAAGATTGTCAGTTTACAGGTTTTGAGAACAGTAATGCTGAAATAGTGCTGCTGTTCAAATGAAGTGAAATCTAGCCCAAATCTGCTCAAAAGCTTGTCTCTCTATGAGAGAAAGCTGCTTCATTCAATATTCAGTGCAAATCTTGCCAAACTGAAATATGCTTATGCCTTATGAAATACAAGGTTTTTGCAATGCTGTAAGACAGTTTTTAATGTGTTAGAAGTTATATGCACAAAAACTTATGTTAGGACTTCAATGCTCAAGATTGCCAGATTACAGGTTTCTGAGACCAGTAATGTTGAAATAGTGCTTCTGTTCAAATGAAGTGAAATCTAGCCCAAATGTGCTCAAAAGCTTGTCTCTCTATGAGAGAAAGCTGCTTCATTCAATATTCAGTGCAAATCTTGCCAAACTGAAAGATGCTTATGCCTTTTGGAATACAATGTTTTTGCAATGCTGTAAGACAGTTTTTAATGTGTTAGAAGTTATATGCACAAAAACATGTGTTTAGGACTTCAATGCTCAAGATTGTCAGTTTACAGGTTTCTGAGACCAGTAATGCTGAAATAGTGCTGCTGTTCAAATGAAGTGAAATCTAGCCCAAATCTGCTCAAAAGCTTGTCTCTCTATGAGAGAAAGCTGCTTCATTCAATATTCAGTGCAAATCTTGCCAAACTGAAAGATGCTTATGCCTTATGAAATACAAGGTTTTTGCAATGCTGTAAGACAGTTTTTAATGTGTTAGAAGTTATATGCACAAAAACTTGTGTTAGGACTTCAATGCTCAAGATTGCCAGATTACAGGTTTCTGAGACCAGTAATGTTGAAATAGTGCTTCTGTTCAAATGAAGTGAAATCTAGCCCAAATCTGCTCAAAAGCTTGTCTCTCTATGAGAGAAAGCTGCTTCATTCAATATTCAGTGCAAATCTTGCCAAACTGAAAGATGCTTATGCCTTATGAAATACAATGTTTTTGCAATGCTGTAAGACAGTTTTTAATGCGTTAGAAGTTGTATGCACAAAAACTTATGTTAGGACCTCAGTGCTCAAGATTGTCAGTTTACAGGTTTCTGAGACCAGTAATGTTGAAATAATGCTTCTGTTCAAATGAAGTGAAATTTAGCCCAAATCTGCTCAAAAGTTTGTCTCTCTATGAGAGAAAGCTGCTTCATTCAATATTCAGTGCAAATCTTGCCAGACTGAAAGATGCTTATGCCTTATTGAAATACAATGTTTTTGCAATGCTGTAAGACAGTTTTTAATGTGTTAGAAGTTATATGCACATAAACTTTTGTTAGGACTTCAATGCTCAAGATTGTCATTTTACAGGTTTCTGAGACCAGTAATGTTGAAATAGTGCTTCTGTTCAAATGAAGTGAAATCTAGCCCAAATCTGCTCAAAAGCTTGTCTCTCTATGAGAGAAAGCTGCTTCATTCAATATTCAGTGCAAATCTTGCCAAACTGAAAGATGCTTATGCCTTATGAAATACAATGTTTTTGCAATGCTGTAAGGCAGTTTTTAATGCGTTAGAAGTTGTATGCACAAAAACTTATGTTAGGACCTCAGTGCTCAAGATTGTCAGTTTACAGGTTTCTGAGACCAGTAATGTTGAAATAGTGCTTCTGTTGAAATGAAGTGAAATCTAGCCCAAATCTGCTCAAAAGCTTGTCTCTCTATGAGAGAAAGCTGCTACATTCAATATTCAGTGCAAATCTTGCCAAACTGAAAGATGCTTATGCCTTTTGGAATAAAATGTTTTTGCAATGCTGTAAGACAGTTTTTAATGTGTTAGAAGTTATATGCACATAAACTTATTTTAGAGCTTCAATGCTCAAGATTGTCAGTTTACAGGTTTCCGAGACCAGTAAAGTTGAAATAGTGCTTCTGTTGAAATGAAGTGAAATCTAGCCCAAATCTGCTCAAAAGCTTGTCTCTCTATGAGAGAAAGCTGCTACATTCAATATTCAGTGCAAATCTTGCCAAACTGAAAGATGCTTATGCCTTTTGGAATAAAATGTTTTTGCAATGCTGTAAGACAGTTTTTAATGTGTTAGAAGTTATATGCACATAAACTTATTTTAGAGCTTCAATGCTCAAGATTGTCAGTTTACAGGTTTCCGAGACCAGTAAAGTTGAAATAGTGCTTCTGTTCAAATGAAGTGAAATCTAGCCCAAATCTGCTCAAAAGCTTGTCTCTCTATGAGAGAAAGCTGCTACATTCAATATTCAGTGCAAATCTTGCCAGACTGAAAGATGCTTATGCCTTATTGAAATACAATGTTTTTGCAATGCTGTAAGACAGTTTTTAATGTGTTAGAAGTTATATGCACATAAACTTATGTTAGAGCTTCAATGCTCAAGATTGTCAGTTTACAGGTTTCTGAGACCAGTAATGCTGAAATAGTGCTTCTGTTCAAATGAAGTGAAATCTAGCCCAAATCTGCTCAAAAGCTTGTCTCTCTATGAGAGAAAGCTGCTACATTCAATATTCAGTGCAAATCTTGCCAAACTGAAAGATGCTTATGTCTTATGAAATAAAATGATTTCTGCAATGCAGTGAGACAGTTTTTAATGTGTTAGCAGTTATATGCACAAAAACTTATGTTAGGATTTCAATGCTCAAGATTGTCATTTTACAGGTTTCTGAGACCAGTAATGTTGAAATAGTGCTTCTGTTCAAATGAAGTGAAATCTAGCCCAAATCTGCTCAAAAGCTTGTCTCTCTATGAGAGAAAGCTGCTTCATTCAATATTCAGTGCAAATCTTGCCAAACTGAAAGATGCTTATGCCTTATGAAATACAAGGTTTTTGCAATGCTGTAAGACAGTTTTTAATGTGTTAGAAGTTATATGCACAAAAACTTATGTTAGAACTTCAATGCTCAAGATTGCCAGTTTACAGGTTTCTGAGACCATTAATGTTGAAATAGTGCTTCTGTTCAAATGAAGTGAAATCTAGCCCAAATCTGCTCAAAAGCTTGTCTCTCTATGAGAGAAAGCTGCTTCATTCAATATTCAGTGCAAATCTTGCCAAACTGAAAGATGCTTATGCCTTATGAAATACAATGTTTTTGCAATGCTGTAAGACAGTTTTTAATGTGTTAGCAGTTATATGCACAAAAACTTATGTTAGGACTTCAATGCTCAAGATTGTCAGTTTACAGGTTTCTGAGACCAGTAATGTTGAAATAGTGCTTCTGTTCAAATGAAGTGAAATCTAGCCCAAATCTGCTCAAAAGCTTGTCTCTCTATGAGAGAAAGCTGCTTCATTCAATATTCAGTGCAAATCTTGCCAAACTGAAAGATGCTTATGCCTTATGAAATACAATGTTTTTGCAATGCTGTAAGACAGTTTTTAATGCGTTAGACGTTGTATGCACAAAAACTTATGTTAGGACCTCAGTGCTCAAGATTGTCAGTTTACAGGTTTCTGAGACCAGAAATGTTGAAATAGTGCTTCTGTTCAAATGAAGTGAAATCTAGCCCAAATCTGCTAAAAAGCTTGTCTCTCTATGAGAGAAAGCTGCTACATTCAATAATCAGTGCAAATCTTGCCAAACTGAAAGATGCTTATGCCTTTTGGAATACAATGTTTTTGCAATGCTGTAAGACAGTTTTTAATGTGTTAGAAGTTATATGCACAAAAACATGTGTTAGGACTTCAATGCTCAAGATTGTCAGTTTACAGGTTTCTGAGACCAGTCATGCTGAAATAGTGCTTCTGTTCAAATGAAGTGAAATCTAGCCCAAATCTGCTCAAAAGCTTGTCTCTCTATGAGAGAAAGCTGCTTCAATTCAATATTCAGTGCAAATCTTGCCAAACTGAAAGATGCTTATGCCTTATGAAATACAATGTTTTTGCAATGCTGTAAGACAGCTTTTAATGCGTTAGAAGTTGTATGCACAAAAACTTATGTTAGAAACTCAGTGCTCAAGATTTTCAGTTTACAGGTTTCTGAGACCAGTAATGTTGAAATAGTGCTTCTGTTCAAATGAAGTGAAATCTTGCCCAAATCTGCTCAAAAGCTTGTCTCTCTATGAGAGAAAGCTGCTTCATTCAATATTCAGTGCAAATCTTGCCAAACTGAAACATGCTTATGCCTTATGAAATAAAATGTTTTTGCAATGCTGTAAGACAGTTTTTAATGTGTTAGAAGTTGTATGCACAAAAACTTATGTTAGGACCTCAGTGCTCAAGATTGTCAGTTTACAGGTTTCTGAGACCAGTAATGTTGAAATAGTGCTTCTGTTGAAATGAAGTGAAATCTAGCCCAAATCTGCTCAAAAGCTTGTCTCTCTATGAGAGAAAGCTGCTACATTCAATATTCAGTGCAAATCTTGCCAAACTGAAAGATGCTTATGCCTTTTGGAATACAATGTTTTTGCAATGCTGTAAGACAGTTTTTAATGTGTTAGAAGTTATATGCACAAAAACATGTGTTAGGACTTCAATGCTCAAGATTGTCAGTTTACAGGTTTCCGAGACCAGTAATGTTGAAATAGTGCTTCTGTTCAAATGAAGTGAAATCTAGCCCAAATCTGCTCAAAAGCTTGTCTCTCTATGAGAGAAAGCTGCTAGATTCAATATTCAGTGCAAATCTTGCCAAACTGAAAGATGCTTATGCCTTTTGGAATACAATGTTTTTGCAATGCAGTAAGACAGTTTTTAATGTGTTAGAAGTTATATGCACAAAAACATGTGTTAGGACTTCAATACTCAAGATTGTCAGTTTACAGGTTTCTGAGACCAGTCATGCTGAAATAGTGCTTCTGTTCAAATGAAGTGAAATCTAGCCCAAATCTGCTCAAAAGCTTGTCTCTCTATGAGAGAAAGCTGCTACATTCAATATTCAGTGCAAATCTTGCCAAACTGAAAGATGCTTATGCCTTTTGGAATACAATGTTTTTGCAATGCTGTAAGACAGTTTTTAATGTGTTAGAAGTTGTATGCACAAAAACTTATGTTAGGACCTCAGTGCTCAAGATTGTCAGTTTACAGGTTTCTGAGACCAGTAATGTTGAAATAGTGCTTCTGTTCAAATGAAGTGAAATCTAGCCCAAATCTGCTCAAAAGCTTGTCTCTCTATGAGAGAAAGCTGCTTCATTCAATATTCAGTGCAAATCTTGCCAGACTGAAAGATGCTTATGCCTTATTGAAATACAATGTTTTTGCAATGCTGTAAGACAGTTTTTAATGTGTTAGAAGTTATATGCACATAAACTTATGTTAGAGCTTCAATGCTCAAGATTGTCAGTTTAAAGGTTTCCGAGACCAGTAATGTTGAAATAGTGCTTCTGTTCAAATGAAGTGAAATCTAGCCCAAATCTGCTCAAAAGCTTGTCTCTCTATGAGAGAAAGCTGCTACATTCAATATTCAGTGCAAATCTTGCCAAACTGAAAGATGCTTATGCCTTTTGGAATACAATGTTTTTGCAATGCTGTAAGACAGTTTTTAATGTGTTAGAAGTTATATGCACAAAAACATGTGTTTAGGACTTCAATGCTCAAGATTGTCAGTTTACAGGTTTCTGAGACCAGTAATGCTGAAATAGTGCTGCTGTTCAAATGAAGTGAAATCTAGCCCAAATCTGCTCAAAAGCTTGTCTCTCTATGAGAGAAAGCTGCTTCATTCAATATTCAGTGCAAATCTTGCCAAACTGAAAGATGCTTATGCCTTATGAAATACAAGGTTTTTGCAATGCTGTAAGACAGTTTTTAATGCGTTAGAAGTTGTATGCACAAAAACTTATGTTAGGACCTCAGTGCTCAAGATTGTCAGTTTACAGGTTTCTGAGACCAGTAATGTTGAAATAATGCTTCTGTTCAAATGAAGTGAAATTTAGCCCAAATCTGCTCAAAAGTTTGTCTCTCTATGAGAGAAAGCTGCTTCATTCAATATTCAGTGCAAATCTTGCCAGACTGAAAGATGCTTATGCCTTATTGAAATACAATGTTTTTGCAATGCTGTAAGACAGTTTTTAATGTGTTAGAAGTTATATGCACATAAACTTTTGTTAGAGCTTCAATGCTCAAGATTGTCAGTTTACAGGTTTCTGAGACCAGTAAAGTTGAAATAGTGCTTCTGTTCAAATGAAGTGAAATCTAGCCCAAATCTGCTCAAAAGCTTGTCTCTCTATGAGAGAAAGCTGCTTCATTCAATATTCAGTGCAAATCTTGCCAGACTGAAAGATGCTTATGCCTTATTGAAATACAATGTTTTTGCAATGCTGTAAGACAGTTTTTAATGTGTTAGAAGTTATATGCACAAAAACATGTGTTAGGACTTCAATGCTCAAGATTGTCAGTTTACAGGTTTCCGAGACCAGTAATGTTGAAATAGTGCTTCTGTTCAAATGAAGTGAAATCTAGCCCAAATCTGCTCAAAAGCTTGTCTCTCTATGAGAGAAAGCTGCTACATTCAATATTCAGTGCAAATCTTGCCAAACTGAAAGATGCTTATGCCTTTTGGAATACAATGTTTTTGCAATGCTGTAAGACAGTTTTTAATGCGTTAGAAGTTGTATGCACAAAAACTTATGTTAGGACCTCAGTGCTCAAGATTGTCAGTTTACAGGTTTCTGAGACCAGTAATGTTGAAATAATGCTTCTGTTCAAATGAAGTGAAATTTAGCCCAAATCTGCTCAAAAGTTTGTCTCTCTATGAGAGAAAGCTGCTTCATTCAATATTCAGTGCAAATCTTGCCAGACTGAAAGATGCTTATGCCTTATTGAAATACAATGTTTTTGCAATGCTGTAAGACAGTTTTTAATGTGTTAGAAGTTATATGCACATAAACTTTTGTTAGGACTTCAATGCTCAAGATTGTCATTTTACAGGTTTCTGAGACCAGTAATGTTGAAATAGTGCTTCTGTTCAAATGAAGTGAAATCTAGCCCAAATCTGCTCAAAAGCTTGTCTCTCTATGAGAGAAAGCTGCTTCATTCAATATTCAGTGCAAATCTTGCCAAACTGAAAGATGCTTATGCCTTATGAAATACAATGTTTTTGCAATGCTGTAAGGCAGTTTTTAATGCGTTAGAAGTTGTATGCACAAAAACTTATGTTAGGACCTCAGTGCTCAAGATTGTCAGTTTACAGGTTTCTGAGACCAGTAATGTTGAAATAGTGCTTCTGTTGAAATGAAGTGAAATCTAGCCCAAATCTGCTCAAAAGCTTGTCTCTCTATGAGAGAAAGCTGCTACATTCAATATTCAGTGCAAATCTTGCCAAACTGAAAGATGCTTATGCCTTTTGGAATAAAATGTTTTTGCAATGCTGTAAGACAGTTTTTAATGTGTTAGAAGTTATATGCACATAAACTTATTTTAGAGCTTCAATGCTCAAGATTGTCAGTTTACAGGTTTCCGAGACCAGTAAAGTTGAAATAGTGCTTCTGTTCAAATGAAGTGAAATCTAGCCCAAATCTGCTCAAAAGCTTGTCTCTCTATGAGAGAAAGCTGCTACATTCAATATTCAGTGCAAATCTTGCCAGACTGAAAGATGCTTATGCCTTATTGAAATACAATGTTTTTGCAATGCTGTAAGACAGTTTTTAATGTGTTAGAAGTTATATGCACATAAACTTATGTTAGAGCTTCAATGCTCAAGATTGTCAGTTTACAGGTTTCTGAGACCAGTAATGCTGAAATAGTGCTTCTGTTCAAATGAAGTGAAATCTAGCCCAAATCTGCTCAAAAGCTTGTCTCTCTATGAGAGAAAGCTGCTACATTCAATATTCAGTGCAAATCTTGCCAAACTGAAAGATGCTTATGTCTTATGAAATAAAATGATTTCTGCAATGCAGTGAGACAGTTTTTAATGTGTTAGCAGTTATATGCACAAAAACTTATGTTAGGATTTCAATGCTCAAGATTGTCATTTTACAGGTTTCTGAGACCAGTAATGTTGAAATAGTGCTTCTGTTCAAATGAAGTGAAATCTAGCCCAAATCTGCTCAAAAGCTTGTCTCTCTATGAGAGAAAGCTGCTTCATTCAATATTCAGTGCAAATCTTGCCAAACTGAAAGATGCTTATGCCTTATGAAATACAAGGTTTTTGCAATGCTGTAAGACAGTTTTTAATGTGTTAGAAGTTATATGCACAAAAACTTATGTTAGAACTTCAATGCTCAAGATTGCCAGTTTACAGGTTTCTGAGACCATTAATGTTGAAATAGTGCTTCTGTTCAAATGAAGTGAAATCTAGCCCAAATCTGCTCAAAAGCTTGTCTCTCTATGAGAGAAAGCTGCTTCATTCAATATTCAGTGCAAATCTTGCCAAACTGAAAGATGCTTATGCCTTATGAAATACAATGTTTTTGCAATGCTGTAAGACAGTTTTTAATGTGTTAGCAGTTATATGCACAAAAACTTATGTTAGGACTTCAATGCTCAAGATTGTCAGTTTACAGGTTTCTGAGACCAGTAATGTTGAAATAGTGCTTCTGTTCAAATGAAGTGAAATCTAGCCCAAATCTGCTCAAAAGCTTGTCTCTCTATGAGAGAAAGCTGCTTCATTCAATATTCAGTGCAAATCTTGCCAAACTGAAAGATGCTTATGCCTTATGAAATACAATGTTTTTGCAATGCTGTAAGACAGTTTTTAATGCGTTAGACGTTGTATGCACAAAAACTTATGTTAGGACCTCAGTGCTCAAGATTGTCAGTTTACAGGTTTCTGAGACCAGAAATGTTGAAATAGTGCTTCTGTTCAAATGAAGTGAAATCTAGCCCAAATCTGCTAAAAAGCTTGTCTCTCTATGAGAGAAAGCTGCTACATTCAATAATCAGTGCAAATCTTGCCAAACTGAAAGATGCTTATGCCTTTTGGAATACAATGTTTTTGCAATGCTGTAAGACAGTTTTTAATGTGTTAGAAGTTATATGCACAAAAACATGTGTTAGGACTTCAATGCTCAAGATTGTCAGTTTACAGGTTTCTGAGACCAGTCATGCTGAAATAGTGCTTCTGTTCAAATGAAGTGAAATCTAGCCCAAATCTGCTCAAAAGCTTGTCTCTCTATGAGAGAAAGCTGCTTCAATTCAATATTCAGTGCAAATCTTGCCAAACTGAAAGATGCTTATGCCTTATGAAATACAATGTTTTTGCAATGCTGTAAGACAGCTTTTAATGCGTTAGAAGTTGTATGCACAAAAACTTATGTTAGAAACTCAGTGCTCAAGATTTTCAGTTTACAGGTTTCTGAGACCAGTAATGTTGAAATAGTGCTTCTGTTCAAATGAAGTGAAATCTTGCCCAAATCTGCTCAAAAGCTTGTCTCTCTATGAGAGAAAGCTGCTTCATTCAATATTCAGTGCAAATCTTGCCAAACTGAAAGATGCTCATGCCTTATGAAATACAATGTTTTTGCAATGCTGTAAGACAATTTTTAATGCGTTAGAAGTTGTATGCACAAAAACTTATGTTAGGACCTCAGTGCTCAAGATTGTCAGTTTACAGGTTTCTGAGACCAGTAATGTTGAAATAGTGCTTCTGTTCAAATGAAGTGAAATCTAGCCCAAATCTGCTAAAAAGCTTGTCTCTCTATGAGAGAAAGCTGCTTCATTCAATATTCAGTGCAAATCTTGCCAAACTGAAACATGCTTATGCCTTATGAAATAAAATGTTTTTGCAATGCTGTAAGACAGTTTTTAATGTGTTAGAAGTTGTATGCACAAAAACTTATGTTAGGACCTCAGTGCTCAAGATTGTCAGTTTACAGGTTTCTGAGACCAGTAATGTTGAAATAGTGCTTCTGTTGAAATGAAGTGAAATCTAGCCCAAATCTGCTCAAAAGCTTGTCTCTCTATGAGAGAAAGCTGCTACATTCAATATTCAGTGCAAATCTTGCCAAACTGAAAGATGCTTATGCCTTTTGGAATACAATGTTTTTGCAATGCTGTAAGACAGTTTTTAATGTGTTAGAAGTTATATGCACAAAAACATGTGTTAGGACTTCAATGCTCAAGATTGTCAGTTTACAGGTTTCCGAGACCAGTAATGTTGAAATAGTGCTTCTGTTCAAATGAAGTGAAATCTAGCCCAAATCTGCTCAAAAGCTTGTCTCTCTATGAGAGAAAGCTGCTAGATTCAATATTCAGTGCAAATCTTGCCAAACTGAAAGATGCTTATGCCTTTTGGAATACAATGTTTTTGCAATGCAGTAAGACAGTTTTTAATGTGTTAGAAGTTATATGCACAAAAACATGTGTTAGGACTTCAATACTCAAGATTGTCAGTTTACAGGTTTCTGAGACCAGTCATGCTGAAATAGTGCTTCTGTTCAAATGAAGTGAAATCTAGCCCAAATCTGCTCAAAAGCTTGTCTCTCTATGAGAGAAAGCTGCTACATTCAATATTCAGTGCAAATCTTGCCAAACTGAAAGATGCTTATGCCTTTTGGAATACAATGTTTTTGCAATGCTGTAAGACAGTTTTTAATGTGTTAGAAGTTGTATGCACAAAAACTTATGTTAGGACCTCAGTGCTCAAGATTGTCAGTTTACAGGTTTCTGAGACCAGTAATGTTGAAATAGTGCTTCTGTTCAAATGAAGTGAAATCTAGCCCAGATCTGCTCAAAAGCTTGTCTCTCTATGAGAGAAAGCTGCTTCATTCAATATTCAGTGCAAATCTTGCCAAACTGAAAGATGCTTATGTCTTATGAAATAAAATATTTTTGCAATGCTGTAAGACAGTTTTTAATGTGTTAGAAGTTATATGCACATAAACTTATGTTAGAGCTTCAATGCTCAAGATTGTCAGTTTACAGGTTTCTGAGACCAGTAATGTTGAAATAGTGCTTTTGTTCAAATGAAGTGAAATCTAGCCCAAATCTGCTCAAAAGCTTGTCTCTCTATGAGAGAAAGCTGCTACATTCAATATTCAGTGCAAATCTTGCCAAACTGAAAGATGCTTATGCCTTTTGGAATACAATGTTTTTGCAATGCTGTAAGACAGTTTTTAATGTGTTAGAAGTTATATGCACAAAAACATGTGTTTAGGACTTCAATGCTCAAGATTGTCAGTTTACAGGTTTCTGAGACCAGTAATGCTGAAATAGTGCTGCTGTTCAAATGAAGTGAAATCTAGCCCAAATCTGCTCAAAAGCTTGTCTCTCTATGAGAGAAAGCTGCTTCATTCAATATTCAGTGCAAATCTTGCCAAACTGAAAGATGCTTATGCCTTATGAAATACAAGGTTTTTGCAATGCTGTAAGACAGTTTTTAATGCGTTAGAAGTTGTATGCACAAAAACTTATGTTAGGACCTCAGTGCTCAAGATTGTCAGTTTACAGGTTTCTGAGACCAGTAATGTTGAAATAATGCTTCTGTTCAAATGAAGTGAAATTTAGCCCAAATCTGCTCAAAAGTTTGTCTCTCTATGAGAGAAAGCTGCTTCATTCAATATTCAGTGCAAATCTTGCCAGACTGAAAGATGCTTATGCCTTATTGAAATACAATGTTTTTGCAATGCTGTAAGACAGTTTTTAATGTGTTAGAAGTTATATGCACATAAACTTATGTTTGAGCTTCAATGCTCAAGATTGTCAGTTTACAGGTTTCTGAGACCAGTAAAGTTGAAATAGTGCTTCTGTTCAAATGAAGTGAAATCTAGCCCAAATCTGCTCAAAAGCTTGTCTCTCTATGAGAGAAAGCTGCTTCATTCAATATTCAGTGCAAATCTTGCCAGACTGAAAGATGCTTATGCCTTATTGAAATACAATGTTTTTGCAATGCTGTAAGACAGTTTTTAATGTGTTAGAAGTTATATGCACATAAACTTATGTTAGAGCTTCAATGCTCAAGATTGTCAGTTTACAGGTTTCTGAGACCAGTAAAGTTGAAATAGTGCTTCTGTTCAAATGAAGTGAAATCTAGCCCAAATCTGCTCAAAAGCTTGTCTCTCTATGAGAGAAAGCTGCTTCATTCAATATTCAGTGCAAATCTTGCCAAACTGAAAGATGCTTATGCCTTATGAAATACAATGTTTTTGCAATGCTGTAAGACAGTTTTTAATGTGTTAGAAGTTGTATGCACAAAAACTTATGTTAGGACCTCAGTGCTCAAGATTGTCAGTTTACAGGTTTTTGAGACCAGTAATGTTGAAATAGTGCTTCTGTTCAAATGAAGTGAAATCTAGCCCAAATCTGCTCAAAAGCTTGTCTCTCTATGAGAGAAAGCTGATACATTCAATATTCAGTGCAAATCTTGCCAAACTGAAGATGCTTATGCCTTTTGGAATACAATGTTTTTGCAATGCTGTAAGACAGTTTTTAATGTGTTAGAAGTTGTATGCACAAAAACTTATGTTAGGACCTCAGTGCTCAAGATTGTCAGTTTACAGGTTTCTGAGACCAGTAATGTTGAAATAGTGCTTCGGTTCAAATGAAGTGAAATCTAGCCCAAATCTGCTCAAAAGCTTGTCTCTCTATGAGAGAAAGCTGCTACATTTAATATTCAGTGCAAATCTTGCCAAACTGAAAGATGCTTGTGCCTTTTGGAATACAATGTTTTTGCAATGCTGTAAGACAGTTTTTAATGTGTTAGAAGTTATATGCACAAAACATGTGTTAGGACTTCAATGCTCAAGATTGTCAGTTTACAGGTTTCTGAGCCCAGTAATGCTGAAATAGTTCTTCTGTTCAAATGAAGTGAAATCTAGCCCAAATCTGCTCAAAAGCTTGTCTCTCTATGAGAGAAAGCTGCTTCATTCAATATTCAGTGCAAATCTTGCCAGACTGAAAGATGCTTATGCCTTATTGAAATACAATGTTTTTGCAATGCTGTAAGAAGGTTTTTAATGTGTTAGAAGTTATATGATCATAAACTTATGTTAGAGCTTCAATGCTCAAAATTGTCATTTTAAAGGTTTCCGAGACCAGTAATGTTGAAATAGTGCTTCTGTTCAAATGAAGTGAAATCTAGCCCAAATCTGCTCAAAAGCTTGTCTCTCTATGAGAGAAAGCTGCTACATTCAATATTCAGTGCAAATCTTGCCAAACTGAAAGATGCTTATGCCTTTTGGAATACAATGTTTTTGCAATGCTGTAAGACAGTTTTTAATGTGTTAGAAGTTATATGCACAAAAACATGTGTTAGGACTTCAATGCTCAAGATTGTCAGTTTACAGGTTTCTGAGACCAGTCATGCTGAAATAGTGCTTCTGTTCAAATGAAGTGAAATCTAGCCCAAATCTGCTCAAAAGCTTGACTCTCTATGAGAGAAAGCTGCTTCAATTCAATATTCAGTGCAAATCTTGCCAAACTGAAAGATGCTTATGCCTTATGAAATACAATGTTTTTGCAATGCTGTAAGACAGCTTTTAATGCGTTAGAAGTTGTATGCACAAAAACTTATGTTAGAAACTCAGTGCTCAAGATTGTCAGTTTACAGGTTTCCGAGACCAGTAATGTTGAAATAGTGCTTCTGTTCAAATGAAGTGAAATCTAGCCCAAATCTGCTCAAAAGCTTGTCTCTCTATGAGAGAAAGCTGCTACATTCAATATTCAGTGCAAATCTTGCCAAACTGAAAGATGCTTATGCCTTTTGGAATACAATGTTTTTGCAATGCAGTAAGACAGTTTTTAATGTGTTAGAAGTTATATGCACAAAAACATGTGTTAGGACTTCAATACTCAAGATTGTCAGTTTACAGGTTTCTGAGACCAGTCATGCTGAAATAGTGCTTCTGTTCAAATGAAGTGAAATCTAGCCCAAATCTGCTCAAAAGCTTGTCTCTCTATGAGAGAAAGCTGCTACATTCAATATTCAGTGCAAATCTTGCCAAACTGAAAGATGCTTATGCCTTTTGGAATACAATGTTTTTGCAATGCTGTAAGACAGTTTTTAATGTGTTAGAAGTTGTATGCACAAAAACTTATGTTAGGACCTCAGTGCTCAAGATTGTCAGTTTACAGGTTTCTGAGACCAGTAATGTTGAAATAGTGCTTCTGTTCAAATGAAGTGAAATCTAGCCCAGATCTGCTCAAAAGCTTGTCTCTCTATGAGAGAAAGCTGCTTCATTCAATATTCAGTGCAAATCTTGCCAAACTGAAAGATGCTTATGTCTTATGAAATAAAATATTTTTGCAATGCTGTAAGACAGTTTTTAATGTGTTAGAAGTTATATGCACATAAACTTATGTTAGAGCTTCAATGCTCAAGATTGTCAGTTTACAGGTTTCTGAGACCAGTAATGTTGAAATAGTGCTTTTGTTCAAATGAAGTGAAATCTAGCCCAAATCTGCTCAAAAGCTTGTCTCTCTATGAGAGAAAGCTGCTACATTCAATATTCAGTGCAAATCTTGCCAAACTGAAAGATGCTTATGCCTTTTGGAATACAATGTTTTTGCAATGCTGTAAGACAGTTTTTAATGTGTTAGAAGTTATATGCACAAAAACATGTGTTTAGGACTTCAATGCTCAAGATTGTCAGTTTACAGGTTTCTGAGACCAGTAATGCTGAAATAGTGCTGCTGTTCAAATGAAGTGAAATCTAGCCCAAATCTGCTCAAAAGCTTGTCTCTCTATGAGAGAAAGCTGCTTCATTCAATATTCAGTGCAAATCTTGCCAAACTGAAAGATGCTTATGCCTTATGAAATACAAGGTTTTTGCAATGCTGTAAGACAGTTTTTAATGCGTTAGAAGTTGTATGCACAAAAACTTATGTTAGGACCTCAGTGCTCAAGATTGTCAGTTTACAGGTTTCTGAGACCAGTAATGTTGAAATAATGCTTCTGTTCAAATGAAGTGAAATTTAGCCCAAATCTGCTCAAAAGTTTGTCTCTCTATGAGAGAAAGCTGCTTCATTCAATATTCAGTGCAAATCTTGCCAGACTGAAAGATGCTTATGCCTTATTGAAATACAATGTTTTTGCAATGCTGTAAGACAGTTTTTAATGTGTTAGAAGTTATATGCACATAAACTTATGTTTGAGCTTCAATGCTCAAGATTGTCAGTTTACAGGTTTCTGAGACCAGTAAAGTTGAAATAGTGCTTCTGTTCAAATGAAGTGAAATCTAGCCCAAATCTGCTCAAAAGCTTGTCTCTCTATGAGAGAAAGCTGCTTCATTCAATATTCAGTGCAAATCTTGCCAGACTGAAAGATGCTTATGCCTTATTGAAATACAATGTTTTTGCAATGCTGTAAGACAGTTTTTAATGTGTTAGAAGTTATATGCACATAAACTTATGTTAGAGCTTCAATGCTCAAGATTGTCAGTTTACAGGTTTCTGAGACCAGTAAAGTTGAAATAGTGCTTCTGTTCAAATGAAGTGAAATCTAGCCCAAATCTGCTCAAAAGCTTGTCTCTCTATGAGAGAAAGCTGCTTCATTCAATATTCAGTGCAAATCTTGCCAAACTGAAAGATGCTTATGCCTTATGAAATACAATGTTTTTGCAATGCTGTAAGACAGTTTTTAATGTGTTAGAAGTTGTATGCACAAAAACTTATGTTAGGACCTCAGTGCTCAAGATTGTCAGTTTACAGGTTTTTGAGACCAGTAATGTTGAAATAGTGCTTCTGTTCAAATGAAGTGAAATCTAGCCCAAATCTGCTCAAAAGCTTGTCTCTCTATGAGAGAAAGCTGATACATTCAATATTCAGTGCAAATCTTGCCAAACTGAAGATGCTTATGCCTTTTGGAATACAATGTTTTGCAATGCTGTAAGACAGTTTTTAATGTGTTAGAAGTTGTATGCACAAAAACTTATGTTAGGACCTCAGTGCTCAAGATTGTCAGTTTACAGGTTTCTGAGACCAGTAATGTTGAAATAGTGCTTCGGTTCAAATGAAGTGAAATCTAGCCCAAATCTGCTCAAAAGCTTGTCTCTCTATGAGAGAAAGCTGCTACATTTAATATTCAGTGCAAATCTTGCCAAACTGAAAGATGCTTGTGCCTTTTGGAATACAATGTTTTTGCAATGCTGTAAGACAGTTTTTAATGTGTTAGAAGTTATATGCACAAAACATGTGTTAGGACTTCAATGCTCAAGATTGTCAGTTTACAGGTTTCTGAGCCCAGTAATGCTGAAATTGTTCTTCTGTTCAAATGAAGTGAAATCTAGCCCAAATCTGCTCAAAAGCTTGTCTCTCTATGAGAGAAAGCTGCTTCATTCAATATTCAGTGCAAATCTTGCCAGACTGAAAGATGCTTATGCCTTATTGAAATACAATGTTTTTGCAATGCTGTAAGAAGGTTTTTAATGTGTTAGAAGTTATATGATCATAAACTTATGTTAGAGCTTCAATGCTCAAAATTGTCATTTTAAAGGTTTCCGAGACCAGTAATGTTGAAATAGTGCTTCTGTTCAAATGAAGTGAAATCTAGCCCAAATCTGCTCAAAAGCTTGTCTCTCTATGAGAGAAAGCTGCTACATTCAATATTCAGTGCAAATTTTCCCAAACTGAAAGATGCTTATGCCTTTTGGAATACAATGTTTTTGCAATGCTGTAAGACAGTTTTTAATGTTTTAGAAGTTATATGCACAAAAACATGTGTTAGGACTTCAATGCTCAAGATTGTCAGTTTACAGGTTTCTGAGAACAGTAATGCTGAAATAGTGCTGCTGTTCAAATGAAGTGAAATCTAGCCCAAATCTGCTCAAAAGCTTGTCTCTCTATGAGAGAAAGCTGCTTCATTCAATATTCAGTGCAAATCTTGCCAAACTGAAAGATGCTTATGCCTTATGAAATACAAGGTTTTTGCAATGCTGTAAGACAGTTTTTAATGTGTTAGAAGTTATATGCACAAAAACTTATGTTAGGACTTCAATGCTCAAGATTGCCAGATTACAGGTTTCTGAGACCAGTAATGTTGAAATAGTGCTTCTGTTCAAATGAAGTGAAATCTAGCCCAAATGTGCTCAAAAGCTTGTCTCTCTATGAGAGAAAGCTGCTTCATTCAATATTCAGTGCAAATCTTGCCAAACTGAAAGATGCTTATGCCTTTTGGAATACAATGTTTTTGCAATGCTGTAAGACAGTTTTTAATGTGTTAGAAGTTATATGCACAAAAACATGTGTTTAGGACTTCAATGCTCAAGATTGTCAGTTTACAGGTTTCTGAGACCAGTAATGCTGAAATAGTGCTGCTGTTCAAATGAAGTGAAATCTAGCCCAAATCTGCTCAAAAGCTTGTCTCTCTATGAGAGAAAGCTGCTTCATTCAATATTCAGTGCAAATCTTGCCAAACTGAAAGATGCTTATGCCTTATGAAATACAAGGTTTTTGCAATGCTGTAAGACAGTTTTTAATGTGTTAGAAGTTATATGCACAAAAACTTGTGTTAGGACTTCAATGCTCAAGATTGCCAGATTACAGGTTTCTGAGACCAGTAATGTTGAAATAGTGCTTCTGTTCAAATGAAGTGAAATCTAGCCCAAATCTGCTCAAAAGCTTGTCTCTCTATGAGAGAAAGCTGCTTCATTCAATATTCAGTGCAAATCTTGCCAAACTGAAAGATGCTTATGCCTTATGAAATACAATGTTTTTGCAATGCTGTAAGACAGTTTTTAATGCGTTAGAAGTTGTATGCACAAAAACTTATGTTAGGACCTCAGTGCTCAAGATTGTCAGTTTACAGGTTTCTGAGACCAGTAATGTTGAAATAATGCTTCTGTTCAAATGAAGTGAAATTTAGCCCAAATCTGCTCAAAAGTTTGTCTCTCTATGAGAGAAAGCTGCTTCATTCAATATTCAGTGCAAATCTTGCCAGACTGAAAGATGCTTATGCCTTATTGAAATACAATGTTTTTGCAATGCTGTAAGACAGTTTTTAATGTGTTAGAAGTTATATGCACATAAACTTTTGTTAGGACTTCAATGCTCAAGATTGTCATTTTACAGGTTTCTGAGACCAGTAATGTTGAAATAGTGCTTCTGTTCAAATGAAGTGAAATCTAGCCCAAATCTGCTCAAAAGCTTGTCTCTCTATGAGAGAAAGCTGCTTCATTCAATATTCAGTGCAAATCTTGCCAAACTGAAAGATGCTTATGCCTTATGAAATACAATGTTTTTGCAATGCTGTAAGGCAGTTTTTAATGCGTTAGAAGTTGTATGCACAAAAACTTATGTTAGGACCTCAGTGCTCAAGATTGTCAGTTTACAGGTTTCTGAGACCAGTAATGTTGAAATAGTGCTTCTGTTGAAATGAAGTGAAATCTAGCCCAAATCTGCTCAAAAGCTTGTCTCTCTATGAGAGAAAGCTGCTACATTCAATATTCAGTGCAAATCTTGCCAAACTGAAAGATGCTTATGCCTTTTGGAATAAAAAGTTTTTGCAATGCTGTAAGACAGTTTTTAATGTGTTAGAAGTTATATGCACATAAACTTATGTTAGAGCTTCAATGCTCAAGATTGTCAGTTTACAGGTTTCCGAGACCAGTAAAGTTGAAATAGTGCTTCTGTTCAAATGAAGTGAAATCTAGCCCAAATCTGCTCAAAAGCTTGTCTCTCTATGAGAGAAAGCTGCTACATTCAATATTCAGTGCAAATCTTGCCAGACTGAAAGATGCTTATGCCTTATTGAAATACAATGTTTTTGCAATGCTGTAAGACAGTTTTTAATGTGTTAGAAGTTATATGCACATAAACTTATGTTAGAGCTTCAATGCTCAAGATTGTCAGTTTACAGGTTTCTGAGACCAGTAATGCTGAAATAGTGCTTCTGTTCAAATGAAGTGAAATCTAGCCCAAATCTGCTCAAAAGCTTGTCTCTCTATGAGAGAAAGCTGCTACATTCAATATTCAGTGCAAATCTTGCCAAACTGAAAGATGCTTATGTCTTATGAAATAAAATGATTTCTGCAATGCAGTGAGACAGTTTTTAATGTGTTAGCAGTTATATGCACAAAAACTTATGTTAGGATTTCAATGCTCAAGATTGTCATTTTACAGGTTTCTGAGACCAGTAATGTTGAAATAGTGCTTCTGTTCAAATGAAGTGAAATCTAGCCCAAATCTGCTCAAAAGCTTGTCTCTCTATGAGAGAAAGCTGCTTCATTCAATATTCAGTGCAAATCTTGCCAAACTGAAAGATGCTTATGCCTTATGAAATACAATGTTTTTGCAATGCTGTAAGACAGTTTTTAATGTGTTAGAAGTTATATGCACAAAAACTTATGTTAGAAACTCAGTGCTCAAGATTTTCAGTTTACAGGTTTCTGAGACCAGTAATGTTGAAATAGTGCTTCTGTTCAAATGAAGTGAAATCTTGCCCAAATCTGCTCAAAAGCTTGTCTCTCTATGAGAGAAAGCTGCTTCATTCAATATTCAGTGCAAATCTTGCCAAACTGAAACATGCTTATGCCTTATGAAATAAAATGTTTTTGCAATGCTGTAAGACAGTTTTTAATGTGTTAGAAGTTGTATGCACAAAAACTTATGTTAGGACCTCAGTGCTCAAGATTGTCAGTTTACAGGTTTCTGAGACCAGTAATGTTGAAATAGTGCTTCTGTTGAAATGAAGTGAAATCTAGCCCAAATCTGCTCAAAAGCTTGTCTCTCTATGAGAGAAAGCTGCTACATTCAATATTCAGTGCAAATCTTGCCAAACTGAAAGATGCTTATGCCTTTTGGAATACAATGTTTTTGCAATGCTGTAAGACAGTTTTTAATGTGTTAGAAGTTATATGCACAAAAACATGTGTTAGGACTTCAATGCTCAAGATTGTCAGTTTACAGGTTTCCGAGACCAGTAATGTTGAAATAGTGCTTCTGTTCAAATGAAGTGAAATCTAGCCCAAATCTGCTCAAAAGCTTGTCTCTCTATGAGAGAAAGCTGCTAGATTCAATATTCAGTGCAAATCTTGCCAAACTGAAAGATGCTTATGCCTTTTGGAATACAATGTTTTTGCAATGCAGTAAGACAGTTTTTAATGTGTTAGAAGTTATATGCACAAAAACATGTGTTAGGACTTCAATACTCAAGATTGTCAGTTTACAGGTTTCTGAGACCAGTCATGCTGAAATAGTGCTTCTGTTCAAATGAAGTGAAATCTAGCCCAAATCTGCTCAAAAGCTTGTCTCTCTATGAGAGAAAGCTGCTACATTCAATATTCAGTGCAAATCTTGCCAAACTGAAAGATGCTTATGCCTTTTGGAATACAATGTTTTTGCAATGCTGTAAGACAGTTTTTAATGTGTTAGAAGTTGTATGCACAAAAACTTATGTTAGGACCTCAGTGCTCAAGATTGTCAGTTTACAGGTTTCTGAGACCAGTAATGTTGAAATAGTGCTTCTGTTCAAATGAAGTGAAATCTAGCCCAAATCTGCTCAAAAGCTTGTCTCTCTATGAGAGAAAGCTGCTTCATTCAATATTCAGTGCAAATCTTGCCAGACTGAAAGATGCTTATGCCTTATTGAAATACAATGTTTTTGCAATGCTGTAAGACAGTTTTTAATGTGTTAGAAGTTATATGCACATAAACTTATGTTAGAGCTTCAATGCTCAAGATTGTCAGTTTAAAGGTTTCCGAGACCAGTAATGTTGAAATAGTGCTTCTGTTCAAATGAAGTGAAATCTAGCCCAAATCTGCTCAAAAGCTTGTCTCTCTATGAGAGAAAGCTGCTACATTCAATATTCAGTGCAAATCTTGCCAAACTGAAAGATGCTTATGCCTTTTGGAATACAATGTTTTTGCAATGCTGTAAGACAGTTTTTAATGTGTTAGAAGTTATATGCACAAAAACATGTGTTTAGGACTTCAATGCTCAAGATTGTCAGTTTACAGGTTTCTGAGACCAGTAATGCTGAAATAGTGCTGCTGTTCAAATGAAGTGAAATCTAGCCCAAATCTGCTCAAAAGCTTGTCTCTCTATGAGAGAAAGCTGCTTCATTCAATATTCAGTGCAAATCTTGCCAAACTGAAAGATGCTTATGCCTTATGAAATACAAGGTTTTTGCAATGCTGTAAGACAGTTTTTAATGCGTTAGAAGTTGTATGCACAAAAACTTATGTTAGGACCTCAGTGCTCAAGATTGTCAGTTTACAGGTTTCTGAGACCAGTAATGTTGAAATAATGCTTCTGTTCAAATGAAGTGAAATTTAGCCCAAATCTGCTCAAAAGTTTGTCTCTCTATGAGAGAAAGCTGCTTCATTCAATATTCAGTGCAAATCTTGCCAGACTGAAAGATGCTTATGCCTTATTGAAATACAATGTTTTTGCAATGCTGTAAGACAGTTTTTAATGTGTTAGAAGTTATATGCACATAAACTTTTGTTAGAGCTTCAATGCTCAAGATTGTCAGTTTACAGGTTTCTGAGACCAGTAAAGTTGAAATAGTGCTTCTGTTCAAATGAAGTGAAATCTAGCCCAAATCTGCTCAAAAGCTTGTCTCTCTATGAGAGAAAGCTGCTTCATTCAATATTCAGTGCAAATCTTGCCAGACTGAAAGATGCTTATGCCTTATTGAAATACAATGTTTTTGCAATGCTGTAAGACAGTTTTTAATGTGTTAGAAGTTATATGCACATAAACTTATGTTAGAGCTTCAATGCTCAAGATTGTCAGTTTACAGGTTTCTGAGACCAGTAAAGTTGAAATAGTGCTTCTGTTCAAATGAAGTGAAATCTAGCCCAAATCTGCTCAAAAGCTTGTCTCTCTATGAGAGAAAGCTGCTTCATTCAATATTCAGTGCAAATCTTGCCAGACTGAAAGATGCTTATGCCTTATTGAAATACAATGTTTTTGCAATGCTGTAAGACAGTTTTTAATGTGTTAGAAGTTATATGCACATAAACTTATGTTAGAGCTTCAATGCTCAAGATTGTCAGTTTACAGGTTTCTGACACCAGTAATGCTGAAATAGTGCTTCTGTTCAAATGAAGTGAAATCTAGCCCAAATCTGCTCAAAAGCTTGTCTCTCTATGAGAGAAAGCTGCTTCATTCAATATTCAGTGCAAATCTTGCCAAACTGAAAGATGCTTATGATTTATGAAATACAATGTTTTTGCAATGCTGTAAGAAAGTTTTTAATGTGTTAGAAGTTATATGCACAAAAACATGTGTTAGGACTTCAATGCTCAAGATTGTCAGTTTACAGGTTTCTGAGACCAGTCATGCTGAAATAGTGCTTCTGTTCAAATGAAGTGAAATCTAGCCCAAATCTGCTCAAAAGCTTGTCTCTCTATGAGAGAAAGCTGCTTCAATTCAATATTCAGTGCAAATCTTGCCAAACTGAAAGATGCTTATGCCTTATGAAATACAATGTTTTTGCAATGCTGTAAGACAGCTTTTAATGCGTTAGAAGTTGTATGCACAAAAACTTATGTTAGAAACTCAGTGCTCAAGATTTTCAGTTTACAGGTTTCTGAGACCAGTAATGTTGAAATAGTGCTTCTGTTCAAATGAAGTGAAATCTTGCCCAAATCTGCTCAAAAGCTTGTCTCTCTATGAGAGAAAGCTGCTTCATTCAATATTCAGTGCAAATCTTGCCAAACTGAAAGATGCTCATGCCTTATGAAATACAATGTTTTTGCAATGCTGTAAGACAATTTTTAATGCGTTAGAAGTTGTATGCACAAAAACTTATGTTAGGACCTCAGTGCTCAAGATTGTCAGTTTACAGGTTTCTGAGACCAGTAATGTTGAAATAGTGCTTCTGTTCAAATGAAGTGAAATCTAGCCCAAATCTGCTAAAAAGCTTGTCTCTCTATGAGAGAAAGCTGCTTCATTCAATATTCAGTGCAAATCTTGCCAAACTGAAACATGCTTATGCCTTATGAAATACAATGTTTTTGCAATGCTGTAAGACAGTTTTTAATGTGTTAGAAGTTGTATGCACAAAAACTTATGTTAGGACCTCAGTGCTCAAGATTGTCAGTTTACAGGTTTCTGAGACCAGAAATGTTGAAATAGTGCTTCTGTTCAAATGAAGTGAAATCTAGCCCAAATCTGCTCAAAAGCTTGTCTCTCTATGAGAGAAAGCTGCTTCATTCAATATTCAGTGCAAATCTTGCCAAACTGAAAGATGCTTATGCCTTATGAAATACAATGTTTTTGCAATGCTGTAAGACAGTTTTTAATGCGTTAGAAGTTGTATGCACAAAAACTTATGTTAGGACCTCAGTGCTCAAGATTGTCAGTTTACAGGTTTCTGGGACCAGTAATGTTGAAATAGTGCTTCTGTTCAAATGAAGTGAAATCTAGCCCAAATCTGCTCAAAAGCTTGTCTCTCTATGAGAGAAAGCTGCTACATTCAATATTCAGTGCAAATCTTGACAAACTGAAAAGATGCTTATGCCTTTTGGAATACAATGTTTTTGCAATGCTGTAAGACAGTTTTTAATGTGTTAGAAGTTATATGCACAAAAACATGTGTTAGGACTTCAATGCTCAAGATTGTCAGTTTACAGGTTTCCGAGACCAGTAATGTTGAAATAGTGCTTCTGTTCAAATGAAGTGAAATCTAGCCCAAATCTGCTCAAAAGCTTGTCTCTCTATGAGAGAAAGCTGCTACATTCAATATTCAGTGCAAATCTTGCCAAACTGAAAGATGCTTATGCCTTTTGGAATACAATGTTTTTGCAATGCAGTAAGACAGTTTTTAATGTGTTAGAAGTTATATGCACAAAAACATGTGTTAGGACTTCAATACTCAAGATTGTCAGTTTACAGGTTTCTGAGACCAGTCACACTGAAATAGTGCTTGTGTTCAAATGAAGTGAAATCTAGCCCAAATCTGCTCAAAAGCTTGTCTCTCTATGAGAGAAAGCTGCTACATTCAATATTCAGTGCAAATCTTGCCAAACTGAAAGATGCTTATGCCTTTTGGAATACAATGTTTTTGCAATGCTGTAAGACAGTTTTTAATGTGTTAGAAGTTGTATGCACAAAAACTTATGTTAGGACCTCAGTGCTCAAGATTGTCAGTTTACAGGTTTCTGAGACCAGTAATGTTGAAATAGTGCTTCTGTTCAAATGAAGTGAAATCTAGCCCAAATCTGCTCAAAAGCTTGTCTCTCTATGAGAGAAAGCTGCTTCATTCAATATTCAGTGCAAATCTTGCCAGACTGAAAGATGCTTATGCCTTATTGAAATACAATGTTTTTGCAATGCTGTAAGACAGTTTTTAATGTGTTAGAAGTTATATGCACATAAACTTATGTTAGAGCTTCAATGCTCAAGATTGTCAGTTTAAAGGTTTCCGAGACCAGTAATGTTGAAATAGTGCTTCTGTTCAAATGAAGTGAAATCTAGCCCAAATCTGCTCAAAAGCTTGTCTCTCTATGAGAGAAAGCTGCTACATTCAATATTCAGTGCAAATCTTGCCAAACTGAAAGATGCTTATGCCTTTTGGAATACAATGTTTTTGCAATGCTGTAAGACAGTTTTTAATGTGTTAGAAGTTATATGCACAAAAACATGTGTTTAGGACTTCAATGCTCAAGATTGTCAGTTTACAGGTTTCTGAGACCAGTAATGCTGAAATAGTGCTGCTGTTCAAATGAAGTGAAATCTAGCCCAAATCTGCTCAAAAGCTTGTCTCTCTATGAGAGAAAGCTGCTTCATTCAATATTCAGTGCAAATCTTGCCAAACTGAAAGATGCTTATGCCTTATGAAATACAAGGTTTTTGCAATGCTGTAAGACAGTTTTTAATGCGTTAGAAGTTGTATGCACAAAAACTTATGTTAGGACCTCAGTGCTCAAGATTGTCAGTTTACAGGTTTCTGAGACCAGTAATGTTGAAATAATGCTTCTGTTCAAATGAAGTGAAATTTAGCCCAAATCTGCTCAAAAGTTTGTCTCTCTATGAGAGAAAGCTGCTTCATTCAATATTCAGTGCAAATCTTGCCAGACTGAAAGATGCTTATGCCTTATTGAAATACAATGTTTTTGCAATGCTGTAAGACAGTTTTTAATGTGTTAGAAGTTATATGCACATAAACTTTTGTTAGAGCTTCAATGCTCAAGATTGTCAGTTTACAGGTTTCTGAGACCAGTAAAGTTGAAATAGTGCTTCTGTTCAAATGAAGTGAAATCTAGCCCAAATCTGCTCAAAAGCTTGTCTCTCTATGAGAGAAAGCTGCTTCATTCAATATTCAGTGCAAATCTTGCCAGACTGAAAGATGCTTATGCCTTATTGAAATACAATGTTTTTGCAATGCTGTAAGACAGTTTTTAATGTGTTAGAAGTTATATGCACAAAAACATGTGTTAGGACTTCAATGCTCAAGATTGTCAGTTTAAAGGTTTCCGAGACCAGTAATGTTGAAATAGTGCTTCTGTTCAAATGAAGTGAAATCTAGCCCAAATCTGCTCAAAAGCTTGTCTCTCTATGAGAGAAAGCTGCTACATTCAATATTCAGTGCAAATCTTGCCAAACTGAAAGATGCTTATGCCTTTTGGAATACAATGTTTTTGCAATGCTGTAAGACAGTTTTTAATGCGTTAGAAGTTGTATGCACAAAAACTTATGTTAGGACCTCAGTGCTCAAGATTGTCAGTTTACAGGTTTCTGAGACCAGTAATGTTGAAATAATGCTTCTGTTCAAATGAAGTGAAATTTAGCCCAAATCTGCTCAAAAGTTTGTCTCTCTATGAGAGAAAGCTGCTTCATTCAATATTCAGTGCAAATCTTGCCAGACTGAAAGATGCTTATGCCTTATTGAAATACAATGTTTTTGCAATGCTGTAAGACAGTTTTTAATGTGTTAGAAGTTATATGCACATAAACTTTTGTTAGGACTTCAATGCTCAAGATTGTCATTTTACAGGTTTCTGAGACCAGTAATGTTGAAATAGTGCTTCTGTTCAAATGAAGTGAAATCTAGCCCAAATCTGCTCAAAAGCTTGTCTCTCTATGAGAGAAAGCTGCTTCATTCAATATTCAGTGCAAATCTTGCCAAACTGAAAGATGCTTATGCCTTATGAAATACAATGTTTTTGCAATGCTGTAAGGCAGTTTTTAATGCGTTAGAAGTTGTATGCACAAAAACTTATGTTAGGACCTCAGTGCTCAAGATTGTCAGTTTACAGGTTTCTGAGACCAGTAATGTTGAAATAGTGCTTCTGTTGAAATGAAGTGAAATCTAGCCCAAATCTGCTCAAAAGCTTGTCTCTCTATGAGAGAAAGCTGCTACATTCAATATTCAGTGCAAATCTTGCCAAACTGAAAGATGCTTATGCCTTTTGGAATAAAATGTTTTTGCAATGCTGTAAGACAGTTTTT
Source organism: Carassius carassius (assembly GCF_963082965.1). NCBI lineage: Eukaryota > Metazoa > Chordata > Actinopteri > Cypriniformes > Cyprinidae > Carassius > Carassius carassius. Next base: position 181,386 of record NW_026775053.1, read on the forward strand.
AATGTGTTAGAAGTTATATGCACATAAACTTATTTTAGAGCTTCAATGCTCAAGATTGTCAGTTTACAGGTTTCCGAGACCAGTAAAGTTGAAATAGTGCTTCTGTTCAAATGAAGTGAAATCTAGCCCAAATCTGCTCAAAAGCTTGTCTCTCTATGAGAGAAAGCTGCTACATTCAATATTCAGTGCAAATCTTGCCAGACTGAAAGATGCTTATGCCTTATTGAAATACAATGTTTTTGCAATGCTGTAAGACAGTTTTTAATGTGTTAGAAGTTATATGCACATAAACTTATGTTAGAGCTTCAATGCTCAAGATTGTCAGTTTACAGGTTTCTGAGACCAGTAATGCTGAAATAGTGCTTCTGTTCAAATGAAGTGAAATCTAGCCCAAATCTGCTCAAAAGCTTGTCTCTCTATGAGAGAAAGCTGCTACATTCAATATTCAGTGCAAATCTTGCCAAACTGAAAGATGCTTATGTCTTATGAAATAAAATGATTTCTGCAATGCAGTGAGACAGTTTTTAATGTGTTAGCAGTTATATGCACAAAAACTTATGTTAGGATTTCAATGCTCAAGATTGTCATTTTACAGGTTTCTGAGACCAGTAATGTTGAAATAGTGCTTCTGTTCAAATGAAGTGAAATCTAGCCCAAATCTGCTCAAAAGCTTGTCTCTCTATGAGAGAAAGCTGCTTCATTCAATATTCAGTGCAAATCTTGCCAAACTGAAAGATGCTTATGCCTTATGAAATACAAGGTTTTTGCAATGCTGTAAGACAGTTTTTAATGTGTTAGAAGTTATATGCACAAAAACTTATGTTAGAACTTCAATGCTCAAGATTGCCAGTTTACAGGTTTCTGAGACCATTAATGTTGAAATAGTGCTTCTGTTCAAATGAAGTGAAATCTAGCCCAAATCTGCTCAAAAGCTTGTCTCTCTATGAGAGAAAGCTGCTTCATTCAATATTCAGTGCAAATCTTGCCAAACTGAAAGATGCTTATGCCTTATGAAATACAATGTTTTTGCAATGCTGTAAGACAGTTTTTAATGTGTTAGCAGTTATATGCACAAAAACTTATGTTAGGACTTCAATGCTCAAGATTGTCAGTTTACAGGTTTCTGAGACCAGTAATGTTGAAATAGTGCTTCTGTTCAAATGAAGTGAAATCTAGCCCAAATCTGCTCAAAAGCTTGTCTCTCTATGAGAGAAAGCTGCTTCATTCAATATTCAGTGCAAATCTTGCCAAACTGAAAGATGCTTATGCCTTATGAAATACAATGTTTTTGCAATGCTGTAAGACAGTTTTTAATGCGTTAGACGTTGTATGCACAAAAACTTATGTTAGGACCTCAGTGCTCAAGATTGTCAGTTTACAGGTTTCTGAGACCAGAAATGTTGAAATAGTGCTTCTGTTCAAATGAAGTGAAATCTAGCCCAAATCTGCTAAAAAGCTTGTCTCTCTATGAGAGAAAGCTGCTACATTCAATAATCAGTGCAAATCTTGCCAAACTGAAAGATGCTTATGCCTTTTGGAATACAATGTTTTTGCAATGCTGTAAGACAGTTTTTAATGTGTTAGAAGTTATATGCACAAAAACATGTGTTAGGACTTCAATGCTCAAGATTGTCAGTTTACAGGTTTCTGAGACCAGTCATGCTGAAATAGTGCTTCTGTTCAAATGAAGTGAAATCTAGCCCAAATCTGCTCAAAAGCTTGTCTCTCTATGAGAGAAAGCTGCTTCAATTCAATATTCAGTGCAAATCTTGCCAAACTGAAAGATGCTTATGCCTTATGAAATACAATGTTTTTGCAATGCTGTAAGACAGCTTTTAATGCGTTAGAAGTTGTATGCACAAAAACTTATGTTAGAAACTCAGTGCTCAAGATTTTCAGTTTACAGGTTTCTGAGACCAGTAATGTTGAAATAGTGCTTCTGTTCAAATGAAGTGAAATCTTGCCCAAATCTGCTCAAAAGCTTGTCTCTCTATGAGAGAAAGCTGCTTCATTCAATATTCAGTGCAAATCTTGCCAAACTGAAAGATGCTCATGCCTTATGAAATACAATGTTTTTGCAATGCTGTAAGACAATTTTTAATGCGTTAGAAGTTGTATGCACAAAAACTTATGTTAGGACCTCAGTGCTCAAGATTGTCAGTTTACAGGTTTCTGAGACCAGTAATGTTGAAATAGTGCTTCTGTTCAAATGAAGTGAAATCTAGCCCAAATCTGCTAAAAAGCTTGTCTCTCTATGAGAGAAAGCTGCTTCATTCAATATTCAGTGCAAATCTTGCCAAACTGAAACATGCTTATGCCTTATGAAATAAAATGTTTTTGCAATGCTGTAAGACAGTTTTTAATGTGTTAGAAGTTGTATGCACAAAAACTTATGTTAGGACCTCAGTGCTCAAGATTGTCAGTTTACAGGTTTCTGAGACCAGTAATGTTGAAATAGTGCTTCTGTTGAAATGAAGTGAAATCTAGCCCAAATCTGCTCAAAAGCTTGTCTCTCTATGAGAGAAAGCTGCTACATTCAATATTCAGTGCAAATCTTGCCAAACTGAAAGATGCTTATGCCTTTTGGAATACAATGTTTTTGCAATGCTGTAAGACAGTTTTTAATGTGTTAGAAGTTATATGCACAAAAACATGTGTTAGGACTTCAATGCTCAAGATTGTCAGTTTACAGGTTTCCGAGACCAGTAATGTTGAAATAGTGCTTCTGTTCAAATGAAGTGAAATCTAGCCCAAATCTGCTCAAAAGCTTGTCTCTCTATGAGAGAAAGCTGCTAGATTCAATATTCAGTGCAAATCTTGCCAAACTGAAAGATGCTTATGCCTTTTGGAATACAATGTTTTTGCAATGCAGTAAGACAGTTTTTAATGTGTTAGAAGTTATATGCACAAAAACATGTGTTAGGACTTCAATACTCAAGATTGTCAGTTTACAGGTTTCTGAGACCAGTCATGCTGAAATAGTGCTTCTGTTCAAATGAAGTGAAATCTAGCCCAAATCTGCTCAAAAGCTTGTCTCTCTATGAGAGAAAGCTGCTACATTCAATATTCAGTGCAAATCTTGCCAAACTGAAAGATGCTTATGCCTTTTGGAATACAATGTTTTTGCAATGCTGTAAGACAGTTTTTAATGTGTTAGAAGTTGTATGCACAAAAACTTATGTTAGGACCTCAGTGCTCAAGATTGTCAGTTTACAGGTTTCTGAGACCAGTAATGTTGAAATAGTGCTTCTGTTCAAATGAAGTGAAATCTAGCCCAGATCTGCTCAAAAGCTTGTCTCTCTATGAGAGAAAGCTGCTTCATTCAATATTCAGTGCAAATCTTGCCAAACTGAAAGATGCTTATGTCTTATGAAATAAAATATTTTTGCAATGCTGTAAGACAGTTTTTAATGTGTTAGAAGTTATATGCACATAAACTTATGTTAGAGCTTCAATGCTCAAGATTGTCAGTTTACAGGTTTCTGAGACCAGTAATGTTGAAATAGTGCTTTTGTTCAAATGAAGTGAAATCTAGCCCAAATCTGCTCAAAAGCTTGTCTCTCTATGAGAGAAAGCTGCTACATTCAATATTCAGTGCAAATCTTGCCAAACTGAAAGATGCTTATGCCTTTTGGAATACAATGTTTTTGCAATGCTGTAAGACAGTTTTTAATGTGTTAGAAGTTATATGCACAAAAACATGTGTTTAGGACTTCAATGCTCAAGATTGTCAGTTTACAGGTTTCTGAGACCAGTAATGCTGAAATAGTGCTGCTGTTCAAATGAAGTGAAATCTAGCCCAAATCTGCTCAAAAGCTTGTCTCTCTATGAGAGAAAGCTGCTTCATTCAATATTCAGTGCAAATCTTGCCAAACTGAAAGATGCTTATGCCTTATGAAATACAAGGTTTTTGCAATGCTGTAAGACAGTTTTTAATGCGTTAGAAGTTGTATGCACAAAAACTTATGTTAGGACCTCAGTGCTCAAGATTGTCAGTTTACAGGTTTCTGAGACCAGTAATGTTGAAATAATGCTTCTGTTCAAATGAAGTGAAATTTAGCCCAAATCTGCTCAAAAGTTTGTCTCTCTATGAGAGAAAGCTGCTTCATTCAATATTCAGTGCAAATCTTGCCAGACTGAAAGATGCTTATGCCTTATTGAAATACAATGTTTTTGCAATGCTGTAAGACAGTTTTTAATGTGTTAGAAGTTATATGCACATAAACTTATGTTTGAGCTTCAATGCTCAAGATTGTCAGTTTACAGGTTTCTGAGACCAGTAAAGTTGAAATAGTGCTTCTGTTCAAATGAAGTGAAATCTAGCCCAAATCTGCTCAAAAGCTTGTCTCTCTATGAGAGAAAGCTGCTTCATTCAATATTCAGTGCAAATCTTGCCAGACTGAAAGATGCTTATGCCTTATTGAAATACAATGTTTTTGCAATGCTGTAAGACAGTTTTTAATGTGTTAGAAGTTATATGCACATAAACTTATGTTAGAGCTTCAATGCTCAAGATTGTCAGTTTACAGGTTTCTGAGACCAGTAAAGTTGAAATAGTGCTTCTGTTCAAATGAAGTGAAATCTAGCCCAAATCTGCTCAAAAGCTTGTCTCTCTATGAGAGAAAGCTGCTTCATTCAATATTCAGTGCAAATCTTGCCAAACTGAAAGATGCTTATGCCTTATGAAATACAATGTTTTTGCAATGCTGTAAGACAGTTTTTAATGTGTTAGAAGTTGTATGCACAAAAACTTATGTTAGGACCTCAGTGCTCAAGATTGTCAGTTTACAGGTTTTTGAGACCAGTAATGTTGAAATAGTGCTTCTGTTCAAATGAAGTGAAATCTAGCCCAAATCTGCTCAAAAGCTTGTCTCTCTATGAGAGAAAGCTGATACATTCAATATTCAGTGCAAATCTTGCCAAACTGAAGATGCTTATGCCTTTTGGAATACAATGTTTTGCAATGCTGTAAGACAGTTTTTAATGTGTTAGAAGTTGTATGCACAAAAACTTATGTTAGGACCTCAGTGCTCAAGATTGTCAGTTTACAGGTTTCTGAGACCAGTAATGTTGAAATAGTGCTTCGGTTCAAATGAAGTGAAATCTAGCCCAAATCTGCTCAAAAGCTTGTCTCTCTATGAGAGAAAGCTGCTACATTTAATATTCAGTGCAAATCTTGCCAAACTGAAAGATGCTTGTGCCTTTTGGAATACAATGTTTTTGCAATGCTGTAAGACAGTTTTTAATGTGTTAGAAGTTATATGCACAAAACATGTGTTAGGACTTCAATGCTCAAGATTGTCAGTTTACAGGTTTCTGAGCCCAGTAATGCTGAAATAGTTCTTCTGTTCAAATGAAGTGAAATCTAGCCCAAATCTGCTCAAAAGCTTGTCTCTCTATGAGAGAAAGCTGCTTCATTCAATATTCAGTGCAAATCTTGCCAGACTGAAAGATGCTTATGCCTTATTGAAATACAATGTTTTTGCAATGCTGTAAGAAGGTTTTTAATGTGTTAGAAGTTATATGATCATAAACTTATGTTAGAGCTTCAATGCTCAAAATTGTCATTTTAAAGGTTTCCGAGACCAGTAATGTTGAAATAGTGCTTCTGTTCAAATGAAGTGAAATCTAGCCCAAATCTGCTCAAAAGCTTGTCTCTCTATGAGAGAAAGCTGCTACATTCAATATTCAGTGCAAATCTTGCCAAACTGAAAGATGCTTATGCCTTTTGGAATACAATGTTTTTGCAATGCTGTAAGACAGTTTTTAATGTGTTAGAAGTTATATGCACAAAAACATGTGTTAGGACTTCAATGCTCAAGATTGTCAGTTTACAGGTTTCTGAGACCAGTCATGCTGAAATAGTGCTTCTGTTCAAATGAAGTGAAATCTAGCCCAAATCTGCTCAAAAGCTTGACTCTCTATGAGAGAAAGCTGCTTCAATTCAATATTCAGTGCAAATCTTGCCAAACTGAAAGATGCTTATGCCTTATGAAATACAATGTTTTTGCAATGCTGTAAGACAGCTTTTAATGCGTTAGAAGTTGTATGCACAAAAACTTATGTTAGAAACTCAGTGCTCAAGATTGTCAGTTTACAGGTTTCCGAGACCAGTAATGTTGAAATAGTGCTTCTGTTCAAATGAAGTGAAATCTAGCCCAAATCTGCTCAAAAGCTTGTCTCTCTATGAGAGAAAGCTGCTACATTCAATATTCAGTGCAAATCTTGCCAAACTGAAAGATGCTTATGCCTTTTGGAATACAATGTTTTTGCAATGCAGTAAGACAGTTTTTAATGTGTTAGAAGTTATATGCACAAAAACATGTGTTAGGACTTCAATACTCAAGATTGTCAGTTTACAGGTTTCTGAGACCAGTCATGCTGAAATAGTGCTTCTGTTCAAATGAAGTGAAATCTAGCCCAAATCTGCTCAAAAGCTTGTCTCTCTATGAGAGAAAGCTGCTACATTCAATATTCAGTGCAAATCTTGCCAAACTGAAAGATGCTTATGCCTTTTGGAATACAATGTTTTTGCAATGCTGTAAGACAGTTTTTAATGTGTTAGAAGTTGTATGCACAAAAACTTATGTTAGGACCTCAGTGCTCAAGATTGTCAGTTTACAGGTTTCTGAGACCAGTAATGTTGAAATAGTGCTTCTGTTCAAATGAAGTGAAATCTAGCCCAGATCTGCTCAAAAGCTTGTCTCTCTATGAGAGAAAGCTGCTTCATTCAATATTCAGTGCAAATCTTGCCAAACTGAAAGATGCTTATGTCTTATGAAATAAAATATTTTTGCAATGCTGTAAGACAGTTTTTAATGTGTTAGAAGTTATATGCACATAAACTTATGTTAGAGCTTCAATGCTCAAGATTGTCAGTTTACAGGTTTCTGAGACCAGTAATGTTGAAATAGTGCTTTTGTTCAAATGAAGTGAAATCTAGCCCAAATCTGCTCAAAAGCTTGTCTCTCTATGAGAGAAAGCTGCTACATTCAATATTCAGTGCAAATCTTGCCAAACTGAAAGATGCTTATGCCTTTTGGAATACAATGTTTTTGCAATGCTGTAAGACAGTTTTTAATGTGTTAGAAGTTATATGCACAAAAACATGTGTTTAGGACTTCAATGCTCAAGATTGTCAGTTTACAGGTTTCTGAGACCAGTAATGCTGAAATAGTGCTGCTGTTCAAATGAAGTGAAATCTAGCCCAAATCTGCTCAAAAGCTTGTCTCTCTATGAGAGAAAGCTGCTTCATTCAATATTCAGTGCAAATCTTGCCAAACTGAAAGATGCTTATGCCTTATGAAATACAAGGTTTTTGCAATGCTGTAAGACAGTTTTTAATGCGTTAGAAGTTGTATGCACAAAAACTTATGTTAGGACCTCAGTGCTCAAGATTGTCAGTTTACAGGTTTCTGAGACCAGTAATGTTGAAATAATGCTTCTGTTCAAATGAAGTGAAATTTAGCCCAAATCTGCTCAAAAGTTTGTCTCTCTATGAGAGAAAGCTGCTTCATTCAATATTCAGTGCAAATCTTGCCAGACTGAAAGATGCTTATGCCTTATTGAAATACAATGTTTTTGCAATGCTGTAAGACAGTTTTTAATGTGTTAGAAGTTATATGCACATAAACTTATGTTTGAGCTTCAATGCTCAAGATTGTCAGTTTACAGGTTTCTGAGACCAGTAAAGTTGAAATAGTGCTTCTGTTCAAATGAAGTGAAATCTAGCCCAAATCTGCTCAAAAGCTTGTCTCTCTATGAGAGAAAGCTGCTTCATTCAATATTCAGTGCAAATCTTGCCAGACTGAAAGATGCTTATGCCTTATTGAAATACAATGTTTTTGCAATGCTGTAAGACAGTTTTTAATGTGTTAGAAGTTATATGCACATAAACTTATGTTAGAGCTTCAATGCTCAAGATTGTCAGTTTACAGGTTTCTGAGACCAGTAAAGTTGAAATAGTGCTTCTGTTCAAATGAAGTGAAATCTAGCCCAAATCTGCTCAAAAGCTTGTCTCTCTATGAGAGAAAGCTGCTTCATTCAATATTCAGTGCAAATCTTGCCAAACTGAAAGATGCTTATGCCTTATGAAATACAATGTTTTTGCAATGCTGTAAGACAGTTTTTAATGTGTTAGAAGTTGTATGCACAAAAACTTATGTTAGGACCTCAGTGCTCAAGATTGTCAGTTTACAGGTTTTTGAGACCAGTAATGTTGAAATAGTGCTTCTGTTCAAATGAAGTGAAATCTAGCCCAAATCTGCTCAAAAGCTTGTCTCTCTATGAGAGAAAGCTGATACATTCAATATTCAGTGCAAATCTTGCCAAACTGAAGATGCTTATGCCTTTTGGAATACAATGTTTTGCAATGCTGTAAGACAGTTTTTAATGTGTTAGAAGTTGTATGCACAAAAACTTATGTTAGGACCTCAGTGCTCAAGATTGTCAGTTTACAGGTTTCTGAGACCAGTAATGTTGAAATAGTGCTTCGGTTCAAATGAAGTGAAATCTAGCCCAAATCTGCTCAAAAGCTTGTCTCTCTATGAGAGAAAGCTGCTACATTTAATATTCAGTGCAAATCTTGCCAAACTGAAAGATGCTTGTGCCTTTTGGAATACAATGTTTTTGCAATGCTGTAAGACAGTTTTTAATGTGTTAGAAGTTATATGCACAAAACATGTGTTAGGACTTCAATGCTCAAGATTGTCAGTTTACAGGTTTCTGAGCCCAGTAATGCTGAAATTGTTCTTCTGTTCAAATGAAGTGAAATCTAGCCCAAATCTGCTCAAAAGCTTGTCTCTCTATGAGAGAAAGCTGCTTCATTCAATATTCAGTGCAAATCTTGCCAGACTGAAAGATGCTTATGCCTTATTGAAATACAATGTTTTTGCAATGCTGTAAGAAGGTTTTTAATGTGTTAGAAGTTATATGATCATAAACTTATGTTAGAGCTTCAATGCTCAAAATTGTCATTTTAAAGGTTTCCGAGACCAGTAATGTTGAAATAGTGCTTCTGTTCAAATGAAGTGAAATCTAGCCCAAATCTGCTCAAAAGCTTGTCTCTCTATGAGAGAAAGCTGCTACATTCAATATTCAGTGCAAATTTTCCCAAACTGAAAGATGCTTATGCCTTTTGGAATACAATGTTTTTGCAATGCTGTAAGACAGTTTTTAATGTTTTAGAAGTTATATGCACAAAAACATGTGTTAGGACTTCAATGCTCAAGATTGTCAGTTTACAGGTTTCTGAGAACAGTAATGCTGAAATAGTGCTGCTGTTCAAATGAAGTGAAATCTAGCCCAAATCTGCTCAAAAGCTTGTCTCTCTATGAGAGAAAGCTGCTTCATTCAATATTCAGTGCAAATCTTGCCAAACTGAAAGATGCTTATGCCTTATGAAATACAAGGTTTTTGCAATGCTGTAAGACAGTTTTTAATGTGTTAGAAGTTATATGCACAAAAACTTATGTTAGGACTTCAATGCTCAAGATTGCCAGATTACAGGTTTCTGAGACCAGTAATGTTGAAATAGTGCTTCTGTTCAAATGAAGTGAAATCTAGCCCAAATGTGCTCAAAAGCTTGTCTCTCTATGAGAGAAAGCTGCTTCATTCAATATTCAGTGCAAATCTTGCCAAACTGAAAGATGCTTATGCCTTTTGGAATACAATGTTTTTGCAATGCTGTAAGACAGTTTTTAATGTGTTAGAAGTTATATGCACAAAAACATGTGTTTAGGACTTCAATGCTCAAGATTGTCAGTTTACAGGTTTCTGAGACCAGTAATGCTGAAATAGTGCTGCTGTTCAAATGAAGTGAAATCTAGCCCAAATCTGCTCAAAAGCTTGTCTCTCTATGAGAGAAAGCTGCTTCATTCAATATTCAGTGCAAATCTTGCCAAACTGAAAGATGCTTATGCCTTATGAAATACAAGGTTTTTGCAATGCTGTAAGACAGTTTTTAATGTGTTAGAAGTTATATGCACAAAAACTTGTGTTAGGACTTCAATGCTCAAGATTGCCAGATTACAGGTTTCTGAGACCAGTAATGTTGAAATAGTGCTTCTGTTCAAATGAAGTGAAATCTAGCCCAAATCTGCTCAAAAGCTTGTCTCTCTATGAGAGAAAGCTGCTTCATTCAATATTCAGTGCAAATCTTGCCAAACTGAAAGATGCTTATGCCTTATGAAATACAATGTTTTTGCAATGCTGTAAGACAGTTTTTAATGCGTTAGAAGTTGTATGCACAAAAACTTATGTTAGGACCTCAGTGCTCAAGATTGTCAGTTTACAGGTTTCTGAGACCAGTAATGTTGAAATAATGCTTCTGTTCAAATGAAGTGAAATTTAGCCCAAATCTGCTCAAAAGTTTGTCTCTCTATGAGAGAAAGCTGCTTCATTCAATATTCAGTGCAAATCTTGCCAGACTGAAAGATGCTTATGCCTTATTGAAATACAATGTTTTTGCAATGCTGTAAGACAGTTTTTAATGTGTTAGAAGTTATATGCACATAAACTTTTGTTAGGACTTCAATGCTCAAGATTGTCATTTTACAGGTTTCTGAGACCAGTAATGTTGAAATAGTGCTTCTGTTCAAATGAAGTGAAATCTAGCCCAAATCTGCTCAAAAGCTTGTCTCTCTATGAGAGAAAGCTGCTTCATTCAATATTCAGTGCAAATCTTGCCAAACTGAAAGATGCTTATGCCTTATGAAATACAATGTTTTTGCAATGCTGTAAGGCAGTTTTTAATGCGTTAGAAGTTGTATGCACAAAAACTTATGTTAGGACCTCAGTGCTCAAGATTGTCAGTTTACAGGTTTCTGAGACCAGTAATGTTGAAATAGTGCTTCTGTTGAAATGAAGTGAAATCTAGCCCAAATCTGCTCAAAAGCTTGTCTCTCTATGAGAGAAAGCTGCTACATTCAATATTCAGTGCAAATCTTGCCAAACTGAAAGATGCTTATGCCTTTTGGAATAAAATGTTTTTGCAATGCTGTAAGACAGTTTTTAATGTGTTAGAAGTTATATGCACATAAACTTATGTTAGAGCTTCAATGCTCAAGATTGTCAGTTTACAGGTTTCCGAGACCAGTAAAGTTGAAATAGTGCTTCTGTTCAAATGAAGTGAAATCTAGCCCAAATCTGCTCAAAAGCTTGTCTCTCTATGAGAGAAAGCTGCTACATTCAATATTCAGTGCAAATCTTGCCAGACTGAAAGATGCTTATGCCTTATTGAAATACAATGTTTTTGCAATGCTGTAAGACAGTTTTTAATGTGTTAGAAGTTATATGCACATAAACTTATGTTAGAGCTTCAATGCTCAAGATTGTCAGTTTACAGGTTTCTGAGACCAGTAATGCTGAAATAGTGCTTCTGTTCAAATGAAGTGAAATCTAGCCCAAATCTGCTCAAAAGCTTGTCTCTCTATGAGAGAAAGCTGCTACATTCAATATTCAGTGCAAATCTTGCCAAACTGAAAGATGCTTATGTCTTATGAAATAAAATGATTTCTGCAATGCAGTGAGACAGTTTTTAATGTGTTAGCAGTTATATGCACAAAAACTTATGTTAGGATTTCAATGCTCAAGATTGTCATTTTACAGGTTTCTGAGACCAGTAATGTTGAAATAGTGCTTCTGTTCAAATGAAGTGAAATCTAGCCCAAATCTGCTCAAAAGCTTGTCTCTCTATGAGAGAAAGCTGCTTCATTCAATATTCAGTGCAAATCTTGCCAAACTGAAAGATGCTTATGCCTTATGAAATACAAGGTTTTTGCAATGCTGTAAGACAGTTTTTAATGTGTTAGAAGTTATATGCACAAAAACTTATGTTAGAACTTCAATGCTCAAGATTGCCAGTTTACAGGTTTCTGAGACCATTAATGTTGAAATAGTGCTTCTGTTCAAATGAAGTGAAATCTAGCCCAAATCTGCTCAAAAGCTTGTCTCTCTATGAGAGAAAGCTGCTTCATTCAATATTCAGTGCAAATCTTGCCAAACTGAAAGATGCTTATGCCTTATGAAATACAATGTTTTTGCAATGCTGTAAGACAGTTTTTAATGTGTTAGCAGTTATATGCACAAAAACTTATGTTAGGACTTCAATGCTCAAGATTGTCAGTTTACAGGTTTCTGAGACCAGTAATGTTGAAATAGTGCTTCTGTTCAAATGAAGTGAAATCTAGCCCAAATCTGCTCAAAAGCTTGTCTCTCTATGAGAGAAAGCTGCTTCATTCAATATTCAGTGCAAATCTTGCCAAACTGAAAGATGCTTATGCCTTATGAAATACAATGTTTTTGCAATGCTGTAAGACAGTTTTTAATGCGTTAGACGTTGTATGCACAAAAACTTATGTTAGGACCTCAGTGCTCAAGATTGTCAGTTTACAGGTTTCTGAGACCAGAAATGTTGAAATAGTGCTTCTGTTCAAATGAAGTGAAATCTAGCCCAAATCTGCTAAAAAGCTTGTCTCTCTATGAGAGAAAGCTGCTACATTCAATAATCAGTGCAAATCTTGCCAAACTGAAAGATGCTTATGCCTTTTGGAATACAATGTTTTTGCAATGCTGTAAGACAGTTTTTAATGTGTTAGAAGTTATATGCACAAAAACATGTGTTAGGACTTCAATGCTCAAGATTGTCAGTTTACAGGTTTCTGAGACCAGTCATGCTGAAATAGTGCTTCTGTTCAAATGAAGTGAAATCTAGCCCAAATCTGCTCAAAAGCTTGTCTCTCTATGAGAGAAAGCTGCTTCAATTCAATATTCAGTGCAAATCTTGCCAAACTGAAAGATGCTTATGCCTTATGAAATACAATGTTTTTGCAATGCTGTAAGACAGCTTTTAATGCGTTAGAAGTTGTATGCACAAAAACTTATGTTAGAAACTCAGTGCTCAAGATTTTCAGTTTACAGGTTTCTGAGACCAGTAATGTTGAAATAGTGCTTCTGTTCAAATGAAGTGAAATCTTGCCCAAATCTGCTCAAAAGCTTGTCTCTCTATGAGAGAAAGCTGCTTCATTCAATATTCAGTGCAAATCTTGCCAAACTGAAACATGCTTATGCCTTATGAAATAAAATGTTTTTGCAATGCTGTAAGACAGTTTTTAATGTGTTAGAAGTTGTATGCACAAAAACTTATGTTAGGACCTCAGTGCTCAAGATTGTCAGTTTACAGGTTTCTGAGACCAGTAATGTTGAAATAGTGCTTCTGTTGAAATGAAGTGAAATCTAGCCCAAATCTGCTCAAAAGCTTGTCTCTCTATGAGAGAAAGCTGCTACATTCAATATTCAGTGCAAATCTTGCCAAACTGAAAGATGCTTATGCCTTTTGGAATACAATGTTTTTGCAATGCTGTAAGACAGTTTTTAATGTGTTAGAAGTTATATGCACAAAAACATGTGTTAGGACTTCAATGCTCAAGATTGTCAGTTTACAGGTTTCCGAGACCAGTAATGTTGAAATAGTGCTTCTGTTCAAATGAAGTGAAATCTAGCCCAAATCTGCTCAAAAGCTTGTCTCTCTATGAGAGAAAGCTGCTAGATTCAATATTCAGTGCAAATCTTGCCAAACTGAAAGATGCTTATGCCTTTTGGAATACAATGTTTTTGCAATGCAGTAAGACAGTTTTTAATGTGTTAGAAGTTATATGCACAAAAACATGTGTTAGGACTTCAATACTCAAGATTGTCAGTTTACAGGTTTCTGAGACCAGTCATGCTGAAATAGTGCTTCTGTTCAAATGAAGTGAAATCTAGCCCAAATCTGCTCAAAAGCTTGTCTCTCTATGAGAGAAAGCTGCTACATTCAATATTCAGTGCAAATCTTGCCAAACTGAAAGATGCTTATGCCTTTTGGAATACAATGTTTTTGCAATGCTGTAAGACAGTTTTTAATGTGTTAGAAGTTGTATGCACAAAAACTTATGTTAGGACCTCAGTGCTCAAGATTGTCAGTTTACAGGTTTCTGAGACCAGTAATGTTGAAATAGTGCTTCTGTTCAAATGAAGTGAAATCTAGCCCAAATCTGCTCAAAAGCTTGTCTCTCTATGAGAGAAAGCTGCTTCATTCAATATTCAGTGCAAATCTTGCCAGACTGAAAGATGCTTATGCCTTATTGAAATACAATGTTTTTGCAATGCTGTAAGACAGTTTTTAATGTGTTAGAAGTTATATGCACATAAACTTATGTTAGAGCTTCAATGCTCAAGATTGTCAGTTTAAAGGTTTCCGAGACCAGTAATGTTGAAATAGTGCTTCTGTTCAAATGAAGTGAAATCTAGCCCAAATCTGCTCAAAAGCTTGTCTCTCTATGAGAGAAAGCTGCTACATTCAATATTCAGTGCAAATCTTGCCAAACTGAAAGATGCTTATGCCTTTTGGAATACAATGTTTTTGCAATGCTGTAAGACAGTTTTTAATGTGTTAGAAGTTATATGCACAAAAACATGTGTTTAGGACTTCAATGCTCAAGATTGTCAGTTTACAGGTTTCTGAGACCAGTAATGCTGAAATAGTGCTGCTGTTCAAATGAAGTGAAATCTAGCCCAAATCTGCTCAAAAGCTTGTCTCTCTATGAGAGAAAGCTGCTTCATTCAATATTCAGTGCAAATCTTGCCAAACTGAAAGATGCTTATGCCTTATGAAATACAAGGTTTTTGCAATGCTGTAAGACAGTTTTTAATGCGTTAGAAGTTGTATGCACAAAAACTTATGTTAGGACCTCAGTGCTCAAGATTGTCAGTTTACAGGTTTCTGAGACCAGTAATGTTGAAATAATGCTTCTGTTCAAATGAAGTGAAATTTAGCCCAAATCTGCTCAAAAGTTTGTCTCTCTATGAGAGAAAGCTGCTTCATTCAATATTCAGTGCAAATCTTGCCAGACTGAAAGATGCTTATGCCTTATTGAAATACAATGTTTTTGCAATGCTGTAAGACAGTTTTTAATGTGTTAGAAGTTATATGCACATAAACTTTTGTTAGAGCTTCAATGCTCAAGATTGTCAGTTTACAGGTTTCTGAGACCAGTAAAGTTGAAATAGTGCTTCTGTTCAAATGAAGTGAAATCTAGCCCAAATCTGCTCAAAAGCTTGTCTCTCTATGAGAGAAAGCTGCTTCATTCAATATTCAGTGCAAATCTTGCCAGACTGAAAGATGCTTATGCCTTATTGAAATACAATGTTTTTGCAATGCTGTAAGACAGTTTTTAATGTGTTAGAAGTTATATGCACATAAACTTATGTTAGAGCTTCAATGCTCAAGATTGTCAGTTTACAGGTTTCTGAGACCAGTAAAGTTGAAATAGTGCTTCTGTTCAAATGAAGTGAAATCTAGCCCAAATCTGCTCAAAAGCTTGTCTCTCTATGAGAGAAAGCTGCTTCATTCAATATTCAGTGCAAATCTTGCCAGACTGAAAGATGCTTATGCCTTATTGAAATACAATGTTTTTGCAATGCTGTAAGACAGTTTTTAATGTGTTAGAAGTTATATGCACATAAACTTATGTTAGAGCTTCAATGCTCAAGATTGTCAGTTTACAGGTTTCTGACACCAGTAATGCTGAAATAGTGCTTCTGTTCAAATGAAGTGAAATCTAGCCCAAATCTGCTCAAAAGCTTGTCTCTCTATGAGAGAAAGCTGCTTCATTCAATATTCAGTGCAAATCTTGCCAAACTGAAAGATGCTTATGATTTATGAAATACAATGTTTTTGCAATGCTGTAAGAAAGTTTTTAATGTGTTAGAAGTTATATGCACAAAAACATGTGTTAGGACTTCAATGCTCAAGATTGTCAGTTTACAGGTTTCTGAGACCAGTCATGCTGAAATAGTGCTTCTGTTCAAATGAAGTGAAATCTAGCCCAAATCTGCTCAAAAGCTTGTCTCTCTATGAGAGAAAGCTGCTTCAATTCAATATTCAGTGCAAATCTTGCCAAACTGAAAGATGCTTATGCCTTATGAAATACAATGTTTTTGCAATGCTGTAAGACAGCTTTTAATGCGTTAGAAGTTGTATGCACAAAAACTTATGTTAGAAACTCAGTGCTCAAGATTTTCAGTTTACAGGTTTCTGAGACCAGTAATGTTGAAATAGTGCTTCTGTTCAAATGAAGTGAAATCTTGCCCAAATCTGCTCAAAAGCTTGTCTCTCTATGAGAGAAAGCTGCTTCATTCAATATTCAGTGCAAATCTTGCCAAACTGAAAGATGCTCATGCCTTATGAAATACAATGTTTTTGCAATGCTGTAAGACAATTTTTAATGCGTTAGAAGTTGTATGCACAAAAACTTATGTTAGGACCTCAGTGCTCAAGATTGTCAGTTTACAGGTTTCTGAGACCAGTAATGTTGAAATAGTGCTTCTGTTCAAATGAAGTGAAATCTAGCCCAAATCTGCTAAAAAGCTTGTCTCTCTATGAGAGAAAGCTGCTTCATTCAATATTCAGTGCAAATCTTGCCAAACTGAAACATGCTTATGCCTTATGAAATACAATGTTTTTGCAATGCTGTAAGACAGTTTTTAATGTGTTAGAAGTTGTATGCACAAAAACTTATGTTAGGACCTCAGTGCTCAAGATTGTCAGTTTACAGGTTTCTGAGACCAGAAATGTTGAAATAGTGCTTTTGTTCAAATGAAGTGAAATCTAGCCCAAATCTGCTCAAAAGCTTGTCTCTCTATGAGAGAAAGCTGCTACATTCAATATTCAGTGCAAATCTTGCCAAACTGAAAGATGCTTATGCCTTTTGGAATACAATGTTTTTGCAATGCTGTAAGACAGTTTTTAATGTGTTAGAAGTTGTATGCACAAAAACTTATGTTAGGACCTCAGTGCTCAAGATTGTCAGTTTACAGGTTTCTGAGACCAGTAATGTTGAAATAGTGCTTCTGTTCAAATGAAGTGAAATCTAGCCCAGATCTGCTCAAAAGCTTGTCTCTCTATGAGAGAAAGCTGCTTCATTCAATATTCAGTGCAAATCTTGCCAAACTGAAAGATGCTTATGTCTTATGAAATAAAATATTTTTGCAATGCTGTAAGACAGTTTTTAATGTGTTAGAAGTTATATGCACATAAACTTATGTTAGAGCTTCAATGCTCAAGATTGTCAGTTTACAGGTTTCTGAGACCAGTAATGTTGAAATAGTGCTTTTGTTCAAATGAAGTGAAATCTAGCCCAAATCTGCTCAAAAGCTTGTCTCTCTATGAGAGAAAGCTGCTTCATTCAATATTCAGTGCAAATCTTGCCAGACTGAAAGATGCTTATGCCTTATTGAAATACAATGTTTTTGCAATGCTGTAAGACAGTTTTTAATGTGTTAGAAGTTATATGCACATAAACTTATGTTAGAGCTTCAATGCTCAAGATTGTCAGTTTTAAGGTTTCCGAGACCAGTAATGTTGAAATAGTGCTTCTGTTCAAATGAAGTGAAATCTAGCCCAAATCTGCTCAAAAGCTTGTCTCTCTATGAGAGAAAGCTGCTACATTCAATATTCAGTGCAAATCTTGCCAAACTGAAAGATGCTTATGCCTTTTGGAATACAATGTTTTTGCAATGCTGTAAGACAGTTTTTAATGTGTTAGAAGTTATATGCACAAAAACATGTGTTTAGGACTTCAATGCTCAAGATTGTCAGTTTACAGGTTTCTGAGACCAGTAATGCTGAAATAGTGCTGCTGTTCAAATGAAGTGAAATCTAGCCCAAATCTGCTCAAAAGCTTGTCTCTCTATGAGAGAAAGCTGCTTCATTCAATATTCAGTGCAAATCTTGCCAAACTGAAAGATGCTTATGCCTTATGAAATACAAGGTTTTTGCAATGCTGTAAGACAGTTTTTAATGCGTTAGAAGTTGTATGCACAAAAACTTATGTTAGGACCTCAGTGCTCAAGATTGTCAGTTTACAGGTTTCTGAGACCAGTAATGTTGAAATAATGCTTCTGTTCAAATGAAGTGAAATTTAGCCCAAATCTGCTCAAAAGTTTGTCTCTCTATGAGAGAAAGCTGCTTCATTCAATATTCAGTGCAAATCTTGCCAGACTGAAAGATGCTTATGCCTTATTGAAATACAATGTTTTTGCAATGCTGTAAGACAGTTTTTAATGTGTTAGAAGTTATATGCACATAAACTTTTGTTAGAGCTTCAATGCTCAAGATTGTCAGTTTACAGGTTTCTGAGACCAGTAAAGTTGAAATAGTGCTTCTGTTCAAATGAAGTGAAATCTAGCCCAAATCTGCTCAAAAGCTTGTCTCTCTATGAGAGAAAGCTGCTTCATTCAATATTCAGTGCAAATCTTGCCAGACTGAAAGATGCTTATGCCTTATTGAAATACAATGTTTTTGCAATGCTGTAAGACAGTTTTTAATGTGTTAGAAGTTATATGCACATAAACTTATGTTAGAGCTTCAATGCTCAAGATTGTCAGTTTACAGGTTTCTGAGACCAGTAAAGTTGAAATAGTGCTTCTGTTCAAATGAAGTGAAATCTAGCCCAAATCTGCTCAAAAGCTTGTCTCTCTATGAGAGAAAGCTGCTTCATTCAATATTCAGTGCAAATCTTGCCAGACTGAAAGATGCTTATGCCTTATTGAAATACAATGTTTTTGCAATGCTGTAAGACAGTTTTTAATGTGTTAGAAGTTATATGCACATAAACTTATGTTAGAGCTTCAATGCTCAAGATTGTCAGTTTACAGGATTCTGAGACCAGTAATGCTGAAATATTGCTTCTGTTCAAATGAAGTGAAATCTAGCCCAAATCTGCTCAAAAGCTTGTCTCTCTATGAGAGAAAGCTGCTTCAATTCAATATTCAGTGCAAATCTTGCCAAACTGAAAGATGCTTATGCCTTATGAAATACAATGTTTTTGCAATGCTGTAAGACAGCTTTTAATGCGTTAGAAGTTGTATGCACAAAAACTTATGTTAGAAACTCAGTGCTCAAGATTGTCAGTTTACAGGTTTCTGAGACCAGTAATGTTGAAATAGTGCTTCTGTTCAAATGAAGTGAAATCTTGCCCAAATCTGCTCAAAAGCTTGTCTCTCTATGAGAGAAAGCTGCTTCATTCAATATTCAGTGCAAATCTTGCCAAACTGAAAGATGCTCATGCCTTATGAAATACAATGTTTTTGCAATGCTGTAAGACAGTTTTTAATGCGTTAGAAGTTGTATGCACAAAAACTTATGTTAGGACCTCAGTGCTCAAGATTGTCAGTTTACAGGTTTCTGAGACCAGTAATGTTGAAATAGTGCTTCTGTTCAAATGAAGTGAAATCTAGCCCAAATCTGCTCAAAAGCTTGTCTCTCTATGAGAGAAAGCTGTTTCATTCAATATTCAGTGCAAATCTTGCCAAACTGAAACATGCTTATGCCTTATGAAATACAATGTTTTTGCAATGCTGTAAGACCGTTTTTAATGCGTTAGAAGTTGTATGCACAAAAACTTATGTTAGGACCTCAGTGCTCAAGATTGTCAGTTTACAGGTTTCTGGGACCAGTAATGTTGAAATAGTGCTTCTGTTCAAATGAAGTGAAATCTAGCCCAAATCTGCTAAAAAGCTTGTCTCTCTATGAGAGAAAGCTGCTACATTCAATATTCAGTGCAAATCTTGACAAACTGAAAAGATGCTTATGCCTTTTGGAATACAATGTTTTTGCAATGCTGTAAGACAGTTTTTAATGTGTTAGAAGTTATATGCACAAAAACATGTGTTAGGACTTCAATGCTCAAGATTGTCAGTTTACAGGTTTCCGAGACCAGTAATGTTGAAATAGTGCTTCTGTTCAAATGAAGTGAAATCTAGCCCAAATCTGCTCAAAAGCTTGTCTCTCTATGAGAGAAAGCTGCTACATTCAATATTCAGTGCAAATCTTGCCAAACTGAAAGATGCTTATGCCTTTTGGAATACAATGTTTTTGCAATGCTGTAAGACAGTTTTTAATGTGTTAGAAGTTATATGCACAAAAACATGTGTTAGGACTTCAATGCTCAAGATTGTCAGTTTACAGGATTCTGAGACCAGTAATACTGAAATATTGCTTCTGTTCAAATGAAGTAAAATCTAGCCCAAATCTGCTCAAAAGCTTGTCTCTCTATGAGAGAAAGCTGCTTCATTCAATATTCAGTGCAAATCTTGCCAAACTGAAAGAAGCTTATGCCTTATGAAATACAATGTTTTTGCAATGCTGTAAGACAGTTTTTAATGTGTTAGAAGTTGTATGCACAAAAACTTATGTTAGGACCTCAGTGCTCAAGATTGTCAGTTTACAGGTTTCTGAGACCAGTAATGTTGAAATAGTGCTTCTGTTCAAATGAAGTGAAATCTAGCCCAGATCTGCTCAAAAGCTTGTCTCTCTATGAGAGAAAGCTGCTTCATTCAATATTCAGTGCAAATCTTGCCAAACTGAAAGATGCTTATGTCTTATGAAATAAAATGTTTTTGCAATGCTGTAAGACAGTTTTTAATGTGTTAGAAGTTATATGCACATAAACTTATGTTAGAGCTTCAATGCTCAAGATTGTCAGTTTAAAGGTTTCCGAGACCAGTAATGTTGAAATAGTGCTTCTGTTCAAATGAAGTGAAATCTAGCCCAAATCTGCTCAAAAGCTTGTCTCTCTATGAGAGAAAGCTGCTTCATTCAATATTCAGTGCAAATCTTGCCAGACTGAAAGATGCTTATGCCTTATTGAAATAAAATGTTTTTGCAATGCTGTAAGACAGTTTTTAATGTGTTAGAAGTTATATGCACATAAACTTTTGTTAGAGCTTCAATGCTCAAGATTGTCAGTTTACAGGTTTCTGAGACCAGTAAAGTTGAAATAGTGCTTCTGTTCAAATGAAGTGAAATCTAGCCCAAATCTGCTCAAAAGCTTGTCTCTCTATGAGAGAAAGCTGCTTCATTCAATATTCAGTGCAAATCTTGCCAGACTGACAGATGCTTATGCCTTATTGAAATACAATGTTTTTGCAATGCTGTAAGACAGTTTTTAATGTGTTAGAAGTTATATGCACATAAACTTATGTTAGAGCTTCAATGCTCAAGATTGTCAGTTTACAGGTTTCTGAGACCAGTAAAGTTGAAATAGTGCTTCTGTTCAAATGAAGTGAAACCTAGCCCAAATCTGCTCAAAAGCTTGTCTCTCTATGAGAGAAAGCTGCTTCATTCAATATTCAGTGCAAATCTTGCCAGACTGAAAGATGCTTATGCCTTATTGAAATACAATGTTTTTGTAATGCTGTAAGACAGTTTTTAATGTGTTAGAAGTTATATGCACAAAAACATGTGTTTAGGACTTCAATGCTCAAGATTGTCAGTTTACAGGTTTCCGAGACCAGTAATGTTGAAATAGTGCTTCTGTTCAAATGAAGTGAAATCTAGCCCAAATCTGCTCAAAAGCTTGTCTCTCTATGAGAGAAAGCTGCTACATTCAATATTCAGTGCAAATCTTGCCAAACTGAAAGATGCTTATGCCTTTTGGAATACAATGTTTTTGCAATGCTGTAAGACAGTTTTTAATGTGTTAGAAGTTATATGCACAAAAACATGTGTTAGGACTTCAATGCTCAAGATTGTCAGTTTACAGGAGTCTGAGACCAGTAATACTGAAATATTGCTTCTGTTCAAATGAAGTAAAATCTAGCCCAAATCTGCTCAAAAGCTTGTCTCTCTATGAGAGAAAGCTGCTTCATTCAATATTCAGTGCAAATCTTGCCAAACTGAAAGAAGCTTATGCCTTATGAAATACAATGTTTTTGCAATGCTGTAAGACAGTTTTTAATGTGTTAGAAGTTGTATGCACAAAAACTTATGTTAGGACCTCAGTGCTCAAGATTGTCAGTTTACAGGTTTCTGAGACCAGTAATGTTGAAATAGTGCTTCTGTTCAAATGAAGTGAAATCTAGCCCAGATCTGCTCAAAAGCTTGTCTCTCTATGAGAGAAAGCTGCTTCATTTAATATTCAGTGCAAATCTTGCCAAACTGAAAGATGCTTATGTCTTATGAAATAAAATGTTTTTGCAATGCTGTAAGACAGTTTTTAATGTGTTAGAAGTTATATGCACATAAACTTATGTTAGAGCTTCAATGCTCAAGATTGTCAGTTTACAGGTTTCTGAGACCAGTAATGTTGAAATAGTGCTTTTGTTCAAATGAAGTGAAATCTAGCCCAAATCTGCTCAAAAGCTTGTCTCTCTATGAGAGAAAGCTGCTTCATTCAATATTATGTGCAAATCTTGCCAGACTGAAAGATGCTTATGCCTTATTGAAATACAATGTTTTTGCAATGCTGTAAGACAGTTTTTAATGTGTTAGAAGTTATATGCACATAAACTTATGTTAGAGCTTCAATGCTCAAGATTGTCAGTTTAAAGGTTTCCGAGACCAGTAATGTTGAAATAGTGCTTCTGTTCAAATGAAGTGAAATCTAGCCCAAATCTGCTCAAAAGCTTGTCTCTCTATGAGAGAAAGCTGCTACATTCAATATTCAGTGCAAATCTTGCCAAACTGAAAGATGCTTATGCCTTTTGGAATACAATGTTTTTGCAATGCTGTAAGACAGTTTTTAATGTGTTAGAAGTTATATGCACAAAAACATGTGTTTAGGACTTCAATGCTCAAGATTGTCAGTTTACAGGTTTCTGAGACCAGTAATGCTGAAATAGTGCTGCTGTTCAAATGAAGTGAAATCTAGCCCAAATCTGCTCAAAAGCTTGTCTCTCTATGAGAGAAAGCTGCTTCATTCAATATTCAGTGTAAATCTTGCCAAACTGAAAGATGCTTATGCCTAATGAAATACAATGTTTTTGCAATGCTGTAAGACAGTTTTTAATGTGTTAGAAGTTGTATGCACAAAAACTTATGTTAGGACCTCAGTGCTCAAGATTGTCAGTTTACAGGTTTCTGAGACCAGTAAAGTTGAAATAGTGCTTCTGTTCAAATGAAGTGAAATCTAGCCCAAATCTGCTCAAAAGCTTGTCTCTCTATGAGAGAAAGCTGCTTCATTCAATATTCAGTGCAAATCTTGCCAGACTGAAAGATGCTTATGCCTTATTGAAATACAATGTTTTTGTAATGCTGTAAGACAGTTTTTAATGTGTTAGAAGTTATATGCACATAAACTTATGTTAGAGCTTCAATGCTCAAGATTGTCAGTTTACAGGTTTCTGAGACCAGTAATGCTGAAATAGTTCTTCTGTCCAAATGAAGTGAAATCTAGCCCAAATCTGCTCAAAAGCTTGTCTCTCTATGAGAGAAAGCTGCTTCAATTCAATATTCAGTGCAAATCTTGCCAAACTGAAAGATGCTTATGCCTTATGAAATACAAGGTTTTTGCAATGCTGTAAGACAGTTTTTAATGTGTTAGAAGTTATATGCACAAAAACTTATGTTAGGACTTCAATGCTCAAGATTGCCAGATTACAGGTTTCTGAGACCAGTAATGTTGAAATAGTGCTTCTGTTCAAATGAAGTGAAATCTAGCCCAAATCTGCTCAAAAGCTTGTCTCTCTATGAGAGAAAGCTGCTTCATTCAATATTCAGTGCAAATCTTGCCAAACTGAAAGATGCTTATGCCTTATGAAACACAATGTTTTTGCAATGCTGTAAGACAGTTTTTAATGCGTAAGAAGTTGTATGCACAAAAACTTATGTTAGGACCTCAGTGCTCAAGATTGTCAGTTTACAGGTTTTTGAGACCAGTAATGTTGAAATAGTGCTTCTGTTCAAATGAAGTGAAATCTAGCCCAAATCTGCTCAAAAGCTTGTCTCTCTATGAGAGAAAGCTGCTACATTCAATATTCAGTGCAAATCTTGCCAAACTGAAAGATGCTTATGCCTTTTGGAATAAAAGGTTTTTGCAATGCTGTAAGACAGTTTTTAATGTGTTAGAAGTTATATGCACAAAAACATGTGTTAGGACTTCAGTGCTCAAGATTGTCAGTTTACAGGTTTCTGACACCAGTAATGCTGAAATAGTGCTTCTGTTCAAATGAAGTGAAATCTAGCCCAAATCTGCTCAAAAGCTTGTCTCTCTATGAGAGAAAGCTGCTTCATTCAATATTCAGTGCAAATCTTGCCAAACTGAAAGATGCTTATGCCTTATGAAATACAATGTTTTTGCAATGCTGTAAGACAGTTTTTAATGTGTTAGAGGTTGTATGCACAAAAACTTATGTTAGGACCTCAGTGCTCAAGATTGTCAGTTTACAGGTTTCTGAGACCAGTAATGTTGAAATAATGCTTCTGTTCAAATGAAGTGAAATTTAGCCCAAATCTGCTCAAAAGTTTGTCTCTCTATGAGAGAAAGCTGCTTCATTCAATATTCAGTGCAAATCTTGCCAGACTGAAAGATGCTTATGCCTTATTGAAATACAATGTTTTTGCAATGCTGTAAGACAGTTTTTAATGTGTTAGAAGTTATATGCACATAAACTTATGTTTGAGCTTCAATGCTCAAGATTGTCAGTTTACAGGTTTCTGAGACCAGTAAAGTTGAAATAGTGCTTCTGTTCAAATGAAGTGAAATCTAGCCCAAATCTGCTCAAAAGCTTGTCTCTCTATGAGAGAAAGCTGCTTCATTCAATATTCAGTGCAAATCTTGCCAGACTGAAAGATGCTTATGCCTTATTGAAATACAATGTTTTTGCAATGCTGTAAGACAGTTTTTAATGTGTTAGAAGTTATATGCACATAAACTTATGTTAGAGCTTCAATGCTCAAGATTGTCAGTTTACAGGTTTCTGAGACCAGTAAAGTTGAAATAGTGCTTCTGTTCAAGTGAAGTGAAATCTAGCCCAAATCTGCTCAAAAGCTTGTCTCTCTATGAGAGAAAGCTGCTTCATTCAATATTCAGTGCAAATCTTGCCAAACTGAAAGATGCTTATGCCTTATGAAATACAATGTTTTTGCAATGCTGTAAGACAGTTTTTAATGTGTTAGAAGTTGTATGCACAAAAACTTATGTTAGGACCTCAGTGCTCAAGATTGTCAGTTTACAGGTTTTTGAGACCAGTAATGTTGAAATAGTGCTTCTGTTCAAATGAAGTGAAATCTAGCCCAAATCTGCTCAAAAGCTTGTCTCTCTATGAGAGAAAGCTGATACATTCAATATTCAGTGCAAATCTTGCCAAACTGAAGATGCTTATGCCTTTTGGAATACAATGTTTTTGCAATGCTGTAAGACAGTTTTTAATGTGTTAGAAGTTGTATGCACAAAAACTTATGTTAGGACCTCAGTGCTCAAGATTGTCAGTTTACAGGTTTCTGAGACCAGTAATGTTGAAATAGTGCTTCGGTTCAAATGAAGTGAAATCTAGCCCAAATCTGCTCAAAAGCTTGTCTCTCTATGAGAGAAAGCTGCTACATTTAATATTCAGTGCAAATCTTGCCAAACTGAAAGATGCTTGTGCCTTTTGGAATACAATGTTTTTGCAATGCTGTAAGACAGTTTTTAATGTGTTAGAAGTTATATGCACAAAACATGTGTTAGGACTTCAATGCTCAAGATTGTCAGTTTACAGGTTTCTGAGCCCAGTAATGCTGAAATAGTTCTTCTGTTCAAATGAAGTGAAATCTAGCCCAAATCTGCTCAAAAGCTTGTCTCTCTATGAGAGAAAGCTGCTTCATTCAATATTCAGTGCAAATCTTGCCAGACTGAAAGATGCTTATGCCTTATTGAAATACAATGTTTTTGCAATGCTGTAAGAAGGTTTTTAATGTGTTAGAAGTTATATGATCATAAACTTATGTTAGAGCTTCAATGCTCAAAATTGTCATTTTAAAGGTTTCCGAGACCAGTAATGTTGAAATAGTGCTTCTGTTCAAATGAAGTGAAATCTAGCCCAAATCTGCTCAAAAGCTTGTCTCTCTATGAGAGAAAGCTGCTACATTCAATATTCAGTGCAAATTTTGCCAAACTGAAAGATGCTTATGCCTTTTGGAATACAATGTTTTTGCAATGCTGTAAGACAGTTTTTAATGTTTTAGAAGTTATATGCACAAAAACATGTGTTAGGACTTCAATGCTCAAGATTGTCAGTTTACAGGTTTCTGAGAACAGTAATGCTGAAATAGTGCTGCTGTTCAAATGAAGTGAAATCTAGCCCAAATCTGCTCAAAAGCTTGTCTCTCTATGAGAGAAAGCTGCTTCATTCAATATTCAGTGCAAATCTTGCCAAACTGAAAGATGCTTATGCCTTATGAAATACAAGGTTTTTGCAATGCTGTAAGACAGTTTTTAATGTGTTAGAAGTTATATGCACAAAAACTTATGTTAGGACTTCAATGCTCAAGATTGCCAGATTACAGGTTTCTGAGACCAGTAATGTTGAAATAGTGCTTCTGTTTAAATGAAGTGAAATCTAGCCCAAATGTGCTCAAAAGCTTGTCTCTCTATGAGAGAAAGCTGCTTCATTCAATATTCAGTGCAAATCTTGCCAAACTGAAAGATGCTTATGCCTTATGAAACACAATGTTTTTGCAATGCTGTAAGACAGTTTTTAATGCGTTAGAAGTTATATTCACAAAAACATGTGTTAGGACTTCAATGCTCAAGATTGTCAGTTTACAGGTTTCTGACACCAGTAATGCTGAAATAGTGCTTCTGTTCAAATGAAGTGAAATCTAGCCCAAATCTGCTCAAAAGCTTGTCTCTCTATGAGAGAAAGCTGCTTCATTCAATATTCAGTGCAAATCTTGCCAAACTGAAACATGCTTATGCCTTATGAAATACAATGTTTTTGCAATGCTGTAAGACCGTTTTTAATGCGTTAGAAGTTGTATGCACAAAAACTTATGTTAGGACCTCAGTGCTCAAGATTGTCAGTTTACAGGTTTCTGGGACCAGTAATGTTGAAATAGTGCTTCTGTTCAAATGAAGTGAAATCTAGCCCAAATCTGCTAAAAAGCTTGTCTCTCTATGAGAGAAAGCTGCTACATTCAATATTCAGTGCAAATCTTGACAAACTGAAAAGATGCTTATGCCTTTTGGAATACAATGTTTTTGCAATGCTGTAAGACAGTTTTTAATGTGTTAGAAGTTATATGCACAAAAACATGTGTTAGGACTTCAATGCTCAAGATTGTCAGTTTACAGGTTTCCGAGACCAGTAATGTTGAAATAGTGCTTCTGTTCAAATGAAGTGAAATCTAGCCCAAATCTGCTCAAAAGCTTGTCTCTCTATGAGAGAAAGCTGCTACATTCAATATTCAGTGCAAATCTTGCCAAACTGAAAGATGCTTATGCCTTTTGGAATACAATGTTTTTGCAATGCTGTAAGACAGTTTTTAATGTGTTAGAAGTTATATGCACAAAAACATGTGTTAGGACTTCAATGCTCAAGATTGTCAGTTTACAGGATTCTGAGACCAGTAATACTGAAATATTGCTTCTGTTCAAATGAAGTAAAATCTAGCCCAAATCTGCTCAAAAGCTTGTCTCTCTATGAGAGAAAGCTGCTTCATTCAATATTCAGTGCAAATCTTGCCAAACTGAAAGAAGCTTATGCCTTATGAAATACAATGTTTTTGCAATGCTGTAAGACAGTTTTTAATGTGTTAGAAGTTGTATGCACAAAAACTTATGTTAGGACCTCAGTGCTCAAGATTGTCAGTTTACAGGTTTCTGAGACCAGTAATGTTGAAATAGTGCTTCTGTTCAAATGAAGTGAAATCTAGCCCAGATCTGCTCAAAAGCTTGTCTCTCTATGAGAGAAAGCTGCTTCATTCAACATTCAGTGCAAATCTTGCCAAACTGAAAGATGCTTATGTCTTATGAAATAAAATGTTTTTGCAATGCTGTAAGACAGTTTTTAATGTGTTAGAAGTTATATGCACATAAACTTATGTTAGAGCTTCAATGCTCAAGATTGTCAGTTTACAGGTTTCTGAGACCAGTAATGTTGAAATAGTGCTTTTGTTCAAATGAAGTGAAATCTAGCCCAAATCTGCTCAAAAGCTTGTCTCTCTATGAGAGAAAGCTGCTTCATTCAATATTCAGTGCAAATCTTGCCAGACTGAAAGATGCTTATGCCTTATTGAAATACAATGTTTTTGCAATGCTGTAAGACAGTTTTTAATGTGTTAGAAGTTATATGCACATAAACTTATGTTAGAGCTTCAATGCTCAAGATTGTCAGTTTAAAGGTTTCCGAGACCAGTAATGTTGAAATAGTGCTTCTGTTCAAATGAAGTGAAATCTAGCCCAAATCTGCTCAAAAGCTTGTCTCTCTATGAGAGAAAGCTGCTACATTCAATATTCAGTGCAAATCTTGCCAAACTGAAAGATGCTTATGCCTTTTGGAATACAATGTTTTTGCAATGCTGTAAGACAGTTTTTAATGTGTTAGAAGTTATATGCACAAAAACATGTGTTTAGGACTTCAATGCTCAAGATTGTCAGTTTACAGGTTTCTGAGACCAGTAATGCTGAAATAGTGCTGCTGTTCAAATGAAGTGAAATCTAGCCCAAATCTGCTCAAAAGCTTGTCTCTCTATGAGAGAAAGCTGCTTCATTCAATATTCAGTGCAAATCTTGCCAGACTGAAAGATGCTTATGCCTTATTGAAATACAATGTTTTTGCAATGCTGTAAGACAGTTTTTAATGTGTTAGAAGTTATATGCACATAAACTTTTGTTAGAGCTTCAATGCTCAAGATTGTCAGTTTACAGGTTTCTGAGACCAGTAAAGTTGAAATAGTGCTTCTGTTCAAATGAAGTGAAATCTAGCCCAAATCTGCTCAAAAGCTTGTCTCTCTATGAGAGAAAGCTGCTTCATTCAATATTCAGTGCAAATCTTGCCAGACTGAAAGATGCTTATGCCTTATTGAAATACAATGTTTTTGCAATGCTGTAAGACAGTTTTTAATGTGTTAGAAGTTATATGCACATAAACTTATGTTAGAGCTTCAATGCTCAAGATTGTCAGTTTACAGGTTTCTGAGACCAGTAAAGTTGAAATAGTGCTTCTGTTCAAATGAAGTGAAATCTAGCCCAAATCTGCTCAAAAGCTTGTCTCTCTATGAGAGAAAGCTGCTACATTCAATATTCAGTGCAAATCTTGCCAAACTGAAAGATGCTTATGCCTAATGAAATACAATGTTTTTGCAATGCTGTAAGACAGTTTTTAATGTGTTAGAAGTTGTATGCACAAAAACTTATGTTAGGACCTCAGTGCTCAAGATTGTCAGTTTACAGGTTTCTGAGACCAGTAATGTTGAAATAGTGCTTCTGTTCAAATGAAGTGAAATCTAGTCCAAATCTGCTCAAAAGCTTGTCTCTCTATGAGAGAAAGCTGCTTCATTCAATATTCAGTGCAAATCTTGCCAGACTGAAAGATGCTTATGCCTTATTGAAATACAATGTTTTTGTAATGCTGTAAGACAGTTTTTAATGTGTTAGAAGTTATATGCACAAAAACATGTGTTAGGACTTCAATGCTCAAGATTGTCAGTTTACAGGTTTCCGAGACCAGTAATGTTGAAATAGTGCTTCTGTTCAAATGAAGTGAAATCTAGCCCAAATCTGCTCAAAAGCTTGTCTCTCTATGAGAGAAAGCTGCTACATTCAATATTCAGTGCAAATCTTGCCAAACTGAAAGATGCTTATGCCTTTTGGAATACAATGTTTTTGCAATGCTGTAAGACAGTTTTTAATGTGTTAGAAGTTATATGCACAAAAACATGTGTTAGGACTTCAATGCTCAAGATTGTCAGTTTACAGCATTCTGAGACCAGTAATACTGAAATATTGCTTCTGTTCAAATGAAGTAAAATCTAGCCCAAATCTGCTCAAAAGCTTGTCTCTCTATGAGAGAAAGCTGCTTCATTCAATATTCAGTGCAAATCTTGCCAAACTGAAAGATGCTTATGTCTTATGAAATAAAATGTTTTTGCAATGCTGTGAGACAGTTTTTAATGTGTTAGAAGTTATATGCACATAAACTTATGTTAGAGCTTCAATGCTCAAGATTGTCAGTTTACAGGTTTCTGAGACCAGTAATGTTGAAATAGTGCTTTTGTTCAAATGAAGTGAAATCTAGCCCAAATCTGCTCAAAAGCTTGTCTCTCTATGAGAGAAAGCTGCTTCATTCAATATTCAGTGCAAATCTTGCCAGACTGAAAGATGCTTATGCCTTATTGAAATACAATGTTTTTGCAATGCTGTAAGACAGTTTTTAATGTGTTAGAAGTTATATGCACATAAACTTATGTTAGAGCTTCAATGCTCAAGATTGTCAGTTTAAAGGTTTCCGAGACCAGTAATGTTGAAATAGTGCTTCTGTTCAAATGAAGTGAAATCTAGCCCAAATCTGCTCAAAAGCTTGTCTCTCTATGAGAGAAAGCTGCTACATTCAATATTCAGTGCAAATCTTGCCAAACTGAAAGATGCTTATGCCTTTTGGAATACAATGTTTTTGCAATGCTGTAAGACAGTTTTTAATGTGTTAGAAGTTATATGCACAAAAACATGTGTTTAGGACTTCAATGCTCAAGATTGTCAGTTTACAGGTTTCTGAGACCAGTAATGCTGAAATAGTGCTGCTGTTCAAATGAAGTGAAATCTAGCCCAAATCTGCTCAAAAGCTTGTCTCTCTATGAGAGAAAGCTGCTTCATTCAATATTCAGTGCAAATCTTGCCAGACTGGAAGATGCTTATGCCTTATTGAAATACAATGTTTTTGCAATGCTGTAAGACAGTTTTTAATGTGTTAGAAGTTATATGCACATAAACTTTTGTTAGAGCTTCAATGCTCAAGATTGTCAGTTTACAGGTTTCTGAGACCAGTAAAGTTGAAATAGTGCTTCTGTTCAAATGAAGTGAAATCTAGCCCAAATCTGCTCAAAAGCTTGTCTCTCTATGAGAGAAAGCTGCTTCATTCAATATTCAGTGCAAATCTTGCCAGACTGAAAGATGCTTATGCCTTATTGAAATACAATGTTTTTGCAATGCTGTAAGACAGTTTTTAATGTGTTAGAAGTTATATGCACATAAACTTATGTTAGAGCTTCAATGCTCAAGATTGTCAGTTTACAGGTTTCTGAGACCAGTAAAGTTGAAATAGTGCTTCTGTTCAAATGAAGTGAAATCTAGCCCAAATCTGCTCAAAAGCTTGTCTCTCTATGAGAGAAAGCTGCTACATTCAATATTCAGTGCAAATCTTGCCAAACTGAAAGATGCTTATGCCTAATGAAATACAATGTTTTTGCAATGCTGTAAGACAGTTTTTAATGTGTTAGAAGTTGTATGCACAAAAACTTATGTTAGGACCTCAGTGCTCAAGATAGTCAGTTTACAGGTTTCTGAGACCAGTAATGTTGAAATAGTGCTTCTGTTCAAATGAAGTGAAATCTAGCCCAAATCTGCTCAAAAGCTTGTCTCTCTATGAGAGAAAGCTGCTTCATTCAATATTCAGTGCAAATCTTGCCAGACTGAAAGATGCTTATGCCTTATTGAAATACAATGTTTTTGTAATGCTGTAAGACAGTTTTTAATGTGTTAGAAGTTATATGCACATAAACTTATGTTAGAGCTTCAATGCTCAAGATTGTCAGTTTACAGGTTTCTGAGACCAGTAATGCTGAAATAGTTCTTCTGTCCAAATGAAGTGAAATCTAGCCCAAATCTGCTCAAAAGCTTGTCTCTCTATGAGAGAAAGCTGCTTCATTCAATATTCAGTGCAAATCTTGCCAAACTGAAAGATGCTTATGCCTTATGAAATACAAGGTTTTTGCAATGCTGTAAGACAGTTTTTAATGTGTTAGAAGTTATATGCACAAAAACTTATGTTAGGACTTCAATGCTCAAGATTGCCAGATTACAGGTTTCTGAGACCAGTAATGTTGAAATAGTGCTTCTGTTCAAATGAAGTGAAATCTAGCCCAAATCTGCTCAAAAGCTTGTCTCTCTATGAGAGAAAGCTGCTTCATTCAATATTCAGTGCAAATCTTGCCAAACTGAAAGATGCTTATGCCTTATGAAACACAATGTTTTTGCAATGCTGTAAGACAGTTTTTAATGCGTTAGAAGTTGTATGCACAAAAACTTATGTTAGGACCTCAGTGCTCAAGATTGTCAGTTTACAGGTTTTTGAGACCAGTAATGTTGAAATAGTGCTTCTGTTCAAATGAAGTGAAATCTAGCCCAAATCTGCTCAAAAGCTTGTCTCTCTATGAGAGAAAGCTGCTACATTCAATATTCAGTGCAAATCTTGCCAAACTGAAAGATGCTTATGCCTTTTGGAATAAAATGTTTTTGCAATGCTGTA
This sequence comes from Carassius carassius, assembly GCF_963082965.1. Lineage (NCBI taxonomy): Eukaryota > Metazoa > Chordata > Actinopteri > Cypriniformes > Cyprinidae > Carassius > Carassius carassius. Next base: position 213,645 of record NW_026775053.1, read on the forward strand.
AGACAGTTTTTAATGTGTTAGAAGTTATATGCACAAAAACATGTGTTAGGACTTCAGTGCTCAAGATTGTCAGTTTACAGGTTTCTGACACCAGTAATGCTGAAATAGTGCTTCTGTTCAAATGAAGTGAAATCTAGCCCAAATCTGCTCAAAAGCTTGTCTCTCTATGAGAGAAAGCTGCTTCATTCAATATTCAGTGCAAATCTTGCCAAACTGAAAGATGCTTATGCCTTATGAAATACAATGTTTTTGCAATGCTGTAAGACAGTTTTTAATGTGTTAGAGGTTGTATGCACAAAAACTTATGTTAGGACCTCAGTGCTCAAGATTGTCAGTTTACAGGTTTCTGAGACCAGTAATGTTGAAATAATGCTTCTGTTCAAATGAAGTGAAATTTAGCCCAAATCTGCTCAAAAGTTTGTCTCTCTATGAGAGAAAGCTGCTTCATTCAATATTCAGTGCAAATCTTGCCAGACTGAAAGATGCTTATGCCTTATTGAAATACAATGTTTTTGCAATGCTGTAAGACAGTTTTTAATGTGTTAGAAGTTATATGCACATGAACTTATGTTTGAGCTTCAATGCTCAAGATTGTCAGTTTACAGGTTTCTGAGACCAGTAAAGTTGAAATAGTGCTTCTGTTCAAATGAAGTGAAATCTAGCCCAAATCTGCTCAAAAGCTTGTCTCTCTATGAGAGAAAGCTGCTTCATTCAATATTCAGTGCAAATCTTGCCAGACTGAAAGATGCTTATGCCTTATTGAAATACAATGTTTTTGCAATGCTGTAAGACAGTTTTTAATGTGTTAGAAGTTATATGCACAAAAACATGTGTTAGGACTTCAATGCTCAAGATTGTCAGTTTACAGGTTTCCGAGACCAGTAATGTTGAAATAGTGCTTCTGTTCAAATGAAGTGAAATCTAGCCCAAATCTGCTCAAAAGCTTGTCTCTCTATGAGAGAAAGCTGCTACATTCAATATTCAGTGCAAATCTTGCCAAACTGAAAGATGCTTATGCCTTTTGGAATACAATGTTTTTGCAATGCAGTAAGACAGTTTTTAATGTGTTAGAAGTTATATGCACAAAAACATGTGTTAGGACTTCAATACTCAAGATTGTCAGTTTACAGGTTTCTGAGACCAGTCATGCTGAAATAGTGCTTCTGTTCAAATGAAGTGAAATCTAGCCCAAATCTGCTCAAAAGCTTGTCTCTCTATGAGAGAAAGCTGCTACATTCAATATTCAGTGCAAATCTTGCCAAACTGAAAGATGCTTATGCCTTTTGGAATACAATGTTTTTGCAATGCTGTAAGACAGTTTTTAATGTGTTAGAAGTTGTATGCACAAAAACTTATGTTAGGACCTCAGTGCTCAAGATTGTCAGTTTACAGGTTTCTGAGACCAGTAATGTTGAAATAGTGCTTCTGTTCAAATGAAGTGAAATCTAGCCCAGATCTGCTCAAAAGCTTGTCTCTCTATGAGAGAAAGCTGCTTCATTCAATATTCAGTGCAAATCTTGCCAAACTGAAAGATGCTTATGTCTTATGAAATAAAATATTTTTGCAATGCTGTAAGACAGTTTTTAATGTGTTAGAAGTTATATGCACATAAACTTATGTTAGAGCTTCAATGCTCAAGATTGTCAGTTTACAGGTTTCTGAGACCAGTAATGTTGAAATAGTGCTTTTGTTCAAATGAAGTGAAATCTAGCCCAAATCTGCTCAAAAGCTTGTCTCTCTATGAGAGAAAGCTGCTTCATTCAATATTCAGTGCAAATCTTGCCAAACTGAAAGATGCTTATGCCTTTTGGAATACAATGTTTTTGCAATGCTGTAAGACAGTTTTTAATGTGTTAGAAGTTATATGCACAAAAACATGTGTTTAGGACTTCAATGCTCAAGATTGTCAGTTTACAGGTTTCTGAGACCAGTAATGCTGAAATAGTGCTGCTGTTCAAATGAAGTGAAATCTAGCCCAAATCTGCTCAAAAGCTTGTCTCTCTATGAGAGAAAGCTGCTTCATTCAATATTCAGTGCAAATCTTGCCAAACTGAAAGATGCTTATGCCTTATGAAATACAAGGTTTTTGCAATGCTGTAAGACAGTTTTTAATGCGTTAGAAGTTGTATGCACAAAAACTTATGTTAGGACCTCAGTGCTCAAGATTGTCAGTTTACAGGTTTCTGAGACCAGTAATGTTGAAATAATACTTCTGTTCAAATGAAGTGAAATTTAGCCCAAATCTGCTCAAAAGTTTGTCTCTCTATGAGAGAAAGCTGCTTCATTCAATATTCAGTGCAAATCTTGCCAGACTGAAAGATGCTTATGCCTTATTGAAATACAATGTTTTTGCAATGCTGTAAGACAGTTTTTAATGTGTTAGAAGTTATATGCACATAAACTTATGTTTGAGCTTCAATGCTCAAGATTGTCAGTTTACAGGTTTCTGAGACCAGTAAAGTTGAAATAGTGCTTCTGTTCAAATGAAGTGAAATCTAGCCCAAATCTGCTCAAAAGCTTGTCTCTCTATGAGAGAAAGCTGCTTCATTCAATATTCAGTGCAAATCTTGCCAGACTGAAAGATGCTTATGCCTTATTGAAATACAATGTTTTTGCAATGCTGTAAGACAGTTTTTAATGTGTTAGAAGTTATATGCACATAAACTTATGTTAGAGCTTCAATGCTCAAGATTGTCAGTTTACAGGTTTCTGAGACCAGTAAAGTTGAAATAGTGCTTCTGTTCAAATGAAGTGAAATCTAGCCCAAATCTGCTCAAAAGCTTGTCTCTCTATGAGAGAAAGCTGCTTCATTCAATATTCAGTGCAAATCTTGCCAAACTGAAAGATGCTTATGCCTTATGAAATACAATGTTTTTGCAATGCTGTAAGACAGTTTTTAATGTGTTAGAAGTTGTATGCACAAAAACTTATGTTAGGACCTCAGTGCTCAAGATTGTCAGTTTACAGGTTTTTGAGACCAGTAATGTTGAAATAGTGCTTCTGTTCAAATGAAGTGAAATCTAGCCCAAATCTGCTCAAAAGCTTGTCTCTCTATGAGAGAAAGCTGATACATTCAATATTCAGTGCAAATCTTGCCAAACTGAAGATGCTTATGCCTTTTGGAATACAATGTTTTTGCAATGCTGTAAGACAGTTTTTAATGTGTTAGAAGTTGTATGCACAAAAACTTATGTTAGGACCTCAGTGCTCAAGATTGTCAGTTTACAGGTTTCTGAGACCAGTAATGTTGAAATAGTGCTTCGGTTCAAATGAAGTGAAATCTAGCCCAAATCTGCTCAAAAGCTTGTCTCTCTATGAGAGAAAGCTGCTACATTTAATATTCAGTGCAAATCTTGCCAAACTGAAAGATGCTTGTGCCTTTTGGAATACAATGTTTTTGCAATGCTGTAAGACAGTTTTTAATGTGTTAGAAGTTATATGCACAAAACATGTGTTAGGACTTCAATGCTCAAGATTGTCAGTTTACAGGTTTCTGAGCCCAGTAATGCTGAAATAGTTCTTCTGTTCAAATGAAGTGAAATCTAGCCCAAATCTGCTCAAAAGCTTGTCTCTCTATGAGAGAAAGCTGCTTCATTCAATATTCAGTGCAAATCTTGCCAGACTGAAAGATGCTTATGCCTTATTGAAATACAATGTTTTTGCAATGCTGTAAGAAGGTTTTTAATGTGTTAGAAGTTATATGATCATAAACTTATGTTAGAGCTTCAATGCTCAAAATTGTCATTTTAAAGGTTTCCGAGACCAGTAATGTTGAAATAGTGCTTCTGTTCAAATGAAGTGAAATCTAGCCCAAATCTGCTCAAAAGCTTGTCTCTCTATGAGAGAAAGCTGCTACATTCAATATTCAGTGCAAATTTTGCCAAACTGAAAGATGCTTATGCCTTTTGGAATACAATGTTTTTGCAATGCTGTAAGACAGTTTTTAATGTTTTAGAAGTTATATGCACAAAAACATGTGTTAGGACTTCAATGCTCAAGATTGTCAGTTTACAGGTTTCTGAGAACAGTAATGCTGAAATAGTGCTGCTGTTCAAATGAAGTGAAATCTAGCCCAAATCTGCTCAAAAGCTTGTCTCTCTATGAGAGAAAGCTGCTTCATTCAATATTCAGTGCAAATCTTGCCAAACTGAAAGATGCTTATGCCTTATGAAATACAAGGTTTTTGCAATGCTGTAAGACAGTTTTTAATGTGTTAGAAGTTATATGCACAAAAACTTATGTTAGGACTTCAATGCTCAAGATTGCCAGATTACAGGTTTCTGAGACCAGTAATGTTGAAATAGTGCTTCTGTTCAAATGAAGTGAAATCTAGCCCAAATGTGCTCAAAAGCTTGTCTCTCTATGAGAGAAAGCTGCTTCATTCAATATTCAGTGCAAATCTTGCCAAACTGAAAGATGCTTATGCCTTATGAAACACAATGTTTTTGCAATGGTGTAAGACAGTTTTTAATGCGTTAGAAGTTATATTCACAAAAACATGTGTTAGGACTTCAATGCTCAAGATTGTCAGTTTACAGGTTTCTGACACCAGTAATGCTGAAATAGTGCTTCTGTTCAAATGAAGTGAAATCTAGCCCAAATCTGCTCAAAAGCTTGTCTCTCTATGAGAGAAAGCTGCTTCATTCAATATTCAGTGCAAATCTTGCCAAACTGAAAGATGCTTATGCCTTATGAAATACAATGTTTTTGCAATGCTGTAAGACAGTTTTTAATGTGTTAGAAGTTGTATGCAAAAAAACGTCTCAAGGTTACGTATGTAACCCTAGTTCCTTGAAGGAACGAGACGCTGCGTCGAAACGCTTTTGGGGAACGTCCCTGACGAGACCGACTCTGAATATCGTGTGCAATCAGTCCATCGGAAAGGCGTGACGTCACGGGCGGGGTGACGTAGCGACCAGGAAGCTATAAAAGCACGTGCCGTGCAGCTGGCTTCAGCTTCGAGTAGGGAAGCAAGCGCCGGCAGGGGTGCCGGGAGTATGGCTCTGCGACGCAGCGTCTCGTTCCTTCAAGGAACTAGGGTTACATACGTAACCTTGAGACGTTCCTTTTCAGGAACTCGAGCTGCGTCGAAACGCTTTTGGGGAACGATGTGCCCACGCTGCCAGACTTCCAAATCCCTGCCTAGTGTGTAGTCAAAAGAGCACAGCTAAGACGAGAGAACAGAAGAGCCCGGCGTGGCTCGCATGTCAAGATCGTAAAATCGGACAAATGTGGAGGGCGTGGACCACCCCGCAGCGTTGCAGATGTCCAAGAGGGACACACCTGCTGAGAAGGCCTTGGAGGCCGCCATACTCCGAGTAGAGTGAGCCTTGGCCCCCAAAGGAGGGGGAAGACCAGAGGACTCATAGGAGAAGTTGATAGCCTCGACTATCCAACGACTAAGGGTCTGCTTGGTGGCAGGAGAACCCTTGTTAGAAGGACCGTAGCAAACAAGCAATTGGTCTGATTTCCTCCACAGGGCAGCTCTGTGGACGTATGCGTCCAGTGCTCACACTGGACACATACAGTTTAGCTTCTCTTGGTCTGGCTCCCGAAAGGGAGGAGGACAGAAGGCCTGCAGTACGATAGGCTGTGGTGTAACAGAGGGAACCTTCGGAACGTAACCCGCTCGAGGGTATAAGAATGCTTTGGCCATACCAGGGGCAAAGTCTAAGTAGGTAGGGGCCACCGAAAGGGCCTGAAGATCTCCAACTCTCTTTAGTGAGGTGATTGCCAATAATAGGGCAGTTTTAAGTGTCAGATGTCTATCTGAGATATCTTGTATTGGCTCGAATGGAGCTTTACAAAGAGCCTCTAGAACCACAACCAAATCCCAGGGGGGAACACGGGATCGTACTGGAGGTCTCAGCCTCAGCGCACCGCGGAGGAAACGTGTAACTAGGGGGTGTCTACCCACTGACTGACCATTGAAAGGGACGTGGAAAGCAGCTATGGCCGCCACGTAAACCTTTAAGGTGGAGTGGGATAACCCCGCAGAGAGCCTGGCTTGTAAAAACTCCAGAACTGTACCAACTGGGCAGTCTGCTGGGTCAAGCTGGCGGTCTCTGCACCATGAAGTGAAGAGCTTCCACTTCAGGGCGTACAGTTTCCTCGTAGAGGGAGCTCTGGATTGGAGTAGGGTCTCAACAACCTCGGTTGAGAGACCAGCTGCTAACAGCTGTGCCCCCTCAGGGGCCACACCCACAGCTTCCACAACTCCGGGCGAGGGTGAATTATCGTGCCCTGCGCCTGAGAGAGTAGGTCTGTCCTGATCGGTATCTCCCACGGAGAGCCGTCGAGGAGCGAGACTAGATCTGAGAACCATACTCGGCCCGGCCAGAACGGGGCTACTAGTAGTAGACGGGCCCCGTCCCGGCGTACTCTCGCCAGAACTCCCGGGAGCAGAGCGATAGGGGGAAAAGCGTACAGACGAAGCCTCGGCCAGGTCTGTACCATAGCGTCCAGTCCCAGAGGAGCTGGATGAACTAGAGAGAACCAGAGGGGACATTGCGATGTCTCCTGAGTCGCAAAGAGGTCCACCTGGGCTGTACCAAATACTCTCCATATCTGCTTCACCACCTCGGGGTGAAGCATCCATTCCCCGGGCCTCGGCCCCTGTCTCGACAGTATGTCTGCTCCCACATTCAATCTCCCAGGAATATACGCTGCTCTGATCGAGAGGAGCTTGCCCTGGGGCCACAGAAGGATCTGGTGTGCCAGTTTGTACAAGGGGCGCGAACGCAGACCCCCCTGGTGATTGATATAAGAGACCACTGATGTGTTGTCGGTGCGCACCAACACATGGTGACCTCTCAGGTCTGGGAGGAAATATTTCAATGCTCGATAGACCGCTAGTATCTCTAGGCAATTGATGTGCCATGTTAGATGGCGACCACTCCACAGACCGCGGGCAGGGTGGCCGCTCATGACCGCACCCCAACCGGTGAGGGACGCATCTGTCGCTAGCGTTACACGGTGACAAGGAACTCCCAGCACCGGGCCCTGATTCAAGAACCAAGGTTTCCTCCACATGTCTAAGGCACGAAGGCACCGCCGCGTGACCTTGATAACTCGACGTGGATTTCCCCTCGGGGAAAAGCCCTTGGACTTGAGCCACCACTGTAGGGGTCTCATGTACAGCAGGCCAAAAGGTACCACGTTGGACGCAGCTGCCATCAGCCCTAACAATCTCTGGAATTGTTTGACAGTGAGTGACTGGCCTTCCTTGACTCTCTCGACTGATGTGAGGATCGACTCGATCCGAGCAGGAGACAAACGTGCCTGCATCGTGGTCGAATTCCACACTACGCCTAGATAGGTGGTTCTCTGAACTGGAGAAAGTACACTCTTCTTGGCGTTTAGTCTCAAACCCAGCTCCCCCATGTGTGCGAGAACGACATCTCGATGTCGAGCCGCCATCTGCTCTGATTGAGCTAGGATCAACCAATCGTCGATATAATTTAAAATGCGGATGCCCTGCATACGGAGGGATACCAGAGCCGCATCCATACATTTCGTGAACGTGCGGGGTGAGAGTGCGAGGCCAAAGGGAAGTACTCGATATTGATAAGCTTTGCCCCCGAAAGCGAACCTCAGAAACTTCCTGTGTTGTGGAAGGATGGATATGTGGAAGTATGCGTCTTTGAGATCTATTGTGACAAACCAGTCCTCGGCTCTGATTTGAGCTACAACCTGGTTGACAGTGAGCATCTTGAACTTCAGTGACATAACCGAGCGGTTCAGGAGACGCAAGTCGAGGATCGGACGCAACCCCCCATCCTTCTTTGGAACTATGAAATACCGGCTGTAAAATCCGGATTCCCTGTCTAGAGGAGGGACCACCTCGATGGCCTCCTTCCTTAATAGGGTATTCACTTCTCGTTCCATAGCCAGAGCCTGCTGGGGGCCGACCACAGTCGGTGTAACCCCGTTGAACTTCGGTGGTGGAAGACCGAACTGAATGCAATAGCCTCTTTCTATTGTACGCAGGACCCATTGAGATACATTTGGCAGTAGCTTCCACGCTGCTAAATAATCTACTAAGGGAATCAGTCTCTCGAGACTGACCTCTGGTGTAAGAGGCCCCCGAAGGGGCGGCGAGCATCCCAGCTCCGCTACGCTCACGGGCGGAAGTAACTGGGAGTGGCGCTCGCTGGAGGCCGCTGCGCCCTGAAACTCTGGCAGGGTTGGCAGACCGACCTCCTGAGGGTACTGAGGTGAGACGGGCACCGTGTAATGAGGTGAACCGCGCTCTACCCCAGCAGGGGCTACCCTCTGGATCCTGGCGTCAGGATCTTTTCGTCGAGGACTTCCGGGCTTCGATGACAGATCTTAAATCGGCTTTCGCCCTAGAAGCCCCCGACTCAGAGCGCCGTTGCCCTCGGCCCCGACGTGGGGGAGCACGAGTGGCGACGCTCTGCTTCTGCGCTTCCCGGTGTGAGGAGCCGGTATGTGGCGTGGTCATCTCCCGCCCAGATGCACCACGAGAGCGACGAGGGAGGAAACTCTGGAACGCCGCCGCCTGCCTGTGCGCCCCCTGGAACCTGTCGACGACAGTATTAACTGTGTCGCCGAACAGGCCCGAGGCTTGAAGCGGGGCGTCCAGGAGGCAGACCCTGTCTCGTTCCTTAATTTCTGACAGGGTCAGCCACAAATGCCTCTCCGCGGCCACTAAAGCTGCCATAGACCGCCCAATTGCGCGAGCGGTCTCCTTAGTGGCGGGAGAGATCAGCGGTCTTTCTGAGTTCATCAACCTCTTCAGACTTAATCCCCTCCCCCTCATCGACATCTCTCAGCAGGTCAGCCTGATAAGCTTGCAGGACTGCCATAGTATGAAGGCACGCCCCAGCCTGACCTGCTGCCACATGCTGCTGGCATCGCTCTATAACCACGCTCTCCCAGCCCCATCACGTTGCCATAATATAGTGAATCAGGGCCAAAGAGGCGGGTCGAATACGGGTGTTTCCACGATCTCGATAACTCATCATGGAGATCGGGAAAATATGGAAGGCTCCGACGTGGAGGTGGTTGCTTCGGCCGCAGAAAGCGTTCGTCTAATCTGCTTCTCTGCGGCTCAGTCTGTTTTTCAGCAGGCCAGTCGATTTTTAATTTATCTACTGCCCGCGTGACCACCTCCAAAAGCTCCTCATACTGGGGCGACAGGGGTGGCGAATCCCCAGCAACAGTCTCCACATCGACCTCCTCGGAGGACGAGAGGTGAAGAGCTGATCCCTCACCCTGGGGGGAAGAAACCGACGAGCGTGCTTCCGAACCCAGGGTTTGGGCGCCGGATCTGGCAGATGAAGAAGGAGATAAGGACTGGCCCGTCTCCATTCTTTCTGACAGATCCACCTGCGAACCCCACGAGTGCAGCAGCCGCTCTGCCTCGGCAGAAGCGGGGCCAGCACCGCGAGGAACGCTGGTGAAGGCTCCCTCCTCGAAGAGAGCCCTCCGGGATCGAAGCGTCCGCATTGGCAAACGTTCGCAATGCGGGCAGTCGGCCCCCTCGAGAGCCGACTCAGCATGCTTCGATCCCAGGCAAGCCACGCACAGCCTGTGTGTATCCCCACTCGTAATGTAGCGAGTGCAGGGAGGAACACACAGTCTGTAACGCGGCTTGGAATCGCCCTTCAAATGTTTGGTCTTTAGCTTTTGCTTAGGCATATTGAGCTGTTTTAGCGATCTTTTTAAGCTAAGGGACAGACAACAATAAATAGGACCAACAGGACAGACTTTTGCACATGCACACACAGAGCGCTTGCTGACAGATTCGAAGCTGAAGCCAGCTGCACGGCACGTGCTTTTATAGCTTCCTGGTCGCTACGTCACCCCGCCCGTGACGTCACGCCTTTCCGATGGACTGATTGCACACGATATTCAGAGTCGGTCTCGTCAGGGACGTTCCCCAAAAGCGTTTCGACGCAGCTCGAGTTCCTGAAAAGGAACTTATGTTAGGACCTCAGTGCTCAAGATTGTCAGTTTACAGGTTTTTGAGACCAGTAATGTTGAAATAATGGTTCTGTTCAAATGAAGTGAAATTTAGCCCAAATCTGCTCAAAAGTTTGTCTCTCTATGAGAGAAAGCTGCTTCATTCAATATTCAGTGCAAATCTTGCCAGACTGAAAGATGCTTATGCCTTATTGAAATACAATGTTTTTGCAATGCTGTAAGACAGTTTTTAATGTGTTAGAAGTTATATGCACATAAACTTATGTTAGAGCTTCAATGCTCAAGATTGTCAGTTTAAAGGTTTCCGAGACCAGTAATGTTGAAATAGTGCTTCTGTTCAAATGAAGTGAAATCTAGCCCAAATCTGCTCAAAAGCTTGTCTCTCTATGAGAGAAAGCTGCTAATTTAAATATTCAGTGCAAATCTTGCCAAACTGAAAGATGCTTATGCCTTTTGGAATACAATGTTTTTGCAATGCTGTAAGACAGTTTTTAATGTGTTAGAAGTTATATGCACAAAAACATGTGTTTAGGACTTCAATGCTCAAGATTGTCAGTTTACAGGTTTCTGAGACCAGTAATGCTGAAATAGTGCTGCTGTTCAAATGAAGTGAAATCTAGCCCAAATCTGCTCAAAAGCCTGTCTCTCTATGAGAGAAAGCTGCTTCATTCAATATTCAGTGCAAATCTTGCCAAACTGAAAGATGCTTATGCCTTATGAAATACAAGGTTTTTGCAATGCTGTAAGACAGTTTTTAATGTGTTAGAAGTTATATGCACAAAAACTTGTGTTAGGACTTCAATGCTCAAGATTGCCAGATTACAGGTTTCTGAGACCAGTAATGTTGAAATAGTGCTTCTGTTCAAATGAAGTGAAATCTAGCCCAAATCTGCTCAAAAGCTTGTCTCTCTATGAGAGAAAGCTGCTTCATTCAATATTCAGTGCAAATCTTGCCAAACTGAAAGATGCTTATGCCTTATGAAATACAAGGTTTTTGCAATGCTGTAAGACAGTTTTTAATGCGTTAGAAGTTGTATGCACAAAAACTTATGTTAGGACCTCAGTGCTCAAGATTGTCAGTTTACAGGTTTCTGAGACCAGTAATGTTGAAATAATGCTTCTGTTCAAATGAAGTGAAATTTAGCCCAAATCTGCTCAAAAGTTTGTCTCTCTATGAGAGAAAGCTGCTTCATTCAATATTCAGTGCAAATCTTGCCAGACTGAAAGATGCTTATGCCTTATTGAAATACAATGTTTTTGCAATGCTGTAAGACAGTTTTTAATGTGTTAGAAGTTATATGCACATAAACTTTTGTTAGGACTTCAATGCTCAAGATTGTCATTTTACAGGTTTCTGAGACCAGTAATGTTGAAATAGTGCTTCTGTTCAAATGAAGTGAAATCTAGCCCAAATCTGCTCAAAAGCTTGTCTCTCTATGAGAGAAAGCTGCTTCATTCAATATTCAGTGCAAATCTTGCCAAACTGAAAGATGCTTATGCCTTATGAAATACAATGTTTTTGCAATGCTGTAAGACAGTTTTTAATGCGTTAGAAGTTGTATGCACAAAAACTTATGTTAGGACCTCAGTGCTCAAGATTGTCAGTTTACAGGTTTCTGAGACCAGTAATGTTGAAATAGTGCTTCTGTTGAAATGAAGTGAAATCTAGCCCAAATCTGCTCAAAAGCTTGTCTCTCTATGAGAGAAAGCTGCTACATTCAATATTCAGTGCAAATCTTGCCAAACTGAAAGATGCTTATGCCTTTTGGAATAAAATGTTTTTGCAATGCTGTAAGACAGTTTTTAATGTGTTAGAAGTTATATGCACATAAACTTATGTTAGAGCTTCAATGCTCAAGATTGTCAGTTTACAGGTTTCTGAGACCAGTAAAGTTGAAATAGTGCTTCTGTTCAAATGAAGTGAAATCTAGCCCAAATCTGCTCAAAAGCTTGTCTCTCTATGAAAGAAAGCTGCTTCATTCAATATTCAGTGCAAATCTTGCCAGACTGAAAGATGCTTATGCCTTATTGAAATACAATGTTTTTGCAATGCTGTAAGACAGTTTTTAATGTGTTAGAAGTTATATGCACATAAACTTATGTTAGAGCTTCAATGCTCAAGATTGTCAGTTTACAGGTTTCTGAGACCAGTAATGCTGAAATAGTGCTTCTGTTCAAATGAAGTGAAATCTAGCCCAAATCTGCTCAAAAGCTTGTCTCTCTATGAGAGAAAGCTGCTACATTCAATATTCAGTGCAAATCTTGCCAAACTGAAAGATGCTTATGTCTTATGAAATAAAATGATTTCTGCAATGCAGTGAGACAGTTTTTAATGTGTTAGCAGTTATATGCACAAAAACTTATGTTAGGATTTCAATGCTCAAGATTGTCATTTTACAGGTTTCTGAGACCAGTAATGTTGAAATAGTGCTTCTGTTCAAATGAAGTGAAATCTAGCCCAAATCTGCTCAAAAGCTTGTCTCTCTATGAGAGAAAGCTGCTTCATTCAATATTCAGTGCAAATCTTGCCAAACTGAAAGATGCTTATGCCTTATGAAATACAAGGTTTTTGCAATGCTGTAAGACAGTTTTTAATGTGTTAGAAGTTATATGCACAAAAACTTATGTTAGAACTTCAATGCTCAAGATTGCCAGTTTACAGGTTTCTGAGACCATTAATGTTGAAATAGTGCTTCTGTTCAAATGAAGTGAAATCTAGCCCAAATCTGCTCAAAAGCTTGTCTCTCTATGAGAGAAAGCTGCTTCATTCAATATTCAGTGCAAATCTTGCCAAACTGAAAGATGCTTATGCCTTATGAAATACAATGTTTTTGCAATGCTGTAAGACAGTTTTTAATGCGTTAGACGTTGTATGCACAAAAACTTATGTTAGGACCTCAGTGCTCAAGATTGTCAGTTTACAGGTTTCTGAGACCAGAAATGTTGAAATAGTGCTTCTGTTCAAATGAAGTGAAATCTAGCCCAAATCTGCTAAAAAGCTTGTCTCTCTATGAGAGAAAGCTGCTACATTCAATAATCAGTGCAAATCTTGCCAAACTGAAAGATGCTTATGCCTTTTGGAATACAATGTTTTTGCAATGCTGTAAGACAGTTTTTAATGTGTTAGAAGTTATATGCACAAAAACATGTGTTAGGACTTCAATGCTCAAGATTGTCAGTTTACAGGTTTCTGAGACCAGTCATGCTGAAATAGTGCTTCTGTTCAAATGAAGTGAAATCTAGCCCAAATCTGCTCAAAAGCTTGTCTCTCTATGAGAGAAAGCTGCTTCAATTCAATATTCAGTGCAAATCTTGCCAAACTGAAAGATGCTTATGCCTTATGAAATACAATGTTTTTGCAATGCTGTAAGACAGCTTTTAATGCGTTAGAAGTTGTATGCATAAAAACTTATGTTAGAAACTCAGTGCTCAAGATTTTCAGTTTACAGGTTTCTGAGACCAGTAATGTTGAAATAGTGCTTCTGTTCAAATGAAGTGAAATCTTGCCCAAATCTGCTCAAAAGCTTGTCTCTCTATGAGAGAAAGCTGCTTCATTCAATATTCAGTGCAAATCTTGCCAAACTGAAAGATGCTCATGCCTTATGAAATACAATGTTTTTGCAATGCTGTAAGACAATTTTTAATGCGTTAGAAGTTGTATGCACAAAAACTTATGTTAGGACCTCAGTGCTCAAGATTGTCAGTTTACAGGTTTCTGAGACCAGTAATGTTGAAATAGTGCTTCTGTTCAAATGAAGTGAAATCTAGCCCAAATCTGCTAAAAAGCTTGTCTCTCTATGAGAGAAAGCTGCTTCATTCAATATTCAGTGCAAATCTTGCCAAACTGAAACATGCTTATGCCTTATGAAATACAATGTTTTTGCAATGCTGAAAGACAGTTTTTAATGTGTTAGAAGTTGTATGCACAAAAACTTATGTTAGGACCTCAGTGCTCAAGATTGTCAGTTTACAGGTTTCTGAGACCAGTAATGTTGAAATAGTGCTTCTGTTCAAATGAAGTGAAATCTAGCCCAAATCTGCTAAAAAGCTTGTCTCTCTATGAGAGAAAGCTGCTACATTCAATATTCAGTGCAAATCTTGCCAAACTGAAAGATGCTTATGCCTTTTAGAATACAATGTTTTTGCAATGCTGTAAGACAGTTTTTAATGTGTTAGAAGTTATATGCACATAAACTTATGTTAGAGCTTCAATGCTCAAGATTGTCAGTTTAAAGGTTTCCGAGACCAGTAATGTTGAAATAGTGCTTCTGTTCAAATGAAGTGAAATCTAGCCCAAATCTGCTCAAAAGCTTGTCTCTCTATGAGAGAAAGCTGCTACATTCAATATTCAGTGCAAATCTTGCCAAACTGAAAGATGCTTATGCCTTTTGGAATACAATGTTTTTGCAATGCTGTAAGACAGTTTTTAATGTGTTAGAAGTTATATGCACAAAAACATGTGTTTAGGACTTCAATGCTCAAGATTGTCAGTTTACAGGTTTCTGAGACCAGTAATGCTGAAATAGTGCTGCTGTTCAAATGAAGTGAAATCTAGCCCAAATCTGCTCAAAAGCTTGTCTCTCTATGAGAGAAAGCTGCTTCATTCAATATTCAGTGCAAATCTTGCCAAACTGAAAGATGCTTATGCCTTATGAAATACAAGGTTTTTGCAATGCTGTAAGACAGTTTTTAATGCGTTAGAAGTTGTATGCACAAAAACTTATGTTAGGACCTCAGTGCTCAAGATTGTCAGTTTACAGGTTTCTGAGACCAGTAATGTTGAAATAATGCTTCTGTTCAAATGAAGTGAAATTTAGCCCAAATCTGCTCAAAAGTTTGTCTCTCTATGAGAGAAAGCTGCTTCATTCAATATTCAGTGCAAATCTTGCCAGACTGAAAGATGCTTATGCCTTATTGAAATACAATGTTTTTGCAATGCTGTAACACAGTTTTTAATGTGTTAGAAGTTATATGCACATAAACTTTTGTTAGAGCTTCAATGCTCAAGATTGTCAGTTTACAGGTTTCTGAGACCAGTAAAGTTGAAATAGTGCTTCTGTTCAAATGAAGTGAAATCTAGCCCAAATCTGCTCAAAAGCTTGTCTCTCTATGAGAGAAAGCTGCTTCATTCAATATTCAGTGCAAATCTTGCCAGACTGAAAGATGCTTATGCCTTATTGAAATACAATGTTTTTGCAATGCTGTAAGACAGTTTTTAATGTGTTAGAAGTTATATGCACATAAACTTATGTTAGAGCTTCAATGTTCAAGATTGTCAGTTTACAGGTTTCTGGGACCACTAATGTTCAAATAGTTCCCCTGTTCAAATGAACTGCAAACTAGCCCAAATCTGCTTAAAACATTCTCTCTCAATGAGAGAAAGCTGCCTACATTCAATGTTTAGTGCAAAACTTGCCAAACTGAAAGATGCTTATGTCTACTGAAATAAAATGTTTTTTGCAATGCAGTGAGACAGTTTCTAATGTGTTAGAAGTTATATGCACAAAATCTTATGTTAGAGCTTCATTGCTCAAGATTGTCAGTTTACAGGTTTCTGAGACCTCTAATGTTCAAATAGTGCTTCTGTTCAAATGAACTGCAAACTAGCCCAAATCTGCTTAAAACCTTCTCTCTCAATGAGAGAAAGCTGCTTCATTCAATGTTTAGTGCAAAATTTGATAAACTGAAAGATGCTTATGTCTAATGAAAAATTTTTTTTTTTTGCAATGCAGTGAGACAGTTTTTAATGTGTTAGAAGTTATGCACAAAAACTTATGTTTGAGCTTCAATGCTCAAGATTGTCCGTTTACAGGTTTCTGAGACCTCTAATGTTCAAATAGTGCTTTTGTTCAAGTGAACTGCAAACTAGCCCAAATCTGCTTAAAACCTTCTCTCTCAATGAGAGAAAGCTGCTTCATTCAATGTTTAGTGCAAAACTTGACAAACTGAAAGATCCTTATGTCTAATGAAAAAAAATGTTTTTTGCAATGCAGTGAGACAGTTTTTAATGTGTTAGAAGTTAAATGCACAAAAACTTATGTTTGAGCTTCAATGCTCAAGATTGTCCGTTCACAGGTTTCTGAGACCTCTAATGTTCAAATAGTGCTTCTGTTCAAATGAAGTGCAAATTAGCCAAAATCTGCTTAAAACATTCTCTCTCAATGAGAGAAAACTGCTTCATTCATTGTTTAGTGCAAAACTTGCCAAACTGAAAGATGCTTATGTCTAATGAAATAAAATGTTTTTTGCAATGCAGTGAGACAGTTTTAATGTGTTAGAAGTTATATGCACAAATACTTATGTTAGAGCTTCAATGCTCAAGATTTTCAGTTTACAGGTTTCTGAGACCTCTGATGTTCAAATAGTGCTTCTGTTCAAATGACTTGCAAACTAGCCCAAATCTGCTTAAAACCTTCTCTCTCAATGAGAGAAAGCTGCTTCATTCAGTGTTTAGTGCAAAACTTGCCAAACTGAAAGATGCTTATGTCTAATGAAATAATTTTTTTTTTTTTGCAATGCAGGGAGACAGTTTCTAATGTGCTAGATTTTATATGCACAAAATCTTATGTTAGAGCTTCAATGCTCAAGATTGTCAGTTTACAGGTTTCTGGGACCACTAATGTTCAAATAGTGCTTCTGTTCAAATGAACTGCAAACTAGCCCAAATCTGCTTAAAACCTTCTCTCTCAATGAGAGAAAGCTGCTTCATTCACTGTTTAGTGCAAAACTTGCCAAACTGAAAGATGCTTATGTCTAATGAAATAAATTGCTTTTTGCAATGCAGTGAGACAGTTTTTAATGTGTTAGAAGTTAATGCACAAAAACTTATGTTAGAGCTTCAATGCTCAAGATTGTCAGTTTACAGGTTTCTGGGACCACTAATGTTCAAATAGTTCTTCTGTTCAAATGAACTGCAAACTAACCCAAATCTGCTGAAAACCTTCTCTCTCAATGAGAGAAAGCTGTTACATTCAATGTTTAGTGCAAAACTTGCCAAACTGAAAGATGCTTATGTCTAATGAAATAAATTGCATTTTGCAATGCAGTGAGACAGATTTAAATATGTTAGAAGTTATATGCACAAAATCTTATGTTAGAGCTTCAATGCTCAAGATTGTAAGTTTACAGGTTTCTGAGACCTCTAATGTTCAAATAGTGCTTCTGTTCAAATGAACTGCAAACTAGCCCAAATCTGCTTAAAACATTCTCTCTCAATGAGAGAAAGCTGCCTACATTCAATGTTTAGTGCAAAACTTACCAAACTGAAAGATGCTTATGTCTAATGAAATAAAATGTTTTTTGCAATGCAGTGAGACAGTTTCTAATGTGTTAGAAGTTTATATGCACAATATCTTATGTTAGAGCTTCATTGCTCAAGATTGTCAGTTTACAGGTTTCTGAGACCTCTAATGTTCAAATAGTGCTTCTGTTCAAATGAACTGCAAACTTGCCCAAATCTGCTTAAAACTTTCTCTCTCAATGAGAGAAAGCTGCTTCATTCAGTGTTTAGTGCAAGACTTGCCAAACTAAAAGATGCTTATGTGTAATGAAATATAATGTTTTTGCAATGCAAGGGAGACAGTTTTTAATGTGTTAGAAGTTAAATGCACAAAAACTTATGTTAGAGCTTCATTGCTCAAGATTGTCAGTTTACAGGTTTCTGAGACCTCTAATGTTCAAATAGTTCTTCTGTTCAAATGAACTGCAAACTTGCCCAAATCTGCTTAAAACCTTCTCTCTCAATGAGAGAAAGCTGCTTCATTCATTGTTTAGTGCAAAACTTGCCAAACTGAAAGATGCTTATGTCTAATGAAATAATTTTTTTTTTTTTTTGCAATGCAGTGAGACAGTTTCTAATGTGCTAGAATTTATATGCACAAAATCTTATGTTAGAGCTTCAATGCTCAAGATTGTCAGTTTACAGGTTTCTGGGACCACTAATGTTCAAATAGTGCTTCTGTTCAAATGAACTGCAAACTAGCCCAAATCTGCTTAAAACCTTCTCTCTCAATGAGAGAAAGCTGCTACATTCGATGTTTAGTGCAAAACTTGCCAAACTGAAAGATGCTTATGTCTAATGAAAAGAAAGTTTTTTGCAATGCAGTGAGACAGTTTCTAATGTGCTAGAATTTATATGCACAAAATCTTATGTTAGAGCTTCAATGCTCAAGATTGTCAGTTTACAGGTTTCTGGGACCAATAATGTTCAAATAGTGCTTCTGTTCAAATGAACTGCAAACTAGCCCAAATCTGCTTAAAACCTTCTCTCTCAATGAGAGAAAGCTGCTTCATTCAATGTTTAGTGCAAAACTTGCCAAACTGAAAGATGCTTATGTCTAATGAAAAAAAATCTTTTTTGCAATGCAGTGAGACAGTTTTTAATGTGTTAGAAGTTAAATGCACAAAAACTTATGTTTGAGCTTCAATGCTCAAGATTGTCCGTTCACAGGTTTCTGAGACCTCTAATGTTCAAATAGTGCTTCTTTTCAAATGAAATGCAAATTAGCCAAAATCTGCTTAAAACATTCTCTCTCAATGAGAGAAAACTGCTTCATTCATTGTTTAGTGCAAAACTTGCCAAACTGAAAGATGCTTATGTCTAATGAAATAAAATGTTTTTTGCAATGCAGTGAGACAGTTTTAATGTGTTAGAAGTTATATGCACAAATACTTATGTTAGAGCTTCAATGCTCAAGATTTTCAGTTTACAGGTTTCTGAGACCTCTGATGTTCAAATAGTGCTTCTGTTCAAATGACTTGCAAACTAGCCCAAATCTGCTTAAAACCTTCTCTCTCAATGAGAGAAAGCTGCTTCATTCAGTGTTTAGTGCAAAACTTGCCAAACTGAAAGATGCTTATGTCTAATGAAATAATTTTTTTTTTTGCAATGCAGGGAGACAGTTTCTAATGTGCTAGAATTTATATGCACAAAATCTTATGTTAGAGCTTCAATGCTCAAGATTGTCAGTTTACAGGTTTCTGGGACCACTAATGTTCAAATAGTGCTTCTGTTCAAATGAACTGCAAACTAGCCCAAATCTGCTTAAAACCTTCTCTCTCAATGAGAGAAAGCTGCTTCATTCAATGTTTAGTGCAAAACTTGCCAAACTGAAAGATGCTTATGTCTAATGAAATAAATTGCTTTTTGCAATGCAGTGAGACAGTTTTTAATGTGTTAGAAGTTAAATGCACAAAAACTTATGTTAGAGCTTCAATGCTCAAGATTGTCAGTTTACAGGTTTCTGGGACCACTAATGTTCAAATAGTTCTTCTGTTCAAATGAACTGCAAACTAGCCCAAATCTGCTGAAAACCTTCTCTCTCAATGAGAGAAAGCTGTTACATTCAATGTTTAATGCAAAACTTGCCAAACTGAAAGATGCTTATGTCTAATGAAATAAATTGCATTTTGCAATGCAGTGAGACAGATTTAAATATGTTAGAAGTTATATGCACAAAATCTTATGTTAGAGCTTCAATGCTCAAGATTGTAAGTTTACAGGTTTCTGAGACCTCTAATGTTCAAATAGTGCTTCTGTTCAAATGAACTGCAAACTAGCCCAAATCTGCTTAAAACATTCTCTCTCAATGAGAGAAAGCTGCCTACATTCAATGTTTAGTGCAAAACTTACCAAACTGAAAGATGCTTATGTCTAATGAAATAAAATGTTTTTTGCAATGCAGTGATACAGTTTCTAATGTGTTAGAAGTTTATATGCACAAAATCTTATGTTAGAGCTTCATTGCTCAAGATTGTCAGTTTACAGGTTTCTGAGACCTCTAATGTTCAAATAGTGCTTCTGTTCAAATGAACTGCAAACTTGCCCAAATCTGCTTAAAACGTTCTCTCTCAATGAGAGAAAGCTGCTTCATTCAGTGTTTAGTGCAAGACTTGCCAAACTAAAAGATGCTTATGTGTAATGAAATATAATGTTTTTGCAATTCAAGGGAGACAGTTTTTAATGTGTTAGAAGTTAAATGCACAAAAACTTATGTTAGAGCTTCAATGCTCAAGATTGTCAGTTTACAGGTTTCTGGGACCACTAATGTTCAAATAGTGCTTCTGTTCAAATGAACTGCAAACTAGCCCAAATCTGCTTAAAACCTTCTCTCTCAATGAGAGAAAGCTGCTACATTCAATGTTTAGTGCAAAACTTGCCAAACTGAAAGATGCTTATGTCTAATGAAATAAATTGCTTTTTGCAATGCAGTGAGACAGATTTAAATATGTTAGAAGTTATATGCACAAAATCTTATGTTAGAGCTTCAATGCTCAAGATTGTAAGTTTACAGGTTTCTGAGACCTCTAATGTTCAAATAGTGCTTCTGTTCAAATGAACTGCAAACTAGCCCAAATCTGCTTAAAACATTCTCTCTCAATGAGAGAAAGCTGCCTACATTCAATGTTTAGTGCAAAACTTACCAAACTGAAAGATGCTTATGTCTAATGAAATAAAATGTTTTTTGCAATGCAGTGAGACAGTTTCTAATGTGTTAGAAGTTTATATGCACAAAATCTTATGTTAGAGCTTCATTGCTCAAGATTGTCAGTTTACAGGTTTCTGAGACCTCTAATGTTCAAATAGTGCTTCTGTTCAAATGAACTGCAAACTTGCCCAAATCTGCTTAAAACGTTCTCTCTCAATGAGAGAAAGCTGCTTCATTCATTGTTTAGTGCAAGACTTGCCAAACTAAAAGATGCTTATGTGTAATGAAATATAATGTTTTTGCAATGCAAGGGAGACAGTTTTTAATGTGTTAGAAGTTAAATGCACAAAAACTTATGTTAGAGCTTCAATGCTCAAGATTGTCAGTTTACAGGTTTCTGGGACCACTAATGTTCAAATAGTGCTTCTGTTCAAATGAAGTGCAAACTAGCCCAAATCTGCTTAAAACCTTCTCTCTCAATGAGAGAAAGCTGCTACATTCAATGTTTAGTGCAAAACTTGCCAAACTGAAAGATGCTTATGTCTAATGAAATAAATTGCTTTTTGCAATGCAGTGAGACAGATTTAAATGTGTTAGAAGTATATGCACAACATCTTTTGTTAGAGCTTCAATGCTCAAGATTGTCAGTTTACAGGTTTCTGAGACCTCTAATGTTCAAATAGTGCTTCTGTTCAAATGAACAGCAAATTAGCCCAAATCTGCTTAAAACCTTCTTTCTCAATGAAAGAAAGCTGCTTCATTCAATGTTTGGTGCAAAACTTGCCAAACTGAAAGATGCTTATGTCTAATGAATTAAAATGTTTTTTGCAATTCAGTGAGACAGTTTCTAATGTGTTAGAAGTTATATGCACAAAATCTTATGTTAGATCTTCAAATGCTCAAGATTGTCAGTTTACAGGTTTCTGAGACCTCTAATGTTCAAATAGTGCTTCTGTTCAAATGAACTGCAAACTAGCCCAAATCTGCTTAAAACCTTCTCTCTCAATGAGAGAAAGCTGCTTCATTCAATGTTTAGTGCAAAACTTGACAAACTGAAAGATGCTTGTCTAATGAAATAAAATGCTTTTTGCAATGCAGTGAGACAGATTTAAATGTGTTTGAAGTTATATGTACAAATACTTATGTTAGAGCTTCAATGCTCAAGATTGTCCGTTTACAGGTTTCTGAGACCTCTAATGTTCAAATAGTGCTTTTGTTCAAATGAACTGCAAACTAGCCCAAATCTGCTGAAAACATTCTCTCTCAATGAGAGAAAGCTGCCTACATTCAATGTTTAGTGCAAAACTTGCCAAACTGAAAGATGCTTATGTCTACTGAAATAAAATGTTTTTTGCAATGCAGTGAGACAGTTTCTAATGTGTTAGAAGTTATATGCACAAAATCTTATGTTAGAGCTTCATTGCTCAAGATTGTCAGTTTACAGGTTTCTGAGACCTCTAATGTTCAAATAGTGCTTCTGTTCAAATGAACTGCAAACTAGCCCAAATCTGCTTAAAACCTTCTCTCTCAATGAGAGAAAGCTGCTTCATTCAATGTTTAGTGCAAAATTTGATAAACTGAAAGATGCTTATGTCTAATGAAAAAAATTTTTTTTTGCAATGCAGTGAGACAGTTTTTAATGTGTTAGAAGTTATGCACAAAAACTTATGTTTGAGCTTCAATGCTCAAGATTGTCCGTTTACAGGTTTCTGAGACCTCTAATGTTCAAATAGTGCTTTTGTTCAAGTGAACTGCAAACTAGCCCAAATCTGCTTAAAACCTTCTCTCTCAATGAGAGAAAGCTGCTTCATTCAATGTTTAGTGCAAAACTTGACAAACTGAAAGATGCTTATGTCTAATGAAATAAAATGTTTTTTGCAATGCAAGGGAGACAGTTTTTAATGTGTTAGAAGTTAAATGCACAAAAACTTATGTTAGAGCTTCAATGCTCAAGATTGTCAGTTTACAGGTTTCTGAGACCTCTAATGTTCAAATAGTGCTTTTGTTCAAATGAACTGCAAACTAGCCCAAATCTGCTTAAAACCTTCTCTCTCAATGAGAGAAAGCTGCTTCATTCAATGTTTAGTGCAAAACTTGCCAAACTGAAAGATGCTTATGTCTAATGAAATAAAATGTTTTTTGCAATGCAGTGAGACAGTTTTTAATGTGTTAGAAATTAAATGCACAAAAACTTATGTTTGAGCTTCAATGCTCAAGATTGTCCGTTTACAGGTTTCTGAGACCTCTAATGTTCAAATAGTGCTTTTGTTCAAGTGAACTGCAAACTAGCCCAAATCTGCTTAAAACCTTCTCTCTCAATGAGAGAAAGCTGCTTCATTCAATGTTTAGTGCAAAACTTGACAAACTGATAGATGCTTATGTCTAATGAAATAAAATGTTTTTTGCAATGCAAGGGAGACAGTTTTTAATGTGTTAGAAGTTAAATGCACAAAAACTTATGTTAGTGCTTCAATGCTAAAGATTGTCAGTTTACAGGTTTCTGGGACCACTAATGTTCAAATAGTTCTTCTGTTCAAATGAACTGCAAACTAGCCCAAATCTGCTTAAAACCTTCTCTCTCAATGAGAGAAAGCTGCTACATTCGATGTTTAGTGCAAAACTTGCCAAACTGAAAGATGCTTATGTCTAATGAAATAAAATGTTTTTTTGCAATGCAGTGAGACAGTTTCTAATGTGTTAGAAGTTAAATGCACAAAATCTTATGTTAGAGCTTCAATTCTCAAGATTGTCAGTTTACAGGTTTCTGGGACCACTAATGTTCAAATAGTTCTTCTGTTCAAATGAACTGCAAACTAGCCCAAATCTGCTTAAAACCTTCTCTCTCAATGAGAGAAAGCTGCTACATTCAATGTTTAGTGCAAAACTTGCCAAACTGAAGATGCTTATGTCTAATGAAATAAAATGTTTTTTTGCAATGCAGTGAGACAGTTTCTAATGTGTTAGAAGTTAAATGCACAAAAACTTATGTTAGAGCTTCAATGTTCAAGATTGTCAGTTTACAGGTTTCTGGGACCACTAATGTTCAAATAGTTCCCCTGTTCAAATGAACTGCAAACTAGCCCAAATCTGCTGAAACATTCTCTCTCAATGAGAGAAAGCTGCCTACATTCAATGTTTAGTGCAAAACTTGCCAAACTGAAAGATGCTTATGTCTACTGAAATAAAATGTTTTTTGCAATGCAGTGAGACAGTTTCTAATGTGTTAGAAGTTATATGCACAAAATCTTATGTTAGAGCTTCATTGCTCAAGATTGTCAGTTTACAGGTTTCTGAGACCTCTAATGTTCAAATAGTGCTTCTGTTCAAATGAACTGCAAACTAGCCCAAATCTGCTTAAAACCTTCTCTCTCAATGAGAGAAAGCTGCTTCATTCAATGTTTAGTGCAAAATTTGATAAACTGAAAGATGCTTATGTCTAATGAAAAAATTTTTTTTTTGCAATGCAGTGAGACAGTTTTTAATGTGTTAGAAGTTATGCACAAAAACTTATGTTTGAGCTTCAATGCTCAAGATTGTCCGTTTACAGGTTTCTGAGACCTCTAATGTTCAAATAGTGCTTTTGTTCAAGTGAACTGCAAACTAGCCCAAATCTGCTTAAAACCTTCTCTCTCAATGAGAGAAAGCTGCTTCATTCAATGTTTAGTGCAAAACTTGACAAACTGAAAGATGCTTATGTCTAATGAAATAAAATGTTTTTTGCAATGCAAGGGAGACAGTTTTTAATGTGTTAGAAGTTAAATGCACAAAAACTTATGTTAGAGCTTCAATGCTCAAGATTGTCAGTTTACAGGTTTCTGAGACCTCTAATGTTCAAATAGTGCTTTTGTTCAAATGAACTGCAAACTAGCCCAAATCTGCTTAAAACCTTCTCTCTCAATGAGAGAAAGCTGCTTTATTCAATGTTTAGTGCAAAACTTGCCAAACTGAAAGATGCTTATGTCTAATGAAATAAAATGTTTTTTGCAATGCAGTGAGACAGTTTTTAATGTGTTAGAAATTAAATGCACAAAAACTTATGTTTGAGCTTCAATGCTCAAGATTGTCCGTTTACAGGTTTCTGAGACCTCTAATGTTCAAATAGTGCTTTTGTTCAAGTGAACTGCAAACTAGCCCAAATCTGCTTAAAACCTTCTCTCTCAATGAGAGAAAGCTGCTTCATTCAATGTTTAGTGCAAAACTTGACAAACTGATAGATGCTTATGTCTAATGAAATAAAATGTTTTTTGCAATGCAAGGGAGACAGTTTTTAATGTGTTAGAAGTTAAATGCACAAAAACTTATGTTAGTGCTTCAATGCTCAAGATTGTCAGTTTACAGGTTTCTGGGACCACTAATGTTCAAATAGCTCTTCTGTTCAAATGAACTGCAAACTAGCCCAAATCTGCTTAAAACCTTCTCTCTCAATGAGAGAAAGCTTCTACATTCAATGTTTAGTGCAAAACTTGCCAAACTGAAAGATGCTTATGTCTAATGAAATAAAATGTTTTTTGCAATGCAGTGAGACAGTTTCTAATGTGTTAGAAGTTAAATGCACAAAAACTTATGTTAGAGCTTCAATGTTCAAGATTGTCAGTTTACAGGTTTCTGGGACCACTAATGTTCAAATAGTTCCCCTGTTCAAATGAACTGCAAAATAGCCCAAATCTGCTTAAAACATTCTCTCTCAATGAGAGAAAGCTGCCTACATTCAATGTTTAGTGCAAAACTTGCCAAACTGAAAGATGCTTATGTCTACTGAAATAAAATGTTTTTTTGCAATGCAGTGAGACAGTTTCTAATGTGTTAGAAGTTATATGCACAAAATCTTATGTTAGAGCTTCATTGCTCAAGATTGTCAGTTTACAGGTTTCTGAGACCTCTAATGTTCAAATAGTGCTTCTGTTCAAATGAACTGCAAACTTGCCCAAATCTGCTTAAAACCTTCTCTCTCAATGAGAGAAAGCTGCTTCATTCATTGTTTAGTGCAAAACTTGCCAAACTGAAAGATGCTTATGTCTATTGAAATAATTTTTTTTTTTGCAATGCAGTGAGACAGTTTCTAATGTGTTAGAAGTTTATATGCACAAAATCTTATGTTACAGCTTCATTGCTCAAGATTGTCAGTTTACAGGTTTCGGAGACCTCTAATGTTCAAATAGTGCTTCTGTTCAAATGAACTGCAAACTTGCCCAAATCTGCTTAAAACCTTCTCTCTCAATGAGAGAAAGCTGCTTCATTCATTGTTTAGTGCAAAACTTGCCAAACTGAAAGATGCTTATGTCTAATGAAATAATTTTTTTTTTTTTTGCAATGCAGTGAGACAGTTTCTAATGTGCTAGAATTTATATGCACAAAATCTTATGTTAGAGCTTCAATGCTCAAGATTGTCAGTTTACAGGTTTCTGGGACCACTAATGTTCAAATAGTGCTTCTGTTCAAATGAACTGCAAACTAGCCCAAATCTGCTTAAAACCTTCTCTCTCAATGAGAGAAAGCTGCTACATTCGATGTTTAGTGCAAAACTTGCCAAACTGAAAGATGCTTATGTCTAATGAAATAAAATGTTTTTTGCAATGCAGTGAGACAGTTTCTAATGTGTTAGAAGTTATATGCACAAAATCTTATGTTAGAGCTTCAATGCTCAAGATTGTCAGTTTACAGGTTTCTGAGACCTCTAATGTTCAAATAGTGCTTCTGTTCAAATGAACTGCAAACTTGCCCAAATCTGCTTAAAACCTTCTCTCTCAATGAGAGAAAGCTGCTTCATTCAATGTTTAGTGCAAAACTTGCCAAACTGAAAGATGCTTATGTCTAATGAAAAAAAATGTTTTTTGCAATGCAGTGAGACAGTTTTTAATGTGTTAGAAGTTAAATGCACAAAAACTTATGTTTGAGCTTCAATGCTCAAGATTGTCCGTTCACAGGTTTCTGAGACCTCTAATGTTCAAATAGTGCTTCTGTTCAAATGAAGTGCAAATTAGCCAAAATCTGCTTAAAACATTCTCTCTCAATGAGAGAAAACTGCTTCATTCATTGTTTAGTGCAAAACTTGCCAAACTGAAAGATGCTTATGTCTAATGAAATAAAATGTTTTTTGCAATGCAGTGAGACAGTTTTAATGTGTTAGAAGTTATATGCACAAATACTTATGTTAGAGCTTCAATGCTCAAGATTTTCAGTTTACAGGTTTCTGAGACCTCTGATGTTCAAATAGTGCTTCTGTTCAAATGACTTGCAAACTAGCCCAAATCTGCTTAAAACCTTCTCTCTCAATGAGAGAAAGCTGCTTCATTCAATGTTTAGTGCAAAACTTGCCAAACTGAAAGATGCTTATGTCTAATGAAATAAATTGCTTTTTGCAATGCAGTGAGACAGTTTTTAATGTGTTAGAAGTTAAATGCACAAAAACTTATGTTAGAGCTTAAATGCTCAAGATTGTCAGTTTACAGGTTTCTGGGACCACTAATGTTCAAATAGTTCTTCTGTTCAAATGAACTGCAAACTAACCCAAATCTGCTGAAAACCTTCTCTGTCAATGAGAGAAAGCTGCTTCATTCAATGTTTAGTGCAAAACTTGCCAAACTGAAAGATGCTTATGTCTAATGAAATAAATTGCTTTTTGCAATGCAGTGAGACAATTTTTAATGTGTTAGAAGTTAAATGCACAAAAACTTATGTTAGAGCTTCAATGCTCAAGATTGTCAGTTTACAAGTTTCTGGGACCACTAATGTTCAAATAGTTCTTCTGTTCAAATGAACTGCAAACTAGCCCAAATCTGCTGAAAACCTTCTCTCTCAATGAGAGAAAGCTGTTACATTCAATGTTTAGTGCAAAACTTGCCAAACTGAAAGATGCTTATGTCTAATGAAATAAATTGCTTTTTGCAATGCAGTGAGACAGATTTAAATATGTTAGAAGTTAAATGCACAAAAACGTCTCAAGGTTACGTATGTAACCCTAGTTCCTTGAAGGAACGAGACGCTGCGTCGAAACGCTTTTGGGGAACGTCCCTGACGAGACCGACTCTGAATATCGTGTGCAATCAGTCCATCGGAAAGGCGTGACGTCACGGGCGGGGTGACGTAGCGACCAGGAAGCTATAAAAGCACATGCCGTGCAGCTGGCTTCAGCTTCGAGTAGGGAAGCAAGCGCCGGCAGGGGTGCCGGGAGTATGGCTCTGCGCCGCAGCGTCTCGTTCCTTCAAGGAACTAGGGTTACATACGTAACCTTGAGACGTTCCTTTTCAGGAACTCGAGCTGCGTCGAAACGCTTTTGGGGAACGATGTGCCCACGCTGCCAGACTTCCAAATCCCTGCCTAGTGTGTAGTCAAAAGAGCACAGCTAAGACGAGAGAACAGAAGAGCCCGGCGTGGCTCGCATGTCAAGATCGTAAAATCGGACAAATGTGGAGGGCGTGGACCACCCCGCAGCGTTGCAGATGTCCAAGAGGGACACACCTGCTGAGAAGGCCTTGGAGGCCGCCATACTCCGAGTAGAGTGAGCCTTGGCCCCCAAAGGAGGGGGAAGACCAGAGGACTCATAGGAGAAGTTGATAGCCTCGACTATCCAACGACTAAGGGTCTGCTTGGTGGCAGGAGAACCCTTGTTAGAAGGACCGTAGCAAACAAGCAATTGGTCTGATTTCCTCCACAGGGCAGCTCTGTGGACGTATGCGTCCAGTGCTCGCACTGGACACATACAGTTTAGCTTCTCTTGGTCTGGCTCCCGAAAGGGAGGAGGACAGAAGGCCTGCAGTACGATAGGCTGTGGTGTAACAGAGGGAACCTTCGGAACGTAACCCGCTCGAGGGTATAAGAATGCTTTGGCCATACCAGGGGCAAAGTCTAAGTAGGTAGGGGCCACCGAAAGGGCCTGAAGATCTCCAACTCTCTTTAGTGAGGTGATTGCCAGTAATAGGGCAGTTTTAAGTGTCAGATGTCTATCTGAGATATCTTGTATTGGCTCGAATGGAGCTTTACAAAGAGCCTCTAGAACCACAACCAAATCCCAGGGGGGAACACGGGATCGTACTGGAGGTCTCAGCCTCAGCGCACCGCGGAGGAAACGTGTAACTAGGGGGTGTCTACCCACTGACTGACCATTGAAAGGGACGTGGAAAGCAGCTATGGCCGCCACGTAAACCTTTAAGGTGGAGTGGGATAACCCCGCAGAGAGCCTGGCTTGTAAAAACTCCAGAACTGTACCAACTGGGCAGTCTGCTGGGTCAAGCTGGCGGTCTCTGCACCATGAAGTGAAGAGCTTCCACTTCAGGGCGTACAGTTTCCTCGTAGAGGGAGCTCTGGATTGGAGTAGGGTCTCAACAACCTCGGTTGAGAGACCAGCTGCTAACAGCTGTGCCCCCTCAGGGGCCACACCCACAGCTTCCACAACTCCGGGCGAGGGTGAATTATCGTGCCCTGCGCCTGTGAGAGTAGGTCTGTCCTGATCGGTATCTCCCACGGAGAGCCGTCGAGGAGCGAGACTAGATCTGAGAACCATACTCGGCCCGGCCAGAACGGGGCTACTAGTAGTAGACGGGCCCCGTCCCGGCGTACTCTCGCCAGAACTCCCGGGAGCAGAGCGATAGGGGGAAAAGCGTACAGACGAAGCCTCGGCCAGGTCTGTACCATAGCGTCCAGTCCCAGAGGAGCTGGATGAACTAGAGAGAACCAGAGGGGACATTGCGATGTCTCCTGAGTCGCAAAGAGGTCCACCTGGGCTGTACCAAATACTCTCCATATCTGCTTCACCACCTCGGGGTGAAGCATCCATTCCCCGGGCCTCGGCCCCTGTCTCGACAGTATGTCTGCTCCCACATTCAATCTCCCAGGAATATACGCTGCTCTGATCGAGAGGAGCTTGCCCTGGGACCACAGAAGGATCTGGTGTGCCAGCTTGTACAAGGGGCGCGAACGCAGACCCCCCTGGTGATTGATATAAGAGACCACTGATGTGTTGTCGGTGCGCACCAACACATGGTGACCTCTCAGGTCTGGGAGGAAATATTTCAATGCTCGATAGACCGCTAGTATCTCTAGGCAATTGATGTGCCATGTTAGATGGCGACCACTCCACAGACCGCGGGCAGGGTGGCCGCTCATGACCGCACCCCAACCGGTGAGGGACGCATCTGTCGCTAGCGTTACACGGCGACAAGGAACTCCCAGCACCGGGCCCTGATTCAAGAACCAAGGTTTCCTCCACATGTCTAAGGCACGAAGGCACCGCCGCGTGACCTTGATAACTCGACGTGGATTTCCCCTCGGGGAAAAGCCCTTGGACTTGAGCCACCACTGTAGGGGTCTCATGTACAGCAGGCCAAAAGGTATCACGTTGGACGCAGCTGCCATCAGCCCTAACAATCTCTGGAATTGTTTGACAGTGAGTGACTGGCCTTCTTTGACTCTCTCGACTGATGTGAGGATCGACTCGATCCGAGCAGGAGACAAACGTGCCTGCATCGTGGTCGAATTCCACACTACGCCTAGATAGGTGGTTCTCTGAACTGGAGAAAGTACACTCTTCTTGGCGTTTAGTCTCAAACCCAGCTCCCCCATGTGTGCGAGAACGACATCTCGATGTCGAGCCGCCATCTGCTCTGATTGAGCTAGGATCAACCAATCGTCGATATAATTTAAAATGCGGATGCCCTGCATACGGAGGGATACCAGAGCCGCATCCATACATTTCGTGAACGTGCGGGGTGAGAGTGCGAGGCCAAAGGGAAGTACTCGATATTGATAAGCTTTGCCCCCGAAAGCGAACCTCAGAAACTTCCTGTGTTGTGGAAGGATGGATATGTGGAAGTATGCGTCTTTGAGATCTATTGTGACAAACCAGTCCTCGGATCTGATTTGAGCTACAACCTGGTTGACAGTGAGCATCTTGAACTTCAGTGACATAACTGAGCGGTTCAGGAGACGCAAGTCTAGGATCGGACGCAACCCCCCATCCTTCTTTGGAACTATGAAATACCGGCTGTAAAATCCGGATTCCCTGTCTAGAGGAGGGACCACCTCGATGGCCTCCTTCCTTAATAGGGTATTCACTTCTTGTTCCATAGCCAGAGCCTGCTGGGGGCCGACCACAGTCGGTGTAACCCCGTTGAACTTCGGTGGTGGATGACCGAACTGAATGCAATAGCCTCTTTCTATTGTACGCAGGACCCATTGAGATACATTTGGCAGTAGCTTCCACGCTGCTAAATAATCTACTAAGGGAATCAGTCTCTCGAGACTGACCTCTGGTGTAAGAGGCCCCCGAAGGGGCGGCGAGCATCCCAGCTCCGCTACGCTCACGGGCGGAAGTAACTGGGAGTGGCGCTCGCTGGAGGCCGCTGCGCCCTGAAACTCTGGCAGGGTTGGCAGACCGACCTCCTGAGGGTACTGAGGTGAGACGGGCACCGTGTAATGAGGTGAACCGCGCTCTACCCCAGCAGGGGCTACCATCTGGATCCTGGCGTCAGGATCTTTTCGTCGAGGACTTCCGGGCTTCGATGACAGATCTTAAATCGGCTTTCGCCCTAGAAGCCCCCGACTCAGAGCGTCGTTGCCCTCGGTCCCGACGTGGGGGAGCACGAGTGGCGACGCTCTGCTTCTGCGCTTCCCGGTGTGAGGAGCCGGTATGTGGCGTGGTCATCTCCCGCCCAGATGCACCACGAGAGCGACGAGGGAGGAAACTCTGGAACGCCGCCGCCTGCTTGTGCGCCTCCTGGAACCTGTCGACGACAGTATTAACTGTGTCGCCGAACAGGCCCGAGGCTTGAAGCGGGGCGTCCAGGAGGCAGACCCTGTCTCGTTCTTTAATTTCTGACAGGGTCAGCCACAAATGCCTCTCCGCAGCCACTAAAGCTGCCATAGACCGCCCAATTGCGCGAGCGGTCTCCTTAGTGGCGCGGAGGGAGAGATCAGCGGTCTTTCTGAGTTCTTCAATCTCTTCAGACTTAATCCCCTCCCCCTCATCGACATCTCTCAGCAGGTCAGCCTGATAAGCTTGCAGGACTGCCATAGTATGAAGGCACGCCCCAGCCTGACCTGCTGCCACATAACCTTTGCCCACTAGCGATGATGTAACTCGAAGCGGCTTAGTGGGCAATGTCGGAGCCTTTAGAGACGAGGCCGAACCGGGTGACAGATAGCCCGCAAGCGTCTGTTCAACCCGTGGCATCGCTCTATAACCACGCTCTCCCAGCCCCATCACGTTGCCATAATATAGTGAATCAGGGCCAAAGAGGCGGGTCGAATACGGGTGTTTCCACGATCTCGATAACTCATCATGGAGATCGGGAAAATATGGAAGGCTCCGACGTGGAGGTGGTTGCTTCGGCCGCAGAAAGCGTTCGTCTAATTTGCTTCTCTGCGGCTCAGTCTGTTTTTCAGCAGGCCAGTCGATTTTTAATTTATCTACTGCCCGCGTGACCACCTCCAAAAGCTCCTCATACTGGGGCGACAGGGGTGGCGAATCCCCAGCAACAGTCTCCACATCGACCTCCTCGGAGGACGAGAGGTGAAGAGCTGATCCCTCACCCTGGGGGGAAGAAACCGACGAGCGTGCTTCCGAACCCAGGGTTTGGGCGCCGGATCTGGCAGATGAGGAAGGAGATAAGGACTGGCCCGTCTCCATTCCTTCTGACAGATCCACCTGCGAACCCCACGAGTGCAGCAGCCGCTCTGCCTCGGCAGAAGCGGGGCCAGCACCGCGAGGAACGCTGGTGAAGGCTCCCTCCTCGAAGAGAGCCCTCCGGGATCGAAGCGTCCGCATTGGCAAACGTTCGCAATGCGGGCAGTCGGCCCCCTCGAGAGCCGACTCAGCGTGCTTCGATCCCAGGCAAGCCACGCACAGCCTGTGTGTATCCCCACTCGTAATGTAGCGAGTGCAGGGAGGAACACACAGTCTGTAACGCGGCTTGGAATCGCCCTTCAAATGTTTGGTCTTTTGCTTCTGCTTAGGCATATTGAGCTGTTTTAGCGATCTTTTTAAGCTAAGGGACAGACAACAATAAATAGGACCAACAGGACAGACTTTTGCACATGCACACACAGAGCGCTTGCTGACAGATTCGAAGCTGAAGCCAGCTGCACGGCACGTGCTTTTATAGCTTCCTGGTCGCTACGTCACCCCGCCCGTGACGTCACGCCTTTCCGATGGACTGATTGCACACGATATTCAGAGTCGGTCTCGTCAGGGACGTTCCCCAAAAGCGTTTCGATGCAGCTCGAGTTCCTGAAAAGGAACTTATGTTAGAGCTTCAATGCTCAAGATTGTCAGTTTACAGGTTTCTGGGACCACTAATGTTCAAATAGTTCTTCTGTTCAAATGAACTGCAAACTAGCCCAAATCTGCTTAAAACCTTCTCCCTCAATGAGAGAAAGCTGCTACATTCGATGTTTAGTGCAAAACTTGCCAAACTGAAAGATGCGTATGTCTAATGAAATAAAATGTTTTTTTGCAATGCAGTGAGACAGTTTCTAATGTGTTAGAAGTTATATGCACAAAATCTTATGTTAGAGCTTCAATGCTCAAGATTGTCAGTTTACAGGTTTCTGAGACCTCTAATGTTCAAATAGTGCTTATGTTCAAATGAACTGCAAACTAGCCCAAATCTGCTTAATACCTTCTCTCTCAATGAGAGAAAGCTGCTTCATTCAGTGTTCAGTGCAAAACTTGCCAAACAGAAAGATGCTTATGTCTAATGAATTAAAATGTTTTTTGCAATTCAGTGAGACAGTTTCTAATGTGTTAGAAGTTATATGCACAAAATATTATGTTAGATCTTCAAATGCTCAAGATTGTCAGTTTACAGGTTTCTGAGACCTCTAATGCTCAAATAGTGCTTCTGTTCAAATGAACTGCAAACTAGCCCAAATCTGCTTAAAACCTTCTCTCTCAATGAGAGAAAGCTGCTTCATTCAATGTTTAGTGCAAAACTTGACAAACTGAAAGATGCTTGTCTAATGAAATAAAATGCTTTTTGCAATGCAGTGAGACAGATTTAAATGTGTTTGAAGTTATATGCACAAAAACTTATGTTTGAGCTTCAATGCGCAAAACTTGACAAACTGAAAGATGCTTATGTCGAATGAAATAAAATGTTTTTTTGCAATGCAAGGGAGACAGTTTTTAATGTGTTAGAAGTTAAATGCACAAAAACTTATGTTAGAGCTTCAATGCTCAAGATTGTCAGTTTACAGGTTTCTGGGACCACTAATGTTCAAATAGTTCTTCTGTTCAAATGAACTGCAAACTAGCCCAAATCTGCTTAAAACCTTCTCTCTCAATGAGAGAAAGCTGCTACATTCAATGTTTAGTGCAAAACTTGCCAAACTGAAAGATGCTTATGTCTAATGAAATAAAATGTTTTTTTGCAATGCAGTGAGACAGTTTCTAATGTGTTAGAAGTTAAATGCACAAAAACTTATGTTAGAGCTTCAATGTTCAAGATTGTCAGTTTACAGGTTTCTGGGACCACTAATGTTCAAATAGTTCCCCTGTTCAAATGAACTGCAAACTTGCCCAAATATGCTTAAAACCTTCTCTCTCAATGAGAGAAAGCTGCTTCATTCAATGTTTAGTGCAAAACTTGCCAAACTGAAAGATGCTTATGTCTATTGAAATATTTTTTTTTTTTGCAATGCAGTGAGACAGTTTCTAATGTGCTAGAATTTATATGCACAAAATCTTATGTTAGAGCTTCAATGCTCAGGATTGTCAGTTTACAGGTTTCTGGGACCACTAATGTTCAAATAGTGCTTCTGTTCAAATGAACTGCAAACTAGCCCAAATCTGCTTAAAACCTTCTCTCTCAATGAAAGAAAGCTGCTTCATTCAATGTTTAGTGCAAAACTTGCCAAACTGAAAGATGCTTATGTCTAATGAAATAAATTGCTTTTTGCAATGGAGTGAGACAGATTTAAATGTGTTAGAAGTTATATGCACAAAAACTTATGTTAGAGCTTCAATGCTCAAGATTGTCAGTTTACAGGTTTCTGAGACCTCTAATGTTCAAATAGTGCTTTTGTTCAAATGAACTGCAAACTAGCCCAAATCTGCTTAAAACATTCTCTCTCAATGAAAGAAAGCTGCTTCATTCAATGTTTAGTGCAAAACTTGCCAAACTGAAAGATGCTTATGTCTAATGAAATAAATTGCTTTTTGCAATGGAGTGAGACAGATTTAAATGTGTTAGAAGTTATATGCACAAAAACTTATGTTAGAGCTTCAATGCTCAAGATTGTCAGTTTACAGGTTTCTGAGACCTCTAATGTTCAAATAGTGCTTTTGTTCAAATGAACTGCAAACTAGCCCAAATCTGCTTAAAACCTTCTCTCTCAATGAGAGAAAGCTGCTTCATTCAATGTTTAGTGCAAAACTTGCCAAACTGAAAGATGCTTATGTCTAATGAAATAAAATGTTTTTTGCAATGCAGTGAGACAGTTTTTAATGTGTTAGAAATTAAATGCACAAAAACTTATGTTTGAGCTTCAATGCTCAAGATTGTCCGTTTACAGGTTTCTGAGACCTCTAATGTTCAAATAGTGCTTTTGTTCAAGTGAACTGCAAACTAGCCCAAATCTGCTTAAAACCTTCTCTCTCAATGAGAGAAAGCTGCTACATTCGATGTTTAGTGCAAAACTTGACAAACTGATAGATGCTTATGTCTAATGAAATAAAATGTTTTTTTGCAATGCAGTGAGACAGTTTCTAATGTGTTAGAAGTTAAATGCACAAAATCTTATGTTAGAGCTTCAATGCTCAAGATTGTCAGTTTACAGGTTTCTGGGACCACTAATGTTCAAATAGTTCTTCTGTTCAAATGAACTGCAAACTAGCCCAAATCTGCTTAAAACCTTCTCTCTCAATGAGAGAAAGCTGCTACATTCAATGTTTAGTGCAAAACTTGCCAAACTGAAAGATGCTTATGTCTAATGAAATAAAATGTTTTTTTGCAATGCAGTGAGACAGTTTCTAATGGTTTCTGAGACCAGTAATGTTGAAATAATGCTTCTGTTCAAATGAAGTGAAATTTAGCCCAAATCTGCTCAAAAGTTTGTCTCTCTATGAGAGAAAGCTGCTTCATTCAATATTCAGTGCAAATCTTGCCAGACTGAAAGATGCTTATGCCTTATTGAAATACAATGTTTTTGCAATGCTGTAAGACAGTTTTTAATGTGTTAGAAGTTATATGCACATAAACTTTTGTTAGAGCTTCAATGCTCAAGATTGTCAGTTTACAGGTTTCTGAGACCAGTAAAGTTGAAATAGTGCTTCTGTTCAAATGAAGTGAAATCTAGCCCAAATCTGCTCAAAAGCTTGTCTCTCTATGAGAGAAAGCTGCTTCATTCAATATTCAGTGCAAATCTTGCCAGACTGAAAGATGCTTATGCCTTATTGAAATACAATGTTTTTGCAATGCTGTAAGACAGTTTTTAATGTGTTAGAAGTTATATGCACATAAACTTATGTTAGAGCTTCAATGTTCAAGATTGTCAGTTTACAGGTTTCTGGGACCACTAATGTTCAAATAGTTCCCCTGTTCAAATGAACTGCAAACTAGCCCAAATCTGCTTAAAACATTCTCTCTCAATGAGAGAAAGCTGCCTACATTCAATGTTTAGTGCAAAACTTGCCAAACTGAAAGATGCTTATGTCTACTGAAATAAAATGTTTTTTGCAATGCAGTGAGACAGTTTCTAATGTGTTAGAAGTTATATGCACAAAATCTTATGTTAGAGCTTCATTGCTCAAGATTGTCAGTTTACAGGTTTCTGAGACCTCTAATGTTCAAATAGTGCTTCTGTTCAAATGAACTGCAAACTAGCCCAAATCTGCTTAAAACCTTCTCTCTCAATGAGAGAAAGCTGCTTCATTCAATGTTTAGTGCAAAATTTGATAAACTGAAAGATGCTTATGTCTAATGAAAAATTTTTTTTTTTTGCAATGCAGTGAGACAGTTTTTAATGTGTTAGAAGTTATGCACAAAAACTTATGTTTGAGCTTCAATGCTCAAGATTGTCCGTTTACAGGTTTCTGAGACCTCTAATGTTCAAATAGTGCTTTTGTTCAAGTGAACTGCAAACTAGCCCAAATCTGCTTAAAACCTTCTCTCTCAATGAGAGAAAGCTGCTTCATTCAATGTTTAGTGCAAAACTTGACAAACTGAAAGATCCTTATGTCTAATGAAAAAAAATGTTTTTTGCAATGCAGTGAGACAGTTTTTAATGTGTTAGAAGTTAAATGCACAAAAACTTATGTTTGAGCTTCAATGCTCAAGATTGTCCGTTCACAGGTTTCTGAGACCTCTAATGTTCAAATAGTGCTTCTGTTCAAATGAAGTGCAAATTAGCCAAAATCTGCTTAAAACATTCTCTCTCAATGAGAGAAAACTGCTTCATTCATTGTTTAGTGCAAAACTTGCCAAACTGAAAGATGCTTATGTCTAATGAAATAAAATGTTTTTTGCAATGCAGTGAGACAGTTTTAATGTGTTAGAAGTTATATGCACAAATACTTATGTTAGAGCTTCAATGCTCAAGATTTTCAGTTTACAGGTTTCTGAGACCTCTGATGTTCAAATAGTGCTTCTGTTCAAATGACTTGCAAACTAGCCCAAATCTGCTTAAAACCTTCTCTCTCAATGAGAGAAAGCTGCTTCATTCAGTGTTTAGTGATGTTCAATACTGCTTGTGGCACCTCTTTGGAAGAACCATCCATGGTTCCCAGATTTGATGCAATTAGCAGATGTCGCCCCATGGCCGGTACCGTTGAGGAGAGATCTCCTCTCGCAGGCCAGGGGCTCGATTTGGCACCCTCGACCGGAGTTGTGGTCCCTCCATGTATGGGCACTCAACGGTTACCCGCTGATCTCGCAGGGGGAGTGCTAAATACCATCACTCAGGCTAGAGCTCCGTCGACACGACGTCTGTATGCCTCGAAGTGGTCGGTGTTCTCCAGCTGGTGCACAGCTCGAGGTTATTCACCCCTTAGTTGTGAGGTGACGGAGGTCCTCTCCTTCCTACAGGAGCTGTTGGATAAGGGCAGAGCCCCATCCACGCTCAAAGTTTATGTGGCGGCCATCGCGGCGTTTTCTGAAACGGCGTCCGGTCAGTCAATAGGAAGGAACGATTTAGTCATCCGGTTCCTCAGAGGAGCTAGGAGGCTGAATCCTCCCAGACATCCGTCAGTCCCTATGTGGGACCTCGCGGCGGTTTTGGAGGCCTTGAAGGGTCCCCCTTTTGAGCCTATCCAATCGGTTAGCCTTCAGCATCTGTCGTTCAAGACAGTATTCTTGTTGGCTCTCGCTTCTGTGAAGCGTGTGGGTGATTTGCACGCGCTCTCGGTGAGCCAGTCGTGCTTGGAGTTTGGGCCCAATGACTCAAGGGTCATACTCAAACCTAGGCACGGTTATGTGCCGAAATCCCTCAACACACCGTTTCGGGCTCAGGTTATTGCCCTGTCTGCCCTGCCGGTGTCAGGGGAGGATGGAGACTCGAGTCTTCTTTGCCCTGTCAGGGTTTTAAGAGCTTATGTGTCTCGCTCTGCTGCCTCTCGGCAGACGGAGCAGCTATTTGTCTCGTTCGGTGGACGTTCCAAAGGAATGGCTGTTTCGAGACAGACTCTATCCAGATGGATAGTTGACGCCATAGCGTTAGCTTACGCTTCCAGGGGCCTTCAGTGCCCGTTGGGCGTCAGAGCACACTCCACAAGAGGCGTCGCCTCGTCGTGGGCGTGGTCTACTGGGATCTCCTTGCAGGATATATGTATGGCGGCGGGTTGGGCCTCGCCGTCTACATTTATCAGGTTCTATAACCTGGAGGTTCCCGCCTTGCAAGCAAGGCTGCTGTCGGTATAGAAGAATCAGGGCCCTGAGGGGAATTCTGAATTCATGAGCGCTAGGCGCTGCCGACTGTTATATGGGCAGTATTGCGTAAGACCCGCATTGCCACATTGGTCAGGCCTTGCCTCGGCTGTGTGATGTCATATTGCCGCATCTACGGATGCTGCTAGATATGGGACGGAGGGTTTTTCCCCCTTTTTTCTGTCCCGGACTCTCTGTGAGTCCCTCAGGTGACTGTGCACTGTAAATCCTGGGCGTTGCTTCAGGTTTATCGGTGTGTGATCCCTGCGCGCACGGCGTTTTACATCGGTATTTCCCTTTCGGATGAGCGTACTTCTCAAAGCCCGCCTCATTTCTTCCTGAGCTTCACGAAGAGGTGGCGAAGGCTTGGAACGCTCCATATTCAGCACGAACTCGTTCGTCTGTCTCACTAGCATTCTCCACACTGATGATGCTAAAAACAGGAACTACCACTCACTTCCGCCGGTGGAACAGGCGATAGCGACGCACCTTTGTCCGCCCTCTGCTGGACGGCGGCAAAAGCGGTGTTGCCATCTAAAGCCTCCTGTGTGACGCTGCGTCGGCACTACTAACGATGGCTGCTTCATCGAAGCGCAGGTGTACGAGTTCCGCTGTGGCCGAGCTCTCACCCAAGCGCGCCGCTGTTTCAGTTCCAGGAATTGTGACTGTCTCAGCGTTTTCTGCAATGCGCAAGCCTGCACAGTTGCCCGCTTGCCTGCACACAAAAGCCGTTATCACAACAGCTTCAGCAACGCAGCTCGAGACCCCCGTTCTCGCTCTACTGGCCGTCGCCCCGCGCCGCGGGGACCGCGGCAGAGGATTACGGTGAGGCCGGGAGCCCCGAAGCCATCCTGGGAAAGCCATCTACGCATGCTGCATGACGCTGCGTCGGCACTACACACGATGGCTGCTTCATCGAAGCGCCGGTGTACGAGTTCCGCTGCGGCCGGGCTGTCACCGAAGCGCGCCGCTGTTTCAGTTTCCAGAGATTGTGACTGTTTCAGCGTTGTTTGCAATGCGCAAGCCTGTACGGTTGCCCGCTTGCCTGCACACGAAAACCAGATTTAAATGTGTTTGAAGTTATATGCACAAAAACTTATGTTAGAGCTTCAATGCTCAAGATTGTCAGTTTACAGGTTTCTGAGACCTCTAATGTTCAAATAGTGCTTCTGTTCAAATGAACAGCAAATTAGCTCAAATCTGCTTAAAACCTTCTCTCTCAATGAAAGAAAGCTGCCTCATTCAATGTTTAGTGCAAAACTTGCCAAACTGAAAGATGCTTATGTCTAATGAATTAAAATGTTTTTTGCAATTCAGTGAGACAGTTTCTAATGTGTTAGAAGTTATATGCACAAAATCTTATGTTAGATCTTCAAATGCTCAAGATTGTCAGTTTACAGGTTTCTGGGACCACTAATGTTCAAATAGTGCTTCTGTTTAAATGAACTGCAAACTAGCCCAAATCTGCTTAAAACATTCTCTCTCAATGAGAGAAAGCTGCTTCATTCAATGTTTAGTGCAAAACTTGCCAAACTGAAAGATGCTTAAGTCTAATGAAAAACAAAAAACGTTTTTTGCAATGCAGTGAGACAGTTTTTAATGTGTTAGAAGTTAAATGCACAAAAACTTATGTTTGAGCTTCAATGCTCAAGATTGTCCGTTCACAGTTTTCTGAGACCTCTAATGTTCAAATAGTGCTTCTGTTCAAATGAAGTGCAAATTAGCCAAAATCTGCTTAAAACCTTCTCTCTCAAGGAGAGAAAACTGCTTCATTCATTGTTTAGTGCAAAACTTGCCAAACTGAAAGATGCTTATGTCTAATGAAATAAAATGTTTTTTGCAATGCAGTGAGACAGTTTTAATGTGTTAGAAGTTATATGCACAAATACTTATGTTAGAGCTTCAATGCTCAAGATTGTCAGTTTACAGGTTTCTGAGACCACTAATGTTGAAATAGTGCTTCTGTTCAAATGAAGTGCAAATTAGCCAAAATCTGCTTAAAACCTTCTCTCTCAAGGAGAGAAAACTGCTTCATTCATTGTTTAGTGCAAAACTTGCCAAACTGAAAGATGCTTATGTCTAATGAAATAAAATGTTTTTTGCTAATGCAGTGAGACAGTTTTAATGTGTTAGAAGTTATATGCACAAATACTTATGTTAGAGCTTCAATGCTCAAGATTGTCAGTTTACAGGTTTCTGAGACCACTAATGTTGAAATAGTGCTTCTGTTCAAATGAACAGCAAATTAGCCCAAATCTGCTTAAAAACTTCTCTCTCAATGAAAGAAAGCTGCTTCATTCAATGTTTAGTGAAAACTTGCCAAACTGAA
Organism: Carassius carassius; assembly: GCF_963082965.1. Classification (NCBI taxonomy): domain Eukaryota; kingdom Metazoa; phylum Chordata; class Actinopteri; order Cypriniformes; family Cyprinidae; genus Carassius; species Carassius carassius. The sequence continues at coordinate 254,204 of NW_026775053.1, forward strand.
ATATGCTTATGTCTAATGAAATAAATTGCTTTTTGCAATGCAGTGAGACAGATTTAAATGTGTTAGAAGTTATATGCACAAAATCTTATGTTAGAGCTTCAATGCTCAAGATTGTAAGTTTACAGGTTTCTGAGATGTCTAATGTTCAAATAGTGCTTCTTTTCAAATGAACTGCGAACTAGCCCAAATCTGCTTAAAACTTCTCTCTCAATGAGAGAAAGCTGAATGTTTAGTACAAAACTTGCCAAACTGAAAGATGCTTATGTCTAATGAAATAAATTGCTTTTTGCAATGCAGTGAGACAGATTTAAATGTGTTAGAAGTTATATGCACAAAATCTTATGTTAGAGCTTCATTGCTCAAGATTGTCAGTTTACAGGTTTCTGAGACATCTAATGTTCAAATAGTGCTTCTGTTCAAATGAACAGCAAATTAGCCCAAATTTGCTTAAAACCTTCTTTCTCAATGAAAGAAAGCTGCTTCATTCAATGTTTAGTGCAAAACTTGCCAAACTGAAAGATGCTTATGTCTAATGAATTAAAATGTTTTTTGCAATTCAGTGAGAAAGTTTCTAATGTGTTAGAAGTTATATGCACAAAATCTTATGTTAGAGCTTCATTGCTCAAGATTGTCAGTTTACAGGTTTCTGAGACCTCTAATGTTCAAATAGTGCTTCTGTTCAAATGAACTGCAAACTTGCCCAAATCTGCTTAAAACATTCTCTCTCAATGAGACAAAGCTGCTTCATTCAATGTTTAGTGCAAAACTTGCCAAACTGAAAGATGCTTATGTCTAATGAAAAAAAAATGTTTTTTGCAATGCAGTGAGACAGTTTCTAATGTGTTAGAAGTTATATGCACAAAATCTTATGTTAGAGCTTCATTGCTCAAGATTGTCAGTTTACAGGTTTCTGAGACCTCTAATGTTCAAATAGTGCTTCTGTTCAAATGAACTGCAAACTTGCCCAAATCTGCTTAAAACATTCTCTCTCAATGAGAGAAAGCTGCTTCATTCAATGTTTAGTGCAAAACTTGCCAAACTGAAAGATGCTTATGTCTAATGAAAAAAAATGTTTTTTGCAATGCAGTGAGACAGTTTTTAATGTGTTAGAAGTTAAATGCACAAAAACTTATGTTAGAGCTTCAATGTTCAAGATTGTCAGTTTACAGGTTTCTGAGACCTCTAATGTTCAAATAGTGCTTCTGTTCAAATGAACTGCAAACTTACCCAAATCTGCTTAAAACCTTCTCTCTCAATGAGAGAAAGCTGCTTCATTCAATGTTAAGTGCAAAACTTGCCAAACTGAAAGATGCTTATGTCTATTGAAATAAATTTTTTTTTGCAATGCAGTGAGACAGTTTCTAATGTGCTAGAATTTATATGCACAAAATCTTATGTTAGAGCTTCAATGCTCAGGATTGTCAGTTTACAGGTTTCTGGGACCACTAATGTTCAAATAGTGCTTCTGTTCAAATGAACTGCAAACTAGCCCAAATCTGCTTAAAACCTTCTCTCTCAATGAAAGAAAGCTGCTTCATTCAATGTTTAGTGCAAAACTTGCCAAACTGAAAGATGCTTATGTCTAATGAAATAAATTGCTTTTTGCAATGCAGTGAGACAGATTTAAATGTGTTAGAAGTTATATGCACAAAATCTTATGTTAGAGCTTCAATGCTCAAGATTGTCAGTTTACAGGTTTCTGAGACCTCTAATGTTCAAATAGTGCTTCTGTTCAAATGAACTGCAAACTTGCCCAAATCTGCTTAAAACCTTCTCTCTCAATGAGAGAAAGCTGCTTCATTCAATGTTTAGGTCAAAACTTGACAAATTAAAAAGATGCTTGTCTAATGAAATAAAATGCTTTTTGCAAATGCAGTGAGACAGATTTAAATGTGTTTGAAGTTATATGCACAAATACTTATTTTAGAGCTTCAATGCTCAAGATTGTCAGTGTACAGGTTTCTGAGACCTCTAATGTTCAAATAGTGCTTCTGTTCAAATGAACAGCAAATTAGCCCAAATCTGCTTAAAACCTTCTCTCTCAATGAAAGAAAGCTGCCTCATTCAATGTTTAGTGCAAAACTTGCCAAACTGAAAGATGCTTATGTCTAATGAATTAAAATGTTTTTTGCAATTCAGTGAGACAGTTTCTAATGTGTTAGAAGTTATATGCACAAAATCTTATGTTAGATCTTCAAATGCTCAAGATTGTCAGTTTACAGGTTTCTGGGACCACTAATGTTCAAATAGTGCTTCTTTTTAAATGAACTGCAAACTAGCCCAAATCTGCTTAAAACATTCTCTCTCAATGAGAGAAAGCTGCTTCATTCAATGTTTAGTGCAAAACTTGCCAAACTGAAAGATGCTTATGTCTAATGAAAAAAAAAACGTTTTTTGCAATGCAGTGAGACAGTTTTTAATGTGTTAGAAGTTAAATGCACAAAAACTTATGTTTGAGCTTCAATGCTCAAGATTGTCCGTTCACAGTTTTCTGAGACCTCTAATGTTCAAATAGTGCTTCTGTTCAAATGAAGTGCAAATTAGCCAAAATCTGCTTAAAACCTTCTCTCTCAAGGAGAGAAAACTGCTTCATTCATTGTTTAGTGCAAAACTTGCCAAACTGAAAGATGCTTATGTCTAATGAAATAAAATGTTTTTTGCAATGCAGTGAGACAGTTTTATTGTCTTAGAAGTTATATGCACAAATACTTATGTTAGAGCTTCAATGCTCAAGATTGTCAGTTTACAGGTTTCTGAGACCACTAATGTTGAAATAGTGCTTCTGTTCAAATGAAGTGCAAATTAGCCAAAATCTGCTTAAAACCTTCTCTCTCAAGGAGAGAAAACTGCTTCATTCATTGTTTAGTGCAAAACTTGCCAAACTGAAAGATGCTTATGTCTAATGAAATAAAATGTTTTTTGCAATGCAGTGAGACAGTTTTAATGTGTTAGAAGTTATATGCACAAATACTTATGTTAGAGGTTCAATGCTCAAGATTGTAAGTTTACAGGTTTCTGAGATGTCTAATGTTCAAATAGTGCTTCTTTTCAAATGAACTGCGAACTAGCCCAAATCTGCTTAAAACTTCTCTCTCAATGAGAGAAAGCTGAATGTTTAGTACAAAACTTGCCAAACTGAAAGATGCTTATGTCTAATGAAATAAATTGCTTTTTGCAATGCAGTGAGACAGATTTAAATGTGTTAGAAGTTATATGCACAAAATCTTATGTTAGAGCTTCATTGCTCAAGATTGTCAGTTTACAGGTTTCTGAGACATCTAATGTTCAAATAGTGCTTCTGTTCAAATGAACAGCAAATTAGCCCAAATCTGCTTAAAACCTTCTTTCTCAATGAAAGAAAGCTGCTTCATTCAATGTTTAGTGCAAAACTTGCCAAACTGAAAGATGCTTATGTCTAATGAATTAAAATGTTTTTTGCAATTCAGTGAGAAAGTTTCTAATGTGTTAGAAGTTATATGCACAAAATCTTATGTTAGAGCTTCATTGCTCAAGATTGTCAGTTTACAGGTTTCTGAGACCTCTAATGTTCAAATAGTGCTTCTGTTCAAATGAACTGCAAACTTGCCCAAATCTGCTTAAAACATTCTCTCTCAATGAGACAAAGCTGCTTCATTCAATGTTTAGTGCAAAACTTGCCAAACTGAAAGATGCTTATGTCTAATGAAAAAAAAATGTTTTTTGCAATGCAGTGAGACAGTTTCTAATGTGTTAGAAGTTATATGCACAAAATCTTATGTTAGAGCTTCATTGCTCAAGATTGTCAGTTTACAGGTTTCTGAGACCTCTAATGTTCAAATAGTGCTTCTGTTCAAATGAACTGCAAACTTGCCCAAATCTGCTTAAAACAGTCTCTCTCAATGAGAGAAAGCTGCTTCATTCAATGTTTAGTGCAAAACTTGCCAAACTGAAAGATGCTTATGTCTAATGAAAAAAAATGTTTTTTGCAATGCAGTGAGACAGTTTTTAATGTGTTAGAAGTTAAATGCACAAAAACTTATGTTTGAGCTTCAATGCTCAAGATTGTCCGTTCACAGGTTTCTGGGACCTCTGATGTTCAAATAGTGCTTCTGTTCAAATGAACTGCAAACTTACCCAAATCTGCTTAAAACCTTCTCTCTCAATGAGAGAAAGCTGCTTCATTCAATGTTAAGTGCAAAACTTGCCAAACTGAAAGATGCTTATGTCTATTGAAATATTTTTTTTTTTGCAATGCAGTGAGACAGTTTCTAATGTGCTAGAATTTATATGCACAAAATCTTATGTTAGAGCTTCAATGCTCAGGATTGTCAGTTTACAGGTTTCTGGGACCACTAATGTTCAAATAGTGCTTCTGTTCAAATGAACTGCAAACTAGCCCAAATCTGCTTAAAACCTTCTCTCTCAATGAAAGAAAGCTGCTTCATTCAATGTTTAGTGCAAAACTTGCCAAACTGAAAGATGCTTATGTCTAATGAAATAAATTGCTTTTTGCAATGCAGTGAGACAGATTTAAATGTGTTAGAAGTTATATGCACAAAATCTTATGTTAGAGCTTCAATGCTCAAGATTGTCAGTTTACAGGTTTCTGAGACCTCTAATGTTCAAATAGTGCTTCTGTTCAAATGAACTGCAAACTTGCCCAAATCTGCTTAAAACCTTCTCTCTCAATGAGAGAAAGCTGCTTCATTCAATGTTTAGGTCAAAACTTGACAAATTAAAAAGATGCTTGTCTAATGAAATAAAATGCTTTTTGCAAATGCAGTGAGACAGATTTAAATGTGTTTGAAGTTATATGCACAAATACTTATGTTAGAGCTTCAATGCTCAAGATTGTCAGTTTACAGGTTTCTGAGACCACTAATGTTGAAATAGTGCTTCTGTTCAAATGAAGTGCAAATTAGCCAAAATCTGCTTAAAACCTTCTCTCTCAAGGAGAGAAAACTGCTTCATTCATTGTTTAGTGCAAAACTTGCCAAACTGAAAGATGCTTATGTCTAATGAAATAAAATGTTTTTTGCAATGCAGTGAGACAGTTTTAATGTGTTAGAAGTTATATGCACAAATACTTATGTTAGAGCTTCAATGCTCAAGATTGTCAGTTTACAGGTTTCTGAGACCACTAATGTTGAAATATTGCTTCTGTTCAAATGAACAGCAAATTAGCCCAAATCTGCTTAAAACCTTCTCTCTCAATGAAAGAAAGCTGCTTCATTCAATGTTTAGTGAAAACTTGCCAAACTGAAATATGCTTATGTCTAATGAAATAAATTGCTTTTTGCAATGCAGTGAGACAGATTTAAATGTGTTAGAAGTTATATGCACAAAATCTTATGTTAGAGCTTCAATGCTCAAGATTGTAAGTTTACAGGTTTCTGAGATGTCTAATGTTCAAATAGTGCTTCTTTTCAAATGAACTGCGAACTAGCCCAAATCTGCTTAACACTTCTCTCTCAATGAGAGAAAGCTGAATGTTCAGTACAAAACTTGCCAAACTGAAAGATGCTTATGTCTAATGAAATAAATTGCTTTTTGCAATGCAGTGAGACAGATTTAAATGTGTTAGAAGTTATATGCACAAAATCTTATGTTAGAGCTTCATTGCTCAAGATTGTCAGTTTACAGGTTTCTGAGACATCTAATGTTCAAATAGTGCTTCTGTTCAAATGAACTGCAAACTTGCCCAAATCTGCTTAAAACATTCTCTCTCAATGAGACAAAGCTGCTTCATTCAATGTTTAGTGCAAAACTTGCCAAACTGAAAGATGCTTATGTCTAATGAAAAAAAAATGTTTTTTGCAATGCAGTGAGACAGTTTCTAATGTGTTAGAAGTTATATGCACAAAATCTTATGTTAGAGCTTCATTGCTCAAGATTGTCAGTTTACAGGTTTCTGAGACCTCTAATGTTCAAATAGTGCTTCTGTTCAAATGAACTGCAAACTTGCCCAAATCTGCTTAAAACATTCTCTCTCAATGAGAGAAAGCTGCTTCATTCAATGTTTAGTGCAAAACTTGCCAAACTGAAAGATGCTTATGTCTAATGAAAAAAAATGTTTTTTGCAATGCAGTGAGACAGTTTTTAATGTGTTAGAAGTTAAATGCACAAAAACGTACTCGGTTACTAAACGTAACCTCGGTTCTCTCTAGAAGAGCGAACGAGTACTGCGTCTTAGCTAAGACGCTACGGGAAAAGTCTCTTTTCACGAAATACTGAAGCAAAAAATTATCCTTAATTTTGTATTTTTGTAAAGCGCATTTGCAGCAGTACACAGCCATAGGCGAGACGGCTCGTTCGCTCATTGGCTTGTTCTGCGGCAACTGCACAGCCTATCGAGCGCGGGCTGATGCAACATCAGACCAATAAGGGCGCTTCGCGCCCTTCTTGCCACTTCCCGCCGAAACGGGTGTGGCCCAACCTATAAAAGGAGCTCGAAAAGGCTGACTCACCTGATTTATTTCATCGCCGAAGCGAACCAGAGTGAATCGTGCGCACGGCAGAGAACGCAGTACTCGTTCGCTCTTCTAGAGAGAACCGAGGTTACGTTTAGTAACCGAGTACGTTCTCTTACGAGAGCTCTCTCGTACTGCGTCTTAGCTAAGACGCTACGGGAACCCAGTGTAAAACGCCGTGCGCGCAGGGATCACACACCAATAAACCTGAAGCAACGCCCAGGATTTACAGTGCACAGTCACCTGAGGGACTCACAGAGAGTCCAGGACAGAAAAGGGAAAAAGCCCTCCGTCCCATATCTAGCAGCATCCGTAGATGCGGCAATATGACGTCACACAGCCGAGGCAAGGCCTGACCAATGTGGCAATGCGGGTCTTACGCAATACTGCCCATATAACAGTCGGCAGCGCATAGCGCTCGTGAACTCAGAATTCCCCTCAGGGCCCTGATTCGCCTATACCGACAGCAGCCTTGCTTGCAAGGCGGGAACCTCCAGGTTATAGAACCTGATAAATGTAGACGGCGAGGCCCAACCTGCCGCCATACATATATCCTGCAAGGAGATCCCAGTAGACCACGCCCACGACGAGGCGATGCCTCTTGTGGAGTGTGCTCTGACGCCCAACGGGCACTGAAGGCCCCTGGAAGCGTAAGCTAACGCTATGGCGTCAACTATCCATCTGGATAGAGTCTGTCTCGAAACAGCCATTCCCTTGGAACGCCCACCGAACGAGACAAATAGCTGCTCCGTCTGCCGAAAGGCAGCAGAGCGAGACACATAAGCTCTTAAAACCCTGACAGGGCAAAGAAGACTCGAGTCTCCATCCTCCCCTGACACCGGCAGGGCAGACAGGGCAATAACCTGAGCCCGAAACGGTGTGTTGAGGGATTTCGGCACATAACCGTGCCTAGGTTTGAGTATGACTCTTGAGTCATTGGGCCCAAACTCCAAGCACGACTGGCTCACCGAGAGCGCGTGCAAATCACCCACACACTTCACAGAAGCGAGAGCCAACAAGAATACTGTCTTGAACGACAGATGCTGAAGGCTAATCGATTGGATAGGCTTGAAAGGGGGACCTTTCAAGGCCTCCAAAACCGCCGCGAGGTCCCACATAGGGACTGACGGAGGTCTGGGAGGATTCAGCCTCCTAGCTCCTCTGAGGAACCGGATGACTAAATCATTCCTTCCTATTGACTGACCGGACGCCGTTTCAGAAAACGCCGCGATGGCAGCCACATAAACTTTGAGCGTGGATGGGGCTCTGCCCTTATCCAACAGCTCCTGAAGGAAGGAGAGGACCTCCGTCACCTCACAACTAAGGGGTGAATAACCTCGAGCTGTGCACCAGCTGGAGAACACCGACCACTTCCGAGGCATACAGACGTCGTGTCGACGGAGCTCTAGCCTGAGTGATGGTATTTAGCACTCTCACTGCAAGATCAGCGGGTAACCATTGAGTGCCCATACATAGAGGGACCACAACTCCGGTTGAGGGTGCCAAATCGAGCCCCTGGCCTGCGAGAGGAGGTCTCTCCTCAATGGTACCGGCCACGGGGCGACATCTGCTAACTGCATCAAATCTGGGAACCATGGTTGGTTCTTCCAAAGAGGTGCTACAAGCAGTATTGAACATCTCGTTTCTCTCACCCGTTCTACCACCTGCGGAAGGAGGGAGACGGGAGGGAACGCATAAAGCGGGCAGCACGGCCATCTCCGTGACAGCGCGCTTTCGTTCTTGGAAAAGAACGCGGGGCAGTGAGCGTCTTCGTGGGACGCAAAGAGGTCCACCTCCGCCATGCCAAATCTCTGCCACAACAGCCGGACTGTTTGCGGGTGTAGAGACCATTCGCCCGTAGGAACATTGCCTCTGGACAGCCTGTCTGGACCCAGATTCTGCAGTCCAGGCACATGCACTGCTCTCAGCGAGCACACGTTGCGCTGAGCCCAAATTAGGAGGCGTTCCGTCAGCCTGCACAGGTTTCGGGACCCGAGACCGACCTGGCGATTTATGTAGGACACAACGGACATGTTGTCCGAACGGACTATGACGTGGTGATCCTTGATATGGGGACAAAAGCGCGTCAGCGCGTTCTCCACTGCCAGCATTTCCAGGCAGTTGATATGATGGAGCTTTTCCCATTCTGACCATAGGCCAAAGGACGGTCTGCCTTCGAGCAGCGCTCCCCATCCCGAAGTGGAGGCGTCCGTCGACACCATTTTCACACTCGGGGAAGTCCCCAGGCTTACACCTGATCGGTACCAGCCGTTCACTGTCCAAGGTGCTAGAGCCGCAACACAGCTCTGATCGACCTTGAAATGCAGCCGGCCAGACGCCCACGCTCTGCGCGGCACCCGAGCCTTCAGCCAGAACTGCAGGGGGCGCATGCGGAGCAGGCCCAGCCGCAGAACCGGAGATGCTGAGGCCATGAAACCCAGCATCTTTTGACAGTGTTTGAGCGACACAGTCGCGCCACAGCGGAAAGAACTCGCTGCACGCTGAATGCCCATCGCGCGCTGTGGTGACAGCCGCGCCGTCATGGAACACGAGTTCAGAACTATACCCAGAAACAGGATCATCTGACTGGGGTTCAGCGAACTCTTCACCCAATTGACACTGAGGCCGAGCTTCTCGAGGTGATCGAGTAAAACGGCTCTGTGGTCCATGAGCTCCGCTCATGATCGGGCCAGAACCAGCCAGTCGTCCAAATAATTCAGCACTCGTGTGCCTCTGAGTCTAAGAGGAGCGAGCGCTGCAGCCATGCACATCGTAAACGTACGAGGAGCTACGGACAAGCCGAATGGCAGGACTGCAAACTGGTATGCCTGGCCCTCGAAGGCGAATCTCAAATATCGCCTGTGGTTTGACGCTATCTGTATTTGAAAATACGCGTCCTTCAGATCTATTGACATGAACCAGTCCCCTCTGCGAATCTGCGCGAGGAGCTTCCTGGTCGTGAGCATTTTGAAACTGCGTTTCATCAATGCCTGTTCAGCTGTCTTAGATCCAGTATGGGCCGGAGACCCCCGTCTCTCTTGGGCACCAGAAAGTATCTGCTGTACAGCCCCCCCTCGCTTTGAGACACAGGCTCTACAGCCCCTTTGCTCAACAGTTTTGATATTTCGGCCCGAAGTATGTGTGCTACTTCTGTTTTGACCGTAGTTTCGACGCGCGCTGAAAAGCACGGTGGGCGTCGAGAAAACTGTAGCGTGTAGCCTCTCTTTATAATGCCTAGCACCCAATCCGAAACCCCTGGAAGCACTGACCATGCATTTGCATGAATGGCTAAGGGCTGGATGCGAAACGCGCTCTGTTGACTGGGCAACGGCGGCGCTCGAGTGTGCTGCGCATCTGAGGCGGGGAGCGCGTTGATCACAGCGGGCAGATCGCTCTTCCTCGACCCCGTTCCGGCGCTTAACCGACTGGAGGGAGGCTGAGCGGGTCCCGTGGGACTCGATATATCTGCGAGTAACCGTGGGCTGCATGTGTGCACTTTTACCACTTTAAACTCGCTGTCTGCCTGTGCAGAATGTACGTGCACGGGCCTCGTTTTTACAGAAGCCCCGCGCCGTATGTGACATAGTGTATGTGGGCACTGGGAAGTGGGCACCTTTACTATGCGGCGCGCTCGACCGATCTGTGTCGATCTTATGTGCGCTAGCCCTGTGTGCAGGGCTGTGCTTATATGTGGAGATGGGCACTGGGTAGTGGGCATCGTCACTGCATTTATAGCACCATCGGCCGTGGCCGGACGAGCACGCACGGGTTTCGTTTTTACAGAAACCACATGACGCGTGTGACATAGTAATAGTGGGCACTGAGGGGTGGGCACGTTTACTATGCAGTGTGCGCGACCGACTTGAGTCGACATTATGGGCGCAGGCCCTGTGTGCAGGGCTGTGCTTACATGTGGAGATGGGCACTGAGGAGTGGGCATCGTCACTACATTTATAGCACCATCGGCCGTGGCCGGACGAACGTGCACGGGTTTCGTTTTTACAGAAACCACATGACGCGTGTGACATAGTGATTGTGGGCACTGAGGAGTGGGCACGTCTACTATGTAGTGCGCGTGATCGACTTGAGTCGCTTTTATAGGCGCGAGCCCTGTGTGAAGGGCTGTGCTTATATGCGGAGATGGGCACTGAGCAGTGGGCATCGTCACTACATTTATAGCACCATCGGCCGTGGCCGGGACACCAGAAATTACACCTTTTTCGGGAAATATCTGGGTAGCCGTGATAACGGTTTTCGTGTGCAGGCAAGCGGGCAACCGTACAGGCTTGCGCATTGCAAACAACGCTGAAACAGTCACAATCTCTGGAAACTGAAACAGCGGCGCGCTTAGGTGAGAGCCCGGCCGCAGCGGAACTCGTACACCGGCGCTTCGATGAAGCAGCCATCGTGTGTAGTGCCGACGCAGCGTCATGCAGCATGCGTAGATGGCTTTCCCAGGATGGCTTCGGGGCTCCCGGCCTCACCGTAATCCTCTGCCGCGGTCCCCGCGGCGCGGGGCGACAGCCAGTAGAGCGAGAACGGGGGTCTCGAGCTGCGTTGCTGAAGCTGTTGTGATAACGGCTTTTGTGTGCAGGCAAGCGGGCAACTGTGCAGGCTTGCGCATTGCAGAAAACGCTGAGACAGTCACAATTCCTGGAACTGAAACAGCGGCGCGCTTGGGTGAGAGCTCGGCCACAGCGGAACTCGTACACCTGCGCTTCGATGAAGCAGCCATCGTTAGTAGCGCCGACGCAGCGTCACACAGGAGGCTTTAGATGGCAACACCGCTTTTGCCGCCGTCCAGCAGAGGGCGGACAAAGGTGCGTCGCTATCGCCTGTTCCACCGGCGGAAGTGAGTGGTAGTTCCTGTTTTTAGCATCATCAGTGTGGAGAATGCTAGTGAGACAGACGAACGAGTTCGTGCTGAATATGGAGTGTTCCAAGCCTTCGCCACCTCTTCGTGAAGCTCAGGAAGAAATGAGGCGGGCTTTGAGAAGTACGCTCATCCAAAAGGGAAATACCATCCAGCCGGGAACGAGAGGGGGGGGCGCTGGTGCAAACCACTCACGGCCGAGACTCATCGCGGCCAACACGATCATTCGCCCCGGCTCCTTCTCGATGTCAGCTCGTCTGCTGGGCTTCTGAGCAGAAGGCGCGAGATCCTCGGAGCTCGCCCAGCCCTCACTGCCCGAAGCTAGCAGAGAGCGCGTGTCCTCTTCCCCCGACGCGGCCCTGAGATCGACTTCCTCGGACGACGCGCCGGCAAACAGCGGGCGCTGCCCACCGGGAAGCGATGCAGGGGGGGCCGGTGAAGCAGGGCGAACCGGCGAGCTCGGTTGAGCTGAAGACGGTTCCGGAATCCGCTGGAAGCGATGCTTTTACGGCGCCTCAGCGCAGCGGAGAATGCAGGCTCAGAGAAAAAGGCCAGGCGAGTCCTCAGAGTCACCATGGCAACAGCTCGCAGTGGGGGCATCCGCCGTCAGCGAGCGAGCGCTACATGATCTTCACCCAGGCAGGAGACACAGATGACATACCGGTCTCCCTCGCTGAGTGGGGCTCTGACGAGCCGCAGGAAGGCATCTTAAAAAAGACGCGAGCTCTTTTACGAGTGTGTGTCGCAGGGCGAACACACACACACACATAAAGAACAGCTTGTATATAACAGGATTGAAAGGATATAGGCGCCGGATAGCGCAGCAGGAACGGCAATGGAAGGCGGCGATGCCAGCAGCTTCAGAATGGCTCGTCCTGCTGATGTGCTTTCTCAGACGGCGCTTGCTTCCTCCGTGATCCAGCGATGCGTGAGCTTCGCTGAAGAGATGAAAAATCAGGTGAGTCAGCCTTTTCGAGCTCCTTTTATAGGTTGGGCCACACCCGTTTCGGCGGGAAGTGGCAAGAAGGGCGCGAAGCGCCCTTATTGGTCTGATGTTGCATCAGCCCGCGCTCGATAGGCTGTGCAGTTGCCGCAGAACAAGCCAATGAGCGAACGAGCCGTCTCGCCTATGGCTGTGTACTGCTGCAAATGCGCTTTACAAAAATACAAAAATAAGGATAATTTTTTGCTTCAGTATTTCGTGAAAAGAGACTTTTCCCGTAGCGTCTTAGCTAAGACGCAGTACGAGAGAGCTCTCGTAAGAGAACTTATGTTTGAGCTTCAATGCTCAAGATTGTCCGTTCACAGGTTTCTGGGACCTCTGATGTTCAAATAGTGCTTCTGTTCAAATGAACTGCAAACTAGCCCAAATCTGCTTAAAACCTTCTCTCTCAATGAGAGAAAGCTGCCTACATTCAATGTTTAGTGCAAAACTTGCCAAACTGAAAGATGCTTATGTCTACTGAAATAAAATGTTTTTTGCAATGCAGTGAGACAGTTTCTAATGTGTTAGAAGTTATATGCACAAAATCTTATGTTAGAGCTTCATTGCTCAAGATTGTCAGTTTACAGGTTTCTGAGACCTCTAATGTTCAAATAGTGCTTCTGTTCAAATGAACTGCAAACTTGCCCAAATCTGCTTAAAACCTTCTCTCTCAATGAGAGAAAGCTGCTTCATTCAATGTTAAGTGCAAAACTTGCCAAACTGAAAGATGCTTATGTCTATTGAAATATTTTTTTTTTTTGCAATGCAGTGAGACAGTTTCTAATGTGCTAGAATTTATATGCACAAAATCTTATGTTAGAGCTTCAATGCTCAGGATTGTCAGTTTACAGGTTTCTGGGACCACTAATGTTCAAATAGTGCTTCTGTTCAAATGAACTGCAAACTAGCCCAAATCTGCTTAAAACCTTCTCTCTCAATGAAAGAAAGCTGCTTCATTCAATGTTTAGTGCAAAACTTGCCAAACTGAAAGATGCTTATGTCTAATGAAATAAATTGCTTTTTGCAATGCAGTGAGACAGATTTAAATGTGTTAGAAGTTATATGCACAAAATCTTATGTTAGAGCTTCAATGCTCAAGATTGTCAGTTTACAGGTTTCTGAGACCTCTAATGTTCAAATAGTGCTTCTGTTCAAATGAACTGCAAACTTGCCCAAATCTGCTTAAAACCTTCTCTCTCAATGAGAGAAAGCTGCTTCATTCAATGTTTTGGTCAAAACTTGACAAATTGAAAGATGCTTGTCTAATGAAATAAAATGCTTTTTGCAAATGCAGTGAGACAGATTTAAATGTGTTTGAAGTTATATGCACAAATACTTATGTTAGAGCTTCAATGCTCAAGATTGTCAGTTTACAGGTTTCTGAGACCTCTAATGTTCAAATAGTGCTTCTGTTCAAATGATCAGCAAATTAGCCCAAATCTGCTTAAAACCTTCTCTCTCAATGAAAGAAAGCTGCCTCATTCAATGTTTAGTGCAAAACTTGCCAAACTGAAAGATGCTTATGTCTAATGAAAAAAAAACGTTTTTTGCAATGCAGTGAGACAGTTTTTAATGTGTTAGAAGTTAAATGCACAAAAACTTATGTTTGAGCTTCAATGCTCAAGATTGTCCGTTCACAGGTTTCTGAGACCTCTAATGTTCAAATAGTGCTTCTGTTCAAATTAAGTTCAAATTAGCCAAAATCTGCTTAAAACCTTCTCTCTCAAGGAGAGAAAACTGCTTCATTCATTGTTTAGTGCAAAACTTGCCAAACTGAAAGATGCTTATGTCTAATGAAATAAATTGCTTTTTGCAATGCAGTGAGACAGATTTAAATGTGTTAGAAGTTATATGCACAAAATCTTATGTTAGAGCTTCAATCCTCAAGATTGTAAGTTTACAGGTTTCTGAGATTTCTAAAGTTCAAATAGTGCTTCTGTTCAAATGAACTGCAAACTAGCCCAAATCTGCTTAAAACCTTCTCTCTCAATGAGAGAAAGCTGCTTCATTCAGTGTTTAGTGCAAAACTTGCCAAACTAAAAGATGCTTATGTCTAATGAAATAAAATGTTTTTTGCAATGCAAGGGAGACAGTTTTTAATGTGTTAGAAGTTAAATGCACAAAAACGTCTCTAGGTTACGTTTGTAACCCTAGTTCCTCGAGGGAACGAGACGCTGCGTCGAAGCGCTTTGGGAACGCGTTCAGCGTACGCGACTCTGAATATCATGTGTAATCAGTCCAATGGAAGGGCGTGACCAGGAAGCTATAAAAGCACGTGCCACGCAGCTGGCGTCAGCTTCGAGTACCAGCAAGCGCCGGCAGGGGTGCCGGGGGTATGGCTCCGAGACGCAGCGTCTCGTTCCCTCGAGGAACTAGGGTTACATACGTAACCTAGAGACGTTCCTCTTCAGGAACTCGAGCTGCGTCGAAGCGCTTTGGGGAACGAGTCCTAACGCCGCCAGACTACCAAACCCCTGCCTGGTGTGTATCCGAAGAGCACAGCTCAGGACAGGAGGACAGAAGCGCCTGGAGTGACTGGCATATCTAGGCCATAGAACCTAACAAATGTAGAGGGCGTGGACCACCCCGCAGCGTTGCAGATGTCCAGCATGGATACACCTGCTAAGAAGGCCTTAGAGGCCGCCATACCCCGAGTAGAGTGAGCCTTGGCTCCCGACAGCGGGGGACGACCAGAGGACTCATAGGTGACGTTGATAGCCTCGACTATCCAACGAATAATAGTCTGCTTAGAAGCAGGAGAACCCCTCTTGGGGGGACCGTAGCACACAAGCAATTGGTCAGTTTTTCTCCACAGGGCAGCTCTGTGGACGTATGCGTCCAGTGCTCGAACCGGACACATACAGTTTAGCTTCGCCTGGTCGGGCTCCCGAAAGGGAGGAGGACAGAAGGCCTGCAGCACTACAGGTCGTGGTGTAACAGAGGGAACCTTGGGAACATATCCCGCTCGAGGGTATATGAACGCTTTAGTCATGCCTGGTGCAAACTCAAGATAAGAAGGGGCCATCGAGAGGGCCTGAAGATCTCCTACTCTCCGCAGAGAGGTAATAGCCAACAGAAAAGAGGTCTTAAGTGTGAGATGTCTGTCTGAGATATCTTGAATAGGTTCAAACGGGGGTTTGCACATAGCCTCTAACACCACAACCAAGTCCCACGGGGGAATACGGGACCGTACTGGAGGTCTCAGCCTCAGTGCACCGCGGAGGAAACATGTAACTAGGGGGTGTCTTCCCAGAGACTGACCGTCGAGAAGGGTGTGGTAGGCCGCAATGGCCGCCACGTAGACCTTCAGAGTAGAGTGGGTCAACCCTGCAGAGAGCCTAGCCTGTAGAAACTCCAGAACTGTACCAACTGGGCAGTTTGCTGGGTCTAGCTGGCGGTCTCTGCACCATGAAGTGAAAAGCTTCCACTTCAGGGCGTACAGTTTCCTCGTAGAGGGAGCTCTGGATTGGAGTAGGGTCTCCACAACCTCAGTTGAGAGACCAGCTTCCACAACTCCGGGCGAGGGTGAATTATCGTGCCCTGCGCCTGTGAGAGTAGGTCTGTCCTGATCGGTATCTCCCACGGAGTGCCGTCGAGGAGCGAGACTAGATCTGAGAACCATACTCGGCTCGGCCAGAACGGGGCTACTAATAACAGACGGACCCCGTCCCGGCGTACTCTCGCCAGAACTCCCGGAAGCAGAGCGATAGGGGGAAAAGCGTACAGACGAAGCCTCGGCCAGGTCTGTACCATAGCGTCCAGTCCCAGAGGAGCTGGATGAACTAGAGAGAACCAGAGGGGACATTGTGACGTCTCCTGAGTCGCAAAAAGGTCTACTTGAGCCCTGCCAAACACTCTCCATATCTGATCTACCACCCGTGGGTGAAGTCTCCATTCCCCGGGCCTCGGCCCCTGCCTCGACAGTATGTCTGCTCCCATATTTAACTTCCCAGGAATATATACTGCTCTTAATGAGAGGAGTTTGTTCTGGGACCACACCAGGATCTGGTGCGCCAGCTTGTACAAAGGGCGCGAACGCAGACCGCCCTGGTGGTTGATGTAAGAGACCACTGATGTGTTGTCGGTGCGCACCAACACATGGTGACCTCTCAGGTCTGGGAGGAAGTGCTTCAGTGCACGATAAACTGCTAGCATTTCTAGACAATTGATATGCCACGTTAGATGGCGATCGCCCCACAGACCACGGGCAGGGTGGCCACTCATGACCGCACCCCAGCCGGTGAGGGACGCGTCCGTCGCTAGTGTCACACGGCGACAAGGAGCTCCCAGCACCGGGCCCTGATTCAAGAACCAAGGTTTCTTCCACATGTCTAAGGCACGGAGGCAGCGCCGCGTGACCTTGATAGTGCGAAGCGGATTGCCCCTCGGGGAAAATCCCCTGGTCTTGAGCCACCACTGTAGGGGTCTCATGTACAGCAGGCCAAGAGGTATCACGTTGGACGCAGCTGCCATCAGACCCAACAATCTCTGAAATTGTTTGACAGTGAGTGACTGGCCTTCTCTGACTCTCTTGACTGAGATGAGGATCGACTCGATACGAGCAGGGGACAATCGTGCCTGCATCGCGGTCGAATCCCATACTACGTCTAGATAGGTGGTTCTCTGAGCCGGAGAAAGTACACTCTTCTTGGCGTTCAGTCTCAAACCCAGCTCCCCCATATGTGCGAGAACGACATCTCGATGTCGAACCGCAATCTGCTCTGACTGAGCTAAAATCAACCAATCGTCGATATAATTGAGAATGCGGATGCCCTGCGTGCGCAGGGGGGCCAGAGCCGCATCTACACACTTTGTGAACGTGCGGGGTGAGAGTGCGAGGCCAAAGGGAAGTACTCGATATTGGTAGGCTTCGCCCCCGAAAGCGAACCTCAGAAACTTCCTGTGTTGAGGAAGGATGGAGATATGAAAATATGCGTCTTTGAGATCTATCGTGACAAACCAGTCCTCGGACCTGATCTGAGCTACAACATGCTTGATTGTGAGCATTCTGAACTTCAGTCTCATAACTGAACGATTTAAGACCCTCAAGTCTATAATCGGACGCAGCCCCCCATCCTTCTTTGGAACTATGAAATACCGGCTGTAAAATCCGGACTCCCTGTCCTGAGGAGGGACCACCTCGATGGCCCCCTTCTCTAATAGGGTTTCCACTTCCTGTTCCATAACCAGACCCTGCCCGGGGCCCACTATCGTGTGAACGACCCCGTTGAATATAGGCGGCCCGGAGCCGAACTGAATGTGGTAGCCTTTTTCTACTATATGCAGGACCCAACGAGATACATTTGGCAGTAGTTTCCACGCTGCTAAATAATCTACTAAGGGAATCAGTCTCTCGAGACTGACCTCTGGTGTAAGAGACCCCCGCAGGGGCGGCGAGCGTCCCAGCCCCGCTACGCGCACGGGCGGAGGATACTGAGAACGATGCTCGCCCGGGGCCGCTGAGCCCTGGAGCACTGGCAGGGTTGGCAGAACGACCCCTAGAGGGCACTGAGGTGGGACGGGCACCGTGGACTGCGGTGTGTACCGTTCTACCCCAGCGGAGGCTGCCCTCTGAAACCCCGGGCAGTTGGCGTCAGGGTTTCTTAGCCGAGGACTTCTTAGCTTCGATAACCGCCCTTAAATCTAACTTGGGCTTAGAAGACCTCGGCCTAGAGCGTCGCTGAGACTCTCGTTCCCGACGCGGAGGAGCACGAGAGGCGACGCTCTGTTTCTGGGCCTCGCGGTGTGAGGAGCTAGGGTGCGGCTGGGGCATCTCCTTCCCAGATGCCCCGAGGGAGCGACGAGGGAGGAACTTATGGAACGCCGCTGCCTGTTTGCGGGCCTCCTGGAACCTGTCGACGACAGAATTAACTGCGTCGCCGAACAGGCCAGTCGGCTGGATCGGGGCGTCCATGAGGCAGACCCTGTTCCGTTCTTTCATATCGGACAGGGTCAACCATAAGTGCCTCTCCGCGGCCACCATAGCTGCCATGGACCGCCCAATCGCTCGGGCGGTCTCCTTGGTGGCGCAGAGGGAGAGATCAGCGGTCCTTCTTAATTCAGAAATATCATGGGACTTGATCTCCTCTCCCTCGTCTAGCTCCTTGAGCAAGTCGGCCTGGTACGCCTGTAACACCGCCATGGTGTGCAGACACGCACCAGCCTGACCTGCAGCCGCATACCCTTTGCCCACCAAAGCCGAAGTTGTTCTTAGTGGCTTTGAGGGCAATGCCGGGGCCTTCAGAGACGATGCCGCGCCAGGGGACAGATAGCTCGCAAGCGTCTGTTCCACCCGGGGCATCGCTCTATAACCGTGCTCTCCCATCCCCACTACATTTCCGTAGTAATCAGACGAGGGGATGTAGAGGCGGGCCGAGAATGGACGTTTCCACGACCTGGCGATCTCATCATGCAGGTCGGGAAAGAATGGAAGGCCCCGGCTGGGAGGTGGCTGACTCGCGCGCAGGAAGCGTTCATCCAGCTTGCTTCTCTGCGGTTCGGTAGACTTTTCGGCGGGCCAATCGATACTTAATTTGGCCACCGCGCGAGTAACCACCTCTAAGAGCTCCTCATACTGTAGCGAGTGGGGTGGCGAATCCCTATCGAGCGACTCCACATCGACCTCCTCGGAGGAAGAGAGGCGGAGCGTCGATCCCTCACCCTGAGTGGAAGGAACCGATGTGCGTGCTTCCGACTCTAGGGATTGGGTGCCGGATCTGGCAGAAGTGGAAGGAGATAGGGACTGGCCCGTCTCCATTCCCTCTACCAGATCGACTTGCGAACCCCACGAGTGCAGCCGCCGTTCTGCCTCAGCAGAAGCGGGACCAGCACCGCGGGGAACGCTGGCGAAGGCCCCCTCCTCGAAGAGAGCCCTCCGGGAACGAAGCAGCCGCACTGACATTCGCTCACAGTGCGGGCAGTCGGCCCCCTCGAGAGCCGACTCAGCGTGCTTCGAACCCAGGCAAACCACGCACAGGTTGTGTGTATCCCCACCCGTTATATATCTCGGGCAGGGAGGAACACACAGCCTATAATGCGATTTGGAATCGCCATCTGAGTGCTTAACTTTCGCCTTGCTTTTTGGCATGTCTAGGAGCTCTTTTAACTGGACAGACAACAGTAAATAAGACTCACAAGACGGACAAATGACATTCACACACAGAGCGCTTGCTGAAAGACGCGAAGCTGACGCCAGCTGCGTGGCACGTGCTTTTATAGCTTCCTGGTCGCTTACGTCACCACGTCGGTGACGTCACGCCCTTCCATTGGACTGATTACACACGATATTCAGAGTCGCGTACGCTGAACGCGTTCCCAAAGCGCTTCGACGCAGCTCGAGTTCCTGAAGAGGAACTTATGTTAGAGCTTCAATGCTCAAGATTGTCAGTTTACAGGTTTCTGGGACCACTAATGTTCAAATAGTTCTTCTGTTCAAATGAACTGCAAACTAGCCCAAATCTGCTTAAAACCTTCTCTCTCAATGAGAGAAAGCTGCTACATTCAATGTTTAGTACAAAACTTGCCAAACTGAAAGATGCTTATGTCTAATGAAATAAATTGCTTTTTGCAATGCAGTGAGACAGATTTAAATGTGTTAGAAGTTATATGCACAAAATCTTATGTTAAAACTTCAATGTTCAAGATTGTCAGTTTACAGGTTTCTGAGACCTCTAATGTTCAAATAGTGCTTCTGTGCAAATTGAACTGCACACTAGCCCAAATCTGCTTAAAACCTTCTCTCTCAATGAGAGAAAGCTGCTTCATTCAGTGTTTAGTGCAAAACTTGCCATACTAAAAGATGCTTGTGTAATGAAATAAAATGTTTTTTGCAATGCAAGTGAGACAGTTTTAATGTGTTAGAAGTTAATTGCACAAAAACTTATGTTAGAGCTTCAATGCTCAAGATTGTCAGTTTACAGGTTTCTGGGACCACTAATGTTCAAATAGTTCTTCTGTTCAAATAAACTGCAAACTAGCCCAAATCTGCGTAAAACCTTCT
Organism: Carassius carassius; assembly: GCF_963082965.1. Taxonomy (NCBI): domain Eukaryota; kingdom Metazoa; phylum Chordata; class Actinopteri; order Cypriniformes; family Cyprinidae; genus Carassius; species Carassius carassius. Next base: position 274,510 of record NW_026775053.1, read on the forward strand.
CTCTCAATGAGAGAAAGCTGCTACATTCGATGTTTAGTGCAAAACTTGCCAAACTGAAAGATGCTTATGTCTAATGAAATAAAATGTTTTTTGCAATGCAGTGAGACAGTTTCTAATGTGTTAGAAGTTATATGCACAAAATCTTATGTTAGAGCTTCAATGCTCAAGATTGTCAGTTTACAGGTTTCTGAGACCTCTAATGTTCAAATAGTGCTTCTGTTCAAATGAACTGCAAACTAGCCCAAATCTGCTTAAAACCTTCTCTCTCAATGAGAGAAAGCTGCTTCATTCAGTGTTTAGTGCAAAACTTGCCAAACTGAAAGATGCTTATGTCTAATGAAATAAATTGCTTTTTGCAATGCAGTGAGACAGATTTAAATGTGTTAGAAGTTATATGCAAAAAATCTTGTGTTAGAGCTTCAATGTTCAAGATTGTCAGTTTACAGGTTTCTGAGACCTCTAATGTTCAAATAGTGCTTCTGTGCAAATTGAACTGCACACTAGCCCAAATCTGCTTAAAACCTTCTCTCTCAATGAGAGAAAGCTGCTTCATTCAGTGTTTAGTGCAAAACTTGCCAAACTAAAAGATGCTTATGTGTAATGAAATAAAATGTTTTTTACAATGCAAGTGAGACAGTTTTAATGTGTTAGAAGTTAAATGCACAAAAACTTATGTTAGAGCTTCAATGCTCAAGATTGTCAGTTTACAGGTTTCTGGGACCACTAATGTTCAAATAGTTCTTCTGTTCAAATGAACTGCAAACTAGCCCAAATCTGCTTAAAACCTTCTCTCTCAATGAGAGAAAGCTGCTACATTCGATGTTTAGTGCAAAACTTGCCAAACTAAAAGATGCTTATGTCTAATGAAATAAAATGTTTTTTGCAATGCAGTGAGACAGTTTCTAATGTGTTAGAAGTTACATGCACAAAATCTTATGTTAGAGCTTCAATGCTCAAGATTGTCAGTTTACAGGTTTCTGAGACCTCTAATGTTCAAATAGTGCTTCTGTTCAAATGAACTGCAAACTAGCCCAAATCTGCTTAAAACCTTCTCTCTCAATGAGAGAAAGCTGCTTCATTCAGTGTTTAGTGCAAAACTTGCCAAACTGAAAGATGCTTATGTCTAATGAAATAAAATGTTTTTTTGCAATGCAAGTGAGACAGTTTTTAATGTGTTAGAAGTTAAATGCACAAAAACTTATGTTAGAGCTTCAATGTTCAAGATTGTCAGTTTACAGGTTTCTGGGACCACTAATGTTCAAATAGTTCTTCTGTTCAAATGAACTGCACACTAGCCCAAATCTGCTTAAAACCTTCTCTCTCAATAAAAGAGAAAGCTGCTACATTCAATGTTTAGTGCAAAACTTGCCAAACTGAAAGATGCTTATGTCTAATAAAATAAATTGCTTTTTGCAATGCAGTGAGACAGATTTAAATGTGTTAGAAATATATGCACAACATCTTTTGTTAGAGCTTCAATGCTCAAGATTGTCATTTTACAGGTTTCTGAGACCTCTAATGTTCAAATAGTGCTTCTGTTCAAATGAACAGCAAACTAGCCCAAATCTGCTTAAAACCTTCTCTCTCAATGAAAGAAAGCTGCTTCATTCAATGTTTAGTGCAAAACTTGCCAAACTGAAAGATGCTTATGTCTAATGAATTAAAATGTTTTTTGCAATTCAGTGAGACAGTTTCTAATGTGTTAAAAGTTATATGCACAAAATCTTATCTTAGAGCTTCAATGCTCAAGATTGTCAGTTTACAGGTTTCTGAGACCTCTAATGTTCAAATAGTGCTTCTGTTCAAATGAACTGCAAACTAGCCCAAATCTGATTAAAACCTTCTCTCTCAATGAGAGAAAGCTGCTTCATTCAGTGTTTAGTGCAAAACTTGCCAAACTGAAAGATGCTTATGTCTAATGAAATAAAATGTTTTTTGCAATGCAAGTGAGACAGTTTTTAATGTGTTAGAAGTTAAATGAACAAAATCTTATGTTAGAGCTTCAATGTTCAAGATTGTCAGTTTACAGGTTTCTGAGACCTCTAATGTTCAAATAGTGCTTCTGTTCAAATGAACTGCAAACTAGCCCAAATCTGCTTAAAACCTTCTCTCTCAATGAGAGAAAGCTGCTTCATTCAGTGTTTAGTGCAAAACTTGCCAAACTGAAAGATGCTTATGTCTAATGAAATAAAATGTTTTTTGCAATGCAAGTGAGACAGTTTTTAATGTGTTAGAAGTTTAAATGCACAAAATCTTATGTTAGAGCTTCAATGTTCAAGATTGTCAGTTTACAGGTTTCTGAGACCTCTAATGTTCAAATAGTGCTTCTGTTCAAATGAACTGCAAACTAGCCCAAATCTGCTTAAAACCTTCTCTCTCAATGAGAGAAAGCTGCTTCATTCAGTGTTTAGTGCAAAACTTGCCAAACTGAAAGATGCTTATGTCTAATGAAATAAAATGTTTTTTTGCAATGCAAGTGAGACAGTTTTTAATGTGTTAGAAGTTTAATGCACAAAAACTTATGTTAGAGCTTCAATGCTCAAGATGGTCAGTTAACAGGTTTCTGAGACCTCTAATTTTCAAATAGTGCTTCTGTTCAAATGAACTGCAAACTAGCCCAAATCTGCTTAAAACCTTCTCTCTCAATGAGAGAAAGCAGCTTCATTCAATGTTTAGTGCAAAACTTGCCAAACTGAAAGATGCTTATGTCTAATAAAATAAAATGTTTTATGCAATGCAGTGAGACAGTTTTTAATGTGTTAAAAGTTAAATGCACAAAAACTTATGTTAGAGCTTCAATGCTCAAGATTGTCAGTTTACAGGTTTCTGGGACCACTAATGTTCAAATAGTGCTTCTGTTCAAAAGAACTGCAAACTAGCCCAAATCCGCTTAAAACCTTCTCTCTCAATGAGAGAAAGCTGCTTCATTCAATTTTTAGTGCAAAACTTGCCAAACTGAAAGATGCTTATGTCTAATGAATTAAAATGTTTTTTGCAATGCAGTGAGACAGTTTCTAATGTGTTAGAAGTTAAATGCACAAAATCTTATGTTAGATCTTCAAATGCTCAAGATTGTCAGTTTACAGGTTTCTGAGACCTCTAATGTTCAAATAGTGCTTCTGTTCAAATGAACTGCAAACTAGCCCAAATCTGCTTAAAACCTTCTCTCTCAATGAGAGAAAGCTGCTTCATTCAGTGTTTAGTGCAAAACTTGCCAAACTGAAAGATGCTTATGTCTAATGAAATAAAATGTTTTTTGCAATGCAAGTGAGACAGTTTTTAATGTGTTAGAAGTTTAAATGCACAAAATCTTATGTTAGAGCTTCAATGTTCAAGATTGTCAGTTTACAGGTTTCTGAGACCTCTAATGTTCAAATAGTGCTTCTGTTCAAATGAACTGCAAACTAGCCCAAATCTGCTTAATACCTTCTCTCTCAATGAGAGAAAGCTGCTTCATTCAGTGTTTAGTGCAAAACTTGCCAAACTGAAAGATGCTTATGTCTAATGAAATAAAATGTTTTTTTGCAATGCAAGTGAGACAGTTTTTAATGTGTTAGAAGTTTAATGCACAAAAACTTATGTTAGAGCTTCAATGCTCAAGATGGTCAGTTAACAGGTTTCTGAGACCTCTAATTTTCAAATAGTGCTTCTGTTCAAATGAACTGCAAACTAGCCCAAATCTGCTTAAAACCTTCTCTCTCAATGAGAGAAAGCAGCTTCATTCAATGTTTAGTGCAAAACTTGCCAAACTGAAAGATGCTTATGTCTAATAAAATAAAATGTTTTATGCAATGCAGTGAGACAGTTTTTAATGTGTTAGAAGTTAAATGCACAAAAACTTATGTTAGAGCTTCAATGCTCAAGATTGTCAGTTTACAGGTTTCTGGGACCACTAATGTTCAAATAGTGCTTCTGTTCAAAAGAACTGCAAACTAGCCCAAATCCGCTTAAAACCTTCTCTCTCAATGAGAGAAAGCTGCTTCATTCAATTTTTAGTGCAAAACTTGCCAAACTGAAAGATGCTTATGTCTAATGAATTAAAATGTTTTTTGCAATGCAGTGAGACAGTTTCTAATGTGTTAGAAGATATATGCACAAAATCTTATGTTAGAGCTTCAATGCTCAAGATTGTCAGTTTACAGGTTTCTGAGACCTCTAATGTTCAAATAGTGCTTCTGTTCAAATAAACTGCAAACTAGCCCAAATCTGCTTAAAACCTTCTCTCTCAATGATTCAATGTTTAGTGCAAAACTTGCCAAACTGAAAGATGCTTATGTCTAATGAAAAAAATTGTTTTTTGCAATGCAGTGAGACAGTTTTTAATGTCTTTGAAGTTAAATGCACAAAAAACTTATGTTTGAGCTTCAATGCTCAAGATTGTCAGCTTACAGGTTTCTGAGACCACTAATGTTCAAATAGTGCTTCTGTTCAAATAAACTGCAAACTAGCCAAAATCTGCTTAAAACCTTCTCTCTCAATGAGAGAAAGCTGCTTCATTCAATGTTTAGTGCAACACTTGCCAAACTGAAAGATGCTTATGTCTAATGAAATTGCTTTTTGCAATGCAGTGAGACAGATTTAAATCTGTTAGAAGTTATATGCACAAATACTTATGTTAGAGCTTCAATGCTCAAGATTGTCAGTTTACAGGTTTCTGAGACCTCTAATGTTCAAATAGTGCTTCTGTTCAAATGAACTGCAAATTAGCCAAAATCTGCTTAAAACCTTCTCTCTCAATGAGAGAAAGCTGCTTCATTCAATGTTTAGTGCAAAACTTGCCAAACTGAAAGATGCTTATGTCTAATGAAATAAAATGTTTTTTGCAATGCAGTGAGACAGTTTCTAATGTGTTAGAAGTTATATGCACACAATCTTATGTTAGAGCTTCAATGCTCAAGATTGTCAGTTTACAGGTTTCTGAGACCTCTAATGTTCAAATAGTGCTTCTGTTCAAATGAACTGCAAACTAGCCCAAATCTGCTTAAAACCTTCTCTCTCAATGAGAGAAAGCTGCTTCATTCAATGTTTAGTGCAAAACTTGACAAACTGAAAGATGCTTATGTCTAATGAAATAAAATGCTTTTTGCAATGCAATGAGACAGATTTAATGTGTTAGAAGTTATATGCACAAAATCTTATGTTAGAGCTTCAATGCTCAAGATTGTCAGTTTACAGGTTTCTGAGACCTCTAATGTTCAAATAGTGCTTCTGTTCAAATGAACTGCAAACTAGCCCAAATCTGCTTAAAACCTTCTCTCTCAATGAGAGAAAGCTGCTTCATTCAGTGTTTAGTGCAAAACTTGCCAAACTGAAAGATGCTTATGTCTAATGAAATAAATTGCTTTTTGCAATGCAGTGAGACAGATTTAAATGTGTTAGAAGTTATATGCAAAAAATCTTGTGTTAGAGCTTCAATGTTCAAGATTGTCAGTTTACAGGTTTCTGAGACCTCTAATGTTCAAATAGTGCTTCTGTGCAAATTGAACTGCACACTAGCCCAAATCTGCTTAAAACCTTCTCTCTCAATGAGAGAAAGCTGCTTCATTCAGTGTTTAGTGCAAAACTTGCCAAACTAAAAGATGCTTATGTGTAATGAAATAAAATGTTTTTTACAATGCAAGTGAGACAGTTTTAATGTGTTAGAAGTTAAATGCACAAAAACTTATGTTAGAGCTTCAATGCTCAAGATTGTCAGTTTACAGGTTTCTGGGACCACTAATGTTCAAATAGTTCTTCTGTTCAAATGAACTGCAAACTAGCCCAAATCTGCTTAAAACCTTCTCTCTCAATGAGAGAAAGCTGCTACATTCGATGTTTAGTGCAAAACTTGCCAAACTAAAAGATGCTTATGTCTAATGAAATAAAATGTTTTTTGCAATGCAGTGAGACAGTTTCTAATGTGTTAGAAGTTACATGCACAAAATCTTATGTTAGAGCTTCAATGTTCAAGATTGTCAGTTTACAGGTTTCTGGGACCACTAATGTTCAAATAGTTCTTCTGTTCAAATGAACTGCACACTAGCCCAAATCTGCTTAAAACCTTCTCTCTCAATAAAAGAGAAAGCTGCTACATTCAATGTTTAGTGCAAAACTTGCCAAACTGAAAGATGCTTATGTCTAATGAAATAAATTGCTTTTTGCAATGCAGTGAGACAGATTTAAATGTGTTAGAAATATATGCACAACATCTTTTGTTAGAGCTTCAATGCTCAAGATTGTCATTTTACAGGTTTCTGAGACCTCTAATGTTCAAATAGTGCTTCTGTTCAAATGAACAGCAAATTAGCCCAAATCTGCTTAAAACCTTCTCTCTCAATGAAAGAAAGCTGCTTCATTCAATGTTTAGTGCAAAACTTGCCAAACTGAAAGATGCTTATGTCTAATGAATTAAAATGTTTTTTGCAATTCAGTGAGACAGTTTCTAATGTGTTAGAAGTTAAATGAACAAAATCTTATGTTAGAGCTTCAATGTTCAAGATTGTCAGTTTACAGGTTTCTGAGATCTCTAATGTTCAAATAGTGCTTTGGTTCAAATGAACAGCCAATTAGCCCAAATCTGCTTAAAACCTTCTCTCTCAATGAAAGAAAGCTGCTTCATTCAATGTTTAGTGCAAAACTTGCCAAACTGAAAGATACTTATGTCTAATGAATTAAAATGTTTTTTGCAATTCAGTGAGACAGTTTCTAATGTGTTAGAAGTTAAATGCACAAAATCTTATGTTAGATATTCAAATGCTCAAGATTGTCAGTTTACAGGTTTCTGAGACCTCTAATGTTCAAATAGTGCTTCTGTTCAAATGAACTGCAAACTAGCCCAAATCTGCTTAAAACCTTCTCTCTCAATGAGAGAAAGCTGCTTCTTTCAGTGTTTAGTGCAAAACTTGCCAAACTGAAAGATGCTTATGTCTAATGAAATAAAATGTTTTTTTGCAATGCAAGTGAGACAGTTTTTAATGTGTTAGAAGTTAAATGCACAAAAACTTATGTTAGAGCTTCAATGCTCAAGATTGTCAGTTTACAGGTTTGTGGGACCACTAATGTTCAAATAGTGCTTCTGTTCAAAAGAACTGCAAACTAGCCCAAATCCGCTTAAAACCTTCTCTCTCAATGAGAGAAAGCTGCTTCATTCAATTTTTAGTGCAAAACTTGCCAAACTGAAAGATGCTTATGTCTAATGAATTAAAATGTTTTTTGCAATGCAGTGAGACAGTTTCTATTGTGTTAGAAGATATATGCACAAAATCTTATGTTAGAGCTTCAATGCTCAAGATTGTCAGTTTACAGGTTTCTGAGACCTCTAATGTTCAAATAGTGCTTCTGTTCAAATGAACTGCAAACTAGCCCAAATCTGCTTAAAACCTTCTCTCTCAATGAGAGAAAGCTGCTTCATTCAATGTTTAGTGCAAAAGTTGACAAACTGAAAGATGCTTATGTCTAATGAAATAAAATGCTTTTTTGCAATGCAGTGAGACAGATTTAAATGTGTTAGAAGTGATATGCACAAATACTTATGTTAGAGCTTCAATGCTCAAGATTGTCAGTTTACAGGTTTCTGAGACCTCTAATGTTCAAATAGTGCTTCTGTTCAAATAAACTGCAAACTAGCCCAAATCTGCTTAAAACCTTCTCTCTCAATGATTCAATGTTTAGTGCAAAACTTGCCAAACTGAAAGATGCTTATGTCTAATGAAAAAAATTGTTTTTTGCAATGCAGTGAGACAGTTTTTAATGTCTTTGAAGTTAAATGCACAAAAAACTTATGTTTGAGCTTCAATGCTCAAGATTGTCTGTTTACAGGTTTCTGAGACCTCTAATGTTCAAATAGTGCTTCTGTTCAAATGAGCTGCAAATTAGCCAAAATCTGCTTAAAACCTTCTCTCTCAATGAGAGAAAGCTGCTTCATTCAATGTTTAGTGCAAAACTTGCCAAACTGACAGATGCTTATGTCTAATGAAATAAAATGTTTTTTTGCAATGCAGTGAGACAGTTTTTATTGTGTTAGAAGTTTATATGCACAAAATCTTATGTTAGAGGTTCGATGCTCAAGATTGTCAGTTTACAGGTTTCTGAGACCTCTAATGTTCAAATAGTGCTTCTGTTCAAATGAACTGCTAACTAGCCCAAATCTGCTTAAAACCTTCCCTCTCAATGAAAGAAAGCTGCTTCATTCAATGTTTAGTGCAAAACTTGCCAAACTGAAAGATGATTATGTCTAATGAAATAAAATATTTTTTGCAATGCAGTGCGACAGTTTTTATTGTGTTAGAAGTTTATATGCACAAAATTTTATGTTAGAGCTTCAATGCTCAAGATTGTCAGCTTACAGGTTTCTGAGACCACTAATGTTCAAATAGTGCTTCTGTTCAAATAAACTGCAAACTAGCCAAAATCTGCTTAAAACCTTCTCTCTCAATGAGAGAAAGCAGCTTCATTCAATGTTTAGTGCAACACTTGCCAAACTGAAAGATGCTTATGTCTAATGAAATTGCTTTTTGCAATGCAGTGAGACAGATTTAAATCTGTTAGAAGTTATATGCACAAATACTTATGTTAGAGCGTCAATGCTCAAGATTGTCAGTTTACAGGTTTCTGAGACCTCTAATGTTCAAATAGTGCTTCTGTTCAAATGAACTGCAAATTAGCCAAAATCTGCTTAAAACCTTCTCTCTCAATGAGAGAAAGCTGCTTCATTCAATGTTTAGTGCAAAACTTGCCAAACTGAAAGATGCTTATGTCTAATGAAATAAAATGTTTTTTGCAATGCAGTGAGACAGTTTCTAATGTGTTAGAAGTTATATGCACACAATCTTATGTTAGAGCTTCAATGCTCAAGATTGTCAGTTTACAGGTTTCTGAGACCTCTAATGTTCAAATAGTGCTTCTGTTCAAATGAACTGCAAACTAGCCCAAATCTGCTTAAAACCTTCTCTCTCAATGAGAGAAAGCTGCTTCATTCAATGTTTAGTGCAAAACTTGACAAACTGAAAGATGCTTACGTCTAATGAAATAAAATGCTTTTTGCAATGCAGTGAGACAGATTTAAATGTGTTAGAAGTTAAATGCACAAAAACTTTTGTTAGAGCTTCAATGCTCAAGATTGTCAGTTTACAGTTTTCTGGGACAACTAATGTTCAAATAGTTCTTCTGTTCAAATGAACTGCAAACTAGCCCAAATCTGCTTAAAACCTTCTCTCTCAATGAGAGAAAGCTGCTTCATTCAACGTTTAGTGCAAAACTTGCCAAACTGAAAGATGCTTATGTCTAATGAAATAAAATGTTTTTTGCAATGCAGTGAGACAGATTTAAATGTGTTTGAAGTTTTATGCACAAAATCTTATGTTAGAGCTTCAATGCTCAAGATTGTCAGTTTACAGGTTTCTGAGACCACTAATGTTCAAATAGTGCTTCTGTTCAAATAAACTGCAAACTAGCCCAAATCTGCTTAAAACATTCTCTCTCAATGAGAGAAAGCTGCTTCATTCAATGTTTAGTGCAAAACTCGCCAAGCTGAAAGATGCTTATGTCTAATGAAAAAAATGTTTTTTGCAATGCAGTGAGACAGTTTTTAATGTCTTAGAAGTTAAATGCACAAAAACCTATGTTAGAGCTTCAATGCTCAAGATTGTCAGTTTACAGGTTTCTGAGGCCTCTAATGTTCAAATAGTGCTTCTGTTCAAATGAACTGCAAACTAGCCCAAATCTGCTTAAAACCTTCTATCTCAATGAGAGAAAGCTGCTTTATTCATTGTTTAGTGCGAAACTTGCTAAACTGAAAGATGCTTATGTCTAATGAAATAAAATGTTTTTTGCAATGCAGTGAGACAGTTTTTAATGTCTTAGAAGTTAAATGCACAAAAAACTTATGTTTGAGCTTCAATGCTCAAGATTGTCCGTTTACAGGTTTCTGAGACCACTAATGTTCAAATAGTGCTTCTGTTCAAATGAACTGCAAACTAGCCCAAATCTCCTTAAAACCTTCTCTCTCAATGAGAGAAAGCTGCTACATTAAATGTTTAGTGCAAAACTTGCCAAACTGAAAGATGCTTATGTCTAATGAAATAAAATGTTTTTTGCAATGCAGTGAGACAGTTTCTAATGTGATTGAAGGTATATGCACAAATACTTATGTTTGAGCTTCAATGCTCAAGATTGCCAGTTTACAGGTTTCTGAGACCACTAATGTTGAAATAGTGCTTCTGTTCAAATGAACTGCAAATTAGCCCAAATCTGCTTAAAACCTTCTCTCTAAATGAGAGAAAGCTGCTTCATTCAATGTTTAGTGCAAAACTTGCCAAACTGAAAGATGCTTATGTCTAATGAAATAAAATGTTTTTTGCAATGCAAGTGAGACAGTTTTTAATGTGTTAGAAGTTAAATGCACAAAAACTTATGTTAGAGCTTCAATGCTCAAGATTGTCAGTTTACAGGTTTCTGAGCCCTCTAATGTTGAAATAGTGCTTCTGTTCAAATGAACTGCAAATTAGCCCAAATCTGCTAAAAACCTTCTCTCTCAATGAGAGAAAGCTGCTTCATTCAATGTTTAGTGCACAACTTGCCAAACTGAAAGATGCTTGTGTCTAATGAAATAAAATATTTTTTGCAATGCAGTGAGACAGTTTTTAATGTGTTAGAAGTTTATATGCACAAAATCATATGTTAGAGCTTCAATGCTCAAGATTGTCAGTTTACAGGTTTCTGAGACCACTAATGTTCAAATAGTGCTTCTGTTCAAATAAACTGCAAACTAGCCCAAATCTGCTTAAAACATTCTCTCTCAATGAGAGAAAGCTGCTTCATTCAATGTTTAGTGCAAAACTCGCCAAAAACTGAAAGAAGCTTATGTCTAATGAAATAAAATGCTTTTTGCAATTCAGTGAGACAGTTTTTAATGTGTTAGAAGTTATATGCACAAATACTTATGTTAGAGCTTCAATGCTCAAGATTATCAGTTTACAGGTTTCTGAGACCTCTAATCTTGAAATAGTGCTTCTGTTCAAATGAACTGCAAATTAGCCCAAATCTGCTTAAAACCTTCTCTCTCAATGAGAGAAAGCAGCTTCATTCAATGTTTAGTGCAACACTTGCCAAACTGAAAGATGCTTATGTCTAATGAAATTGCTTTTTGCAATGCAGTGAGACAGATTTAAATCTGTTAGAAGTTATATGCACAAATACTTATGTTAGAGCTTCAATGCTCAAGATTGTCAGTTTACAGGTTTCTGAGACCTCTAATGTTCAAATAGTGCTTCTGTTCAAATGAACTGCAAATTAGCCAAAATCTGCTTAAAACCTTCTCTCTCAATGAGAGAAAGCTGCTTCATTCAATGTTTAGTGCAAAACTTGCCAAACTGAAAGATGCTTATGTCTAATGAAATAAAATGTTTTTTGCAATGCAGTGAGACAGTTTCTAATGTGTTAGAAGTTATATGCACACAATCTTATGTTAGAGCTTCAATGCTCAAGATTGTCAGTTTACAGGTTTCTGAGACCTCTAATGTTCAAATAGTGCTTCTGTTCAAATGAACTGCAAACTAGCCCAAATCTGCTTAAAACCTTCTCTCTCAATGAGAGAAAGCTGCTTCATTCAATGTTTAGTGCAAAACTTGACAAACTGAAAGATGCTTATGTCTAATGAAATAAAATGCTTTTTGCAATGCAATGAGACAGATTTAAATGTGTTTAAAGTTATATGCACAAATACTTATGTTAGAGCTTCAATGCTCAATATTGTCAGTTTACAGGTTTCTGAGACCACAAATGTTGAAATAGTGCTTCTGTTCAAATGAACTGCAAATTAGCCCAAATCTGCTTAAAACCTTCTCTCTTAATGAGAGAAAGCTGCTTCATTCAGTGTTTAGTGCAAAACTTGCCAAACTGAAAGATGCTTATGTCTAATGAAATAAAATGTTTTTTTTGCAATGCAAGTGAGACAGTTTTTAATGTGTTAGAAGTTAAATGCACAAAAACTTATGTTAGAGCTTCAATGCTCAAGATTGTCAGTTTACAGGTTTCTGAGACCTCTAATGTTGAAATAGTGCTTCTGTTCAAATGAACTGCAAATTAGCCCAAATCTGCTTAAAACCTTCTCTCTCAACGAGAGAAAGCTGCTTCATTCAATGTTAAGTGCACAACTTGCCAAACTGAAAGATGCTTGTGTCTAATGAAATAAAATATTTTTTGCAATGCAGTGAGACAGTTTTTAATGTGTTAGAAGTTTATATGCACAAAATCATATGTTAGAGCTTCAATGCTCAAGATTGTCAGTTTACAGGTTTCTGAGACCACTAATGTTCAAATAGTGCTTCTGTTCAAATAAACTGCAAACTAGCCCAAAACTGCTTAAAACATTCTCTCTCAATGAGAGAAAGCTGCTTCATTCAATGTTTAGTGCAAAACTCGCCAAACTGAAAGAAGCTTATGTCTAATGAAATAAAATGCTTTTTGCAATTCAGTGAGACAGTTTTTAATGTGTTAGAAGTTATATGCACAAATACTTATGTTAGAGCTTCAATGCTCAAGATTATCAGTTTACAGGTTTCTGAGACCTCTAATCTTGAAATAGTGCTTCTGTTCAAATGAACTGCAAATTAGCCCAAATCTGCTTAAAACCTTCTCTCTCAATGAGAGAAAGCAGCTTCATTCAATGTTTAGTGCAACACTTGCCAAACTGAAAGATGCTTATGTCTAATGAAATTGCTTTTTGCAATGCAGTGAGACAGATTTAAATCTGTTAGAAGTTATATGCACAAATACTTATGTTAGAGCTTCAATGCTCAAGATTGTCAGTTTACAGGTTTCTGAGACCTCTAATGTTCAAATAGTGCTTCTGTTCAAATGAACTGCAAATTAGCCAAAATCTGCTTAAAACCTTCTCTCTCAATGAGAGAAAGCTGCTTCATTCAATGTTTAGTGCAAAACTTGCCAAACTGAAAGATGCTTATGTCTAATGAAATAAAATGTTTTTTGCAATGCAGTGAGACAGTTTCTAATGTGTTAGAAGTTATATGCACACAATCTTATGTTAGAGCTTCAATGCTCAAGATTGTCAGTTTACAGGTTTCTGAGACCTCTAATGTTCAAATAGTGCTTCTGTTCAAATGAACTGCAAACTAGCCCAAATCTGCTTAAAACCTTCTCTCTCAATGAGAGAAAGCTGCTTCATTCAATGTTTAGTGCAAAACTTGACAAACTGAAAGATGCTTATGTCTAATGAAATAAAATGCTTTTTGCAATGCAATGAGACAGATTTAAATGTGTTTAAAGTTATATGCACAAATACTTATGTTAGAGCTTCAATGCTCAATATTGTCAGTTTACAGGTTTCTGAGACCACAAATGTTGAAATAGTGCTTCTGTTCAAATGAACTGCAAATTAGCCCAAATCTGCTTAAAACCTTCTCTCTTAATGAGAGAAAGCTGCTTCATTCAGTGTTTAGTGCAAAACTTGCCAAACTGAAAGATGCTTATGTCTAATGAAATAAAATGTTTTTTTTGCAATGCAAGTGAGACAGTTTTTAATGTGTTAGAAGTTAAATGCACAAAAACTTATGTTAGAGCTTCAATGCTCAAGATTGTCAGTTTACAGGTTTCTGAGACCTCTAATGTTGAAATAGTGCTTCTGTTCAAATGAACTGCAAATTAGCCCAAATCTGCTTAAAACCTTCTCTCTCAACGAGAGAAAGCTGCTTCATTCAATGTTAAGTGCACAACTTGCCAAACTGAAAGATGCTTGTGTCTAATGAAATAAAATATTTTTTGCAATGCAGTGAGACAGTTTTTAATGTGTTAGAAGTTTATATGCACAAAATCATATGTTAGAGCTTCAATGCTCAAGATTGTCAGTTTACAGGTTTCTGAGACCACTAATGTTCAAATAGTGCTTCTGTTCAAATAAACTGCAAACTAGCCCAAAACTGCTTAAAACATTCTCTCTCAATGAGAGAAAGCTGCTTCATTCAATGTTTAGTGCAAAACTCGCCAAACTGAAAGAAGCTTATGTCTAATGAAATAAAATGCTTTTTGCAATTCAGTGAGACAGTTTTTAATGTGTTAGAAGTTATATGCACAAATACTTATGTTAGAGCTTCAATGCTCAAGGTTATCAGTTTACAGGTTTCTGAGACCTCTAATCTTGAAATAGTGCTTCTGTTCAAATGAACTGCAAATTAGCCCAAATCTGCTTAAAACCTTCTCTCTCAATGAGAGAAAGCTGCTTCATTCAATGTTTAGTGCAAAACTTGCCAAACTGAAAGATGCTTATGTCTAATGAAATAAAATGCTTTTTGCAATGCAGTGAGACAGTTTTTAATGTGTTAGAAGTTATATGCACAAAATCTTATGTTAGAGCTTCAATGCTCAAGATGGTCAGTTAACAGGTTTCTGAGAACTCTAATGTTCAAATAGTGCTTCTGTTCAAATGAACTGCAAACTAGCCCAAATCTGCTTAAAACCTTCTCTCTCAATGAGAGAAAGCTGCTTCATTCAATGTTTAGTGCAAAACTTGCCAAACTGAAAGATGCTTATGTTTAATGAAATAAAATGTTTTTTGCAATGCAGTGAGACAGTTTTTAATGTGTTAGAAGTTAAATGCACAAAAACTTATTTTCGAGCTTCAATGCTCAAGATTGTCAGTTTACAGGTTTCTGGGACCACTAATGTTCAAATAGTGCTTCTGTTCAAATGAACTACAAACTAGCCCAAATCTGCTTAAAACATTCTCTCTTAATGAGAGAAAGCTGCTACATTCAATGTTTAGTGCAAAACTTGCCAAACTGAAAGATGCTTATGTCTAATGAAATAAAATGTTTTTTGCAATGCAGTGAGACAGTTTCTAATGTGTTAGAAGTTATATGCACAAAATATTATGTTAGAGCTTCAATGCTCAAGATGGTCAGTTAACAGGTTTCTGAGAACTCTAATGTTCAAATAGTGCTTCTGTTCAAATGAACTGCAAACTAGCCCAAATCTGCTTAAAACCTTCTCTCTCAATGAGAGAAAGCTGCTTCATTCAATGTTTAGTGCAAAACTTGCCAAACTGAAAGATGCTTATGTCTAATGAAATAAAATGCTTTTTGCAATGCAGTGAGACAGATTTAAATGTGTTAGAAGTTAAATGCACAAAAACTTTTGTTAGAGCTTCAATGCTCAAGATTGTCAGTTTACAGTTTTCTGGGACCACTAATGTTCAAATAGTTCTTCTGTTCAAATGAACTGCAAACTAGCCCAAATCTGCTTAAAACCTTCTCTCTCAATGAGAGAAAGCTGCTTCATTCAATGTTTAGTGCAAAACTTGCCAAACTGAAAGATGCTTATGTGTAATGAAATAAAATGCTTTTTGCAATGCAATGAGACAGATTTAAATGTGTTTAAAGTTATATGCACAAATACTTATGTTAGAGCTTCAATGCTCAATATTGTCAGTTTACAGGTTTCTGAGACCACAAATGTTGAAATAGTGCTTCTGTTCAAATGAACTGCAAATTAGCCCAAATCTGCTTAAAACCTTCTCTCTTAATGAGAGAAAGCTGCTTCATTCAGTGTTTAGTGCAAAACTTGCCAAACTGAAAGATGCTTATGTCTAATGAAATAAAATGTTTTTTTTGCAATGCAAGTGAGACAGTTTTTAATGTGTTAGAAGTTAAATGCACAAAAACTTATGTTAGAGCTTCAATGCTCAAGATTGTCAGTTTACAGGTTTCTGAGACCTCTAATGTTGAAATAGTGCTTCTGTTCAAATGAACTGCAAATTAGCCCAAATCTGCTTAAAACCTTCTCTCTCAACGAGAGAAAGCTGCTTCATTCAATGTTAAGTGCACAACTTGCCAAACTGAAAGATGCTTGTGTCTAATGAAATAAAATATTTTTTGCAATGCAGTGAGACAGTTTTTAATGTGTTAGAAGTTTATATGCACAAAATCATATGTTAGAGCTTCAATGCTCAAGATTGTCAGTTTACAGGTTTCTGAGACCACTAATGTTCAAATAGTGCTTCTGTTCAAATAAACTGCAAACTAGCCCAAAACTGCTTAAAACATTCTCTCTCAATGAGAGAAAGCTGCTTCATTCAATGTTTAGTGCAAAACTCGCCAAACTGAAAGAAGCTTATGTCTAATGAAATAAAATGCTTTTTGCAATTCAGTGAGACAGTTTTTAATGTGTTAGAAGTTATATGCACAAATACTTATGTTAGAGCTTCAATGCTCAAGATTATCAGTTTACAGGTTTCTGAGACCTCTAATCTTGAAATAGTGCTTCTGTTCAAATGAACTGCAAATTAGCCCAAATCTGCTTAAAACCTTCTCTCTCAATGAGAGAAAGCAGCTTCATTCAATGTTTAGTGCAACACTTGCCAAACTGAAAGATGCTTATGTCTAATGAAATTGCTTTTTGCAATGCAGTGAGACAGATTTAAATCTGTTAGAAGTTATATGCACAAATACTTATGTTAGAGCTTCAATGCTCAAGATTGTCAGTTTACAGGTTTCTGAGACCTCTAATGTTCAAATAGTGCTTCTGTTCAAATGAACTGCAAATTAGCCAAAATCTGCTTAAAACCTTCTCTCTCAATGAGAGAAAGCTGCTTCATTCAATGTTTAGTGCAAAACTTGCCAAACTGAAAGATGCTTATGTCTAATGAAATAAAATGTTTTTTGCAATGCAGTGAGACAGTTTCTAATGTGTTAGAAGTTATATGCACACAATCTTATGTTAGAGCTTCAATGCTCAAGATTGTCAGTTTACAGGTTTCTGAGACCTCTAATGTTCAAATAGTGCTTCTGTTCAAATGAACTGCAAACTAGCCCAAATCTGCTTAAAACCTTCTCTCTCAATGAGAGAAAGCTGCTTCATTCAATGTTTAGTGCAAAACTTGACAAACTGAAAGATGCTTATGTCTAATGAAATAAAATGCTTTTTGCAATGCAATGAGACAGATTTAAATGTGTTTAAAGTTATATGCACAAATACTTATGTTAGAGCTTCAATGCTCAATATTGTCAGTTTACAGGTTTCTGAGACCACAAATGTTGAAATAGTGCTTCTGTTCAAATGAACTGCAAATTAGCCCAAATCTGCTTAAAACCTTCTCTCTTAATGAGAGAAAGCTGCTTCATTCAGTGTTTAGTGCAAAACTTGCCAAACTGAAAGATGCTTATGTCTAATGAAATAAAATGTTTTTTTTGCAATGCAAGTGAGACAGTTTTTAATGTGTTAGAAGTTAAATGCACAAAAACTTATGTTAGAGCTTCAATGCTCAAGATTGTCAGTTTACAGGTTTCTGAGACCTCTAATGTTGAAATAGTGCTTCTGTTCAAATGAACTGCAAATTAGCCCAAATCTGCTTAAAACCTTCTCTCTCAACGAGAGAAAGCTGCTTCATTCAATGTTAAGTGCACAACTTGCCAAACTGAAAGATGCTTGTGTCTAATGAAATAAAATATTTTTTGCAATGCAGTGAGACAGTTTTTAATGTGTTAGAAGTTTATATGCACAAAATCATATGTTAGAGCTTCAATGCTCAAGATTGTCAGTTTACAGGTTTCTGAGACCACTAATGTTCAAATAGTGCTTCTGTTCAAATAAACTGCAAACTAGCCCAAAACTGCTTAAAACATTCTCTCTCAATGAGAGAAAGCTGCTTCATTCAATGTTTAGTGCAAAACTCGCCAAACTGAAAGAAGCTTATGTCTAATGAAATAAAATGCTTTTTGCAATTCAGTGAGACAGTTTTTAATGTGTTAGAAGTTATATGCACAAATACTTATGTTAGAGCTTCAATGCTCAAGGTTATCAGTTTACAGGTTTCTGAGACCTCTAATCTTGAAATAGTGCTTCTGTTCAAATGAACTGCAAATTAGCCCAAATCTGCTTAAAACCTTCTCTCTCAATGAGAGAAAGCTGCTTCATTCAATGTTTAGTGCAAAACTTGCCAAACTGAAAGATGCTTATGTCTAATGAAATAAAATGCTTTTTGCAATGCAGTGAGACAGTTTTTAATGTGTTAGAAGTTATATGCACAAAATCTTATGTTAGAGCTTCAATGCTCAAGATGGTCAGTTAACAGGTTTCTGAGAACTCTAATGTTCAAATAGTGCTTCTGTTCAAATGAACTGCAAACTAGCCCAAATCTGCTTAAAACCTTCTCTCTCAATGAGAGAAAGCTGCTTCATTCAATGTTTAGTGCAAAACTTGCCAAACTGAAAGATGCTTATGTTTAATGAAATAAAATGTTTTTTGCAATGCAGTGAGACAGTTTTTAATGTGTTAGAAGTTAAATGCACAAAAACTTATTTTCGAGCTTCAATGCTCAAGATTGTCAGTTTACAGGTTTCTGGGACCACTAATGTTCAAATAGTGCTTCTGTTCAAATGAACTACAAACTAGCCCAAATCTGCTTAAAACATTCTCTCTTAATGAGAGAAAGCTGCTACATTCAATGTTTAGTGCAAAACTTGCCAAACTGAAAGATGCTTATGTCTAATGAAATAAAATGTTTTTTGCAATGCAGTGAGACAGTTTCTAATGTGTTAGAAGTTATATGCACAAAATATTATGTTAGAGCTTCAATGCTCAAGATGGTCAGTTAACAGGTTTCTGAGAACTCTAATGTTCAAATAGTGCTTCTGTTCAAATGAACTGCAAACTAGCCCAAATCTGCTTAAAACCTTCTCTCTCAATGAGAGAAAGCTGCTTCATTCAATGTTTAGTGCAAAACTTGCCAAACTGAAAGATGCTTATGTCTAATGAAATAAAATGCTTTTTGCAATGCAGTGAGACAGATTTAAATGTGTTAGAAGTTAAATGCACAAAAACTTTTGTTAGAGCTTCAATGCTCAAGATTGTCAGTTTACAGTTTTCTGGGACCACTAATGTTCAAATAGTTCTTCTGTTCAAATGAACTGCAAACTAGCCCAAATCTGCTTAAAACCTTCTCTCTCAATGAGAGAAAGCTGCTTCATTCAATGTTTAGTGCAAAACTTGCCAAACTGAAAGATGCTTATGTCTAATGAAATAAAATGTTTTTTGCAATGCAGTGAGACAGATTTAAATGTGTTTGAAGTTTTATGCACAAAATCTTATGTTAGAGCTTCAATGCTCAAGATTGTCAGTTTACAGGTTTCTGAGACCACTAATGTTCAAATAGTGCTTCTGTTCAAATAAACTGCAAACTAGCCCAAATCTGCTTAAAACATTCTCTCTCAATGAGAGAAAGCTGCTTCATTCAATGTTTAGTGCAAAACTCGCCAAGCTGAAAGATGCTTATGTCTAATGAAAAAAATGTTTTTTGCAATGCAGTGAGACAGTTTTTAATGTCTTAGAAGTTAAATGCACAAAAACCTATGTTAGAGCTTCAATGCTCAAGATTGTCAGTTTACAGGTTTCTGAGACCTCTAATGTTCAAATAGTGCTTCTGTTCAAATGAACTGCAAACTAGCCCAAATCTGCTTAAAACCTTCTCTCTCAATGAGAGAAAGCTGCTTTATTCATTGTTTAGTTCGAAACTTGCTAAACTGAAAGATGCTTATGTCTAATGAAATAAAATGTTTTTTGCAATGCAGTGAGACAGTTTTTAATGTCTTAGAAGTTAAATGCACAAAAAACTTATGTTTGAGCTTCAATGCTCAAGATTGTCCGTTTACAGGTTTCTGAGACCACTAATGTTCAAATAGTGCTTCTGTTCAAATGAACTGCAAACTAGCCCAAATCTCCTTAAAACCTTCTCTCTCAATGAGAGAAAGCTGCTACATTAAATGTTTAGTGCAAAACTTGCCAAACTGAAAGATGCTTATGTCTAATGAAATAAAATGTTTTTTGCAATGCAGTGAGACAGTTTCTAATGTGATTGAAGGTATATGCACAAATACTTATGTTTGAGCTTCAATGCTCAAGATTGCCAGTTTACAGGTTTCTGAGACCACTAATGTTGAAATAGTGCTTCTGTTCAAATGAACTGCAAATTAGCCCAAATCTACTTAAAACCTTCTCTCTAAATGAGAGAAAGCTGCTTCATTCAATGTTTAGTGCAAAACTTGCCAAACTGAAAGATGCTTATGTCTAATGAAATAAAATGTTTTTTGCAATGCAAGTGAGACAGTTTTTAATGTGTTAGAAGTTAAATGCACAAAAACTTATGTTAGAGCTTCAATGCTCAAGATTGTCAGTTTACAGGTTTCTGAGACCTCTAATGTTGAAATAGTGCTTCTGTTCAAATGAACTGCAAATTAGCCCAAATCTGCTTAAAACCTTCTCTCTCAATGAGAGAAAGCTGCTTCATTCAGTGTGTAGTGCAAAACTTGCCAAACTGAAAGATGCTTATGTCTAATGAAATAAAATGTTTTTTTGCAATGCAAGTGAGACAGTTTTTAATGTGTTAGAAGTTAAATGCACAAAAACTTATGTTAGAGCTTCAATGCTCTAGATTGTCAGTTTACAGGTTTCTGAGCCCTCTAATGTTGAAATAGTGCTTCTGTTCAAATGAACTGCAAATTAGCCCAAATCTGCTAAAAACCTTCTCTCTCAATGAGAGAAAGCTGCTTCATTCAATGTTTAGTGCACAACTTGCCAAACTGAAAGATGCTTGTGTCTAATGAAATAAAATATTTTTTGCAATGCAGTGAGACAGTTTTTAATGTGTTAGAAGTTTATATGCACAAAATCATATGTTAGAGCTTCAATGCTCAAGATTGTCAGTTTACAGGTTTCTGAGACCACTAATGTTCAAATAGTGCTTCTGTTCAAATGAACTGCAAATTAGCCCAAATCTGCTTAAAACCTTCTCTCTCAATGAGAGAAAGCTGCTTCATTCAATGTCTAGTGCAAAACTTGCCAAACTGAAAGATGCTTATGTCTAATGAAATAAAATGTTTTTTGCAATGCAGTGAGACAGTTTTTAATGTGTTAGAAGTTAAATGCACAAAAACTTATTTTAGAGCTTCAGTGCTCAAGATTGTCAGTTTACAGGTTTCTGGGACCACTAATGTTCAAATAGTGCTTCTGTTCAAATGAACTGCAAACTAGCCCAAATCTGCTTAAAACCTTCTCTCTTAATGAGAGAAAGCTGCTACATTCAATTTTTAGTGCAAAACTTGGCAAACTGAAAGATGCTTATGTCTAATGAAATAAAATGTTTTTTTCTATGCAGTGAGACAGATTTAAATGTGTTTGAAGTTTTATGCACAAATACTTATGTTAGAGCTTCAATGCTCAATATTGTCAGTTTACAGGTTTCTGAGACCACTAATGTTGAAATTGTGCTTCTGTTCAAATGAACTGCAAATTAGCCCACATCTGCTTAAAACCTTCTCTCTCAAGGAGAGAAAGCTGCTTCATTCAGTGTTTAGTGCAAAACTTGCCAAACTGAAAGATGCTTATGTCTAATGAAATAAAATGCTTTTTGCAATGCAGTGAGACAGATTTAAATGTGTTAGAAGTTATATGCACAAAATCTTATGTTAGAGATTCAATGCTCAAGATTGTCAGTTTACAGGTTTCTGAGACCACTAATGTTCAAATAGTGCTTCTGTTCAAATAAACTGCAAACTAGCCCAAATCTGCTTAAAACATTCTCTCTCAATGAGAGAAAGCTGCTTCATTCAATGTTTAGTGCAAAACTCGCCAAACTGAAAGAAGCTTATGTCTAATGAAATAAAATGCTTTTTGCAATTCAGTGAGACAGTTTTTAATGTGTTAGAAGTTATATGCACAAATACTTATGTTAGAGCTTCAATGCTCAAGATTATCAGTTTACAGGTTTCTGAGACCTCTAATCTTGAAATAGTGCTTCTGTTCAAATGAACCGCAAATTAGCCCAAATCTGCTTAAAACCTTCTCTCTCAATGAGAGAAAGCTGCTTCATTCAATGTTTAGTGCAAAACTTGACAAACTGAAAGATTCTTATGTCTAATGAAATAAAATGCTTTTTGCAATTCAGTGAGACAGTTTTTAATGTGTTAGAAGTTATATGCACAAATACTTATGTTAGAGCTTCAATGCTCAAGATTATCAGTTTACAGGTTTCTGAGACCTCTAATCTTGAAATAGTGCTTCTGTTCAAATGAACTGCAAATTAGCCCAAATCTGCTTAAAACCTTCTCTCTCAATGAGAGAAAGCTGCTTCATTCAATGTCTAGTGCAAAACTTGCCAAACTGAAAGATGCTTATGTCTAATGAAATAAAATGTTTTTTGCAATGCAGTGAGACAGTTTTTAATGTGTTAGAAGTTAAATGCACAAAAACTTATTTTAGAGCTTCAGTGCTCAAGATTGTCAGTTTACAGGTTTCTGGGACCACTAATGTTCAAATAGTGCTTCTGTTCAAATGAACTGCAAACTAGCCCAAATCTGCTTAAAACCTTCTCTCTTAATGAGAGAAAGCTGCTACATTCAATTTTTAGTGCAAAACTTGCCAAACTGAAAGATGCTTATGTCTAATGAAATAAAATGTTTTTGTCAATGCAGTGAGACAGATTTAAATGTGTTTGAAGTTTTATGCACAAATACTTATGTTAGAGCTTCAATGCTCAATATTGTCAGTTTACAGGTTTCTGAGACCACTAATGTTGAAATAGTGCTTCTGTTCAAATGAACTGCAAATTAGCCCACATCTGCTTAAAACCTTCTCTCTCAAGGAGAGAAAGCTGCTTCATTCAGTGTTTAGTGCAAAACTTGCCAAACTGAAAGATGCTTATGTCTAATGAAATAAAATGCTTTTTGCAATGCAGTGAGACAGATTTAAATGTGTTTGAAGTTTTATGCACAAATACTTATGTTAGAGCTTCAATGCTCAAGATTGTCAGTTTACAGGTTTCTGGGACCACTAATGTTCAAATAGTTCTTCTGTTCAAATGAACTGCAATCTAGCCCAAATCTGCTTAAAACCTTCTCTCTCAATGAGAGAAAGCTGCTACATTCAATGTTTAGTGCAAAACTTGCCAAACTGAAAGATGCTTATGTGTAATGAAATAAAATGATTTTTGCAATGCAGTGAGACATTTTCTAATGTGTTAGAAGTTATATGCACAAAATCTTATGTTAGAGATTCAATGCTCAAGATTGTCAGTTTACAGGTTTCTGAGACCACTAATGTTCAAATAGTGCTTCTGTTCAAATAAACTGCAAACTAGCCCAAATCTGCTTAAAACATTCTCTCTCAATGAGAGAAAGCTGCTTCATTCAATGTTTAGTGCAAAACTCGCCAAACTGAAAGAAGCTTATGTCTAATGAAATAAAATGCTTTTTGCAATTCAGTGAGACAGTTTTTAATGTGTTAGAAGTTATATGCACAAATACTTATGTTAGAGCTTCAATGCTCAAGATTGTCAGTTTACAGGTTTCTGGGACCACTAATGTTCAAATAGTGCTTCTGTTCAAATGAACTGCAAACTAGCCCAAATCTGCTTAAAACATTCTCTCTTAATGAGAGAAAGCTGCTACATTCAATGTTTAGTGCAAAACTTGCCAAACTGAAAGATGCTTATATCTAATGAAATAAAATGTTTTTTGCAATGCAGTGAGACAGTTTCTAATGTGTTAGAAGTTATATGCACAAAATATTATGTTAGAGCTTCAATGCTCAAGATGGTCAGTTAACAGGTTTCTGAGACCTCTAATGTTCAAATAGTGCTTCTGTTCAAATGAACTGCAAACTAGCCCAAATCTGCTTAAAACCTTCTCTTTCAATGAGAGAAAGCTGCTTCATTCAATGTTAAGTGCAAAACTTGCCAAACTGAAAGATGCTTATGTCTAATGAAATAAAATGTTTTTTGCAATGCAGTGAGACAGTTTTTAATGTGTTAGAAGTTAAATGCACAAAAACTTATTTTAGAGCTTCAATGCTCAAGATTGTCAGTTTACAGGTTTCTGGGACCACTAATGTTCAAATAGTCCTGCTGTTCAAATGAACTGCAAACTAGCCCAAATCTGCTTAAAACATTCTCTCTTAATGAGAGAAAGCTGCTACATTCAATGTTTAGTGCAAAACTTGCCAAACTGAAAGATGCTTATGTCTAATGAAATAAAATGTTTTTGCAATGCAGTGAGACAGTTTCTAATGTGTTAGAAGTTATATGCACAAAATCTTATGTTAGAGCTTCAATGCTCAAGATTGTCAGTTTACAGGTTTCCGAGACCTCTAATGTTCAAATAGTGCTTCTGTGCAAATGAACTGCAAACTAGCCCAAATCTGCTTAAAACCTTCTCTCTCAATGAGAGAAAGCTGCTTCATTCAATGTTTAGTGCAAAACTTGACAAACTGAAAGATGCTTATGTCTAATGAAATAAAATGCTTTTTGCAATGCAGTGAGACAGATTTAAATGTGATAGAAGTTATATGCACAAAATCTTATGTTAGAGCTTCAATGCTCAAGATGGTCAGTTAACAGGTTTCTGAGACCTCTAATATTCAAATAGTGCTTCTGTTCAAATGAACTGCAAACTAGCCCAAATCTGCTTAAAACCTTCTCTCTCAATGAGAGAAAGCTGCTTCATTCAATGTTTAGTGCAAAACTTGCCAAACTGAAAGATGCTTATGTCTAATGAAATAAAATGCTTTTTGCAATGCAGTGAGACAGATTTAAATGTGTTAGAAGTTAAATGCACAAAAACTTTTGTTAGAGCTTCAATGCTCAAGATTGTCAGTTTACAGTTTTCTGGGACCACTAATGTTCAAATAGTTCTTCTGTTCAAATGAACTGCAAACTAGCCCAAATCTGCTTAAAACCTTCTCTCTCAATGAGAGAAAGCTGCTTCAATCAATGTTTAGTGCAAAACTTGCCAAACTGAAAGATGCTTATGTCTAATGAAATAAAATGTTTTTTGCAATGCAGTGAGACAGATTTAAATGTGTTTGAAGTTTTATGCACAAATACTTATGTTAGAGCTTCAATGCTCAATATTGTTGGTTTACAGGTTTCTGAGACCACTAATGTTGAAATAGTGCTTCTGTTCAAATGAACTGCAAACTAGCCCAAATCTGCTTAAAACCTCTCTCAATGAGAGAAAGCTGCTTCATTCAGTGTTTAGTGCAAAACTTGCCAAACTGAAAGATGCTTATGCTTATGTCTAATGAAATAAAATGTTTTTTGCAATGCAAGTGAGACTGTTTTTAATGTGTTAGAAGTTAAATGCACACAAACTTATATTAGAGCTTCAATGCTCAAGATTGTCAGTTTACAGGTTTCTGGGACCACTAATTTTCAAATAGTTCTTCTGTTCAAATGAACTGCAATCTAGCCCAAAACTGCTTAAAACCTTCTCTCTCAATGAGAGAAAGCTGCTTCATTCAATGTTTAGTGCAAAACTTGACAAACTGAAAGATTCTTATGTATAATGAAATAAAATGTTTTTTGCAATGCAGTGAGACAGTTTCTAATGTGTTTGAAGTTATATGCACAAATACTTATGTTTGAGCTTCAATGCTCAAGATTGTCAGTTTACAGGTTTCTGAGACCACTAATGTTCAAATAGTGCTTCTGTTCAAATAAACTGCAAACTAGCCCAAATCTGCTTAAAACCTTCTCTCTCAATGAGAGAAAGCTGCTTCATTCAATGTTTAGTGCAAAACTCGCCAAACTGAAAGAAGCTTATGTCTAATGAAATAAAATGCTTTTTGCAATTCAGTGAGACAGTTTTTAATGTGTTAGAAGTTATATGCACAAATACTTATGTTAGAGCTTCAATGCTCAAGATTATCAGTTTACAGGTTTCTGAGACCTCTAATCTTGAAATAGTGCTTCTGTTCAAATGAACTGCAAATTAGCCCAAATCTGCTTTAAACCTTCTCTCTCAATGAGAGAAAGCTGCTTCATTCAATGTTTAGTGCAAAACTTGCCAAACTGAAAGATGCTTATGTCTAATGAAATAAAATGTTTTTTGCAATGCAGTGAGACAGTTTTTAATGTGTTAGAAGTTAAATGCACAAAAACTTATTTTAGAGCTTCAATGCTCAAGATTGTCAGTTTACAGGTTTCTGGGACCACTAATGTTCAAATAGTGCTTCTGTTCAAATGAACTGCAAACTAGACCAAATCTGCTTAAAACCTTCTCTCTTAATGAGAGAAAGCTGCTACATTCAATGTTTAGTGCAAAACTTGCCAAACTGAAAGATGCTTATATCTAATGAAATAAAATGTTTTTTTGCAATGCAGTGAGACAGTTTCTAATGTGTTAGAAGTTATATGCACAAAATATTATGTTAGAGCTTCAATTCTCATGATGGTCAGTTAACAGGTTTCTGAGACCTCTAATGTTCAAATAGTGCTTCTGTTCAAATGAACTGCAAACTAGCCCAAATCTGCTTAAAACCTTCTCTCTCAATGAGAGAAAGCTGCTTCATTCAATGTTTAGTGCAAAACTTGCCAAACTGAAAGATGCTTATGTCTAATGAATGAAAATGTTTTTTTCAATGCAGTGAGACAGATTTAAATGTGTTTGAAGTTTTATGCACAAATACTTATGTTAGAGCTTCAATGCTCAATATTGTCAGTTTACAGGTTTCTGGGACCACTAATGTTCAAATAGTGCTTCTGTTCAAATGAACTGCAAACTAGCCCAAATCTGCTTAAAACCTTCTCTCTCAATGAGAGAAAGCTGCTTCATTCAATGTTTAGTGCAAAACTTGCCAAACTGAAAGATGCTTATGTCTAATGAATGAAAATGTTTTTTTCAATGCAGTGAGACAGATTTAAATGTGTTTGAAGTTTTATGCACAAATACTTATGTTAGAGCTTCAATGCTCAATATTGTCAGTTTACAGGTTTCTGAGACCACTAATGTTGAAATAGTGCTTCTGTTCAAATGAACTGCAAATTAGCCCACATCTGCTTAAAACCTTCTCTCTCAATGAGAGAAAGCTGCTTCATTCAGTGTTTAGTGCAAAACTTGCCAAACTGAAAGATGCTTATGTCTAATGAAATAAAATGTTTTTTGCAATGCAAGTGAGACTGTTTTTAATGTGTTAGAAGTTAAATGCACAAAAACTTATGTTAGAGCTTCAATGCTCAAGATTGTCAGTTTACAGGTTTCTGGGACCACTAATGTTCAAATAGTTCTTCTGTTCAAATGAACTGCAATCTAGCCCAAATCTGCTTAAAACCTTCTCTCTCAATGAGAAAAAGCTGCTACATTCAATGTTTAGTGCAAAACTCGCCAAACTGAAAGAAGCTTATGTCTAATGAAATAAAATGCTTTTTGCAATTCAGTGAGACAGTTTTTAATGTGTTAGAAGTTATATGCACAAATACTTATGTTAGAGCTTCAATGCTCAAGATTATCAGTTTACAGGTTTCTGAGACCTCTAATCTTGAAATAGTGCTTCTGTTCAAATGAACTGCAAATTAGCCCAAATCTGCTTAAAACCTTCTCTCTCAATGAGAGAAGGCTGCTTCATTCAATGTTTAGTGCAAAACTTGCCAAACTGAAAGATGCTTATGTCTAATGAAATAAAATGTTTTTTTTTGCAATGCAGTGAGACAGTTTTTAATGTGTTAGAAGTTAAATGCACAAAAACTTATTTTAGAGCTTCAATGCTCAAGATGGTCAGTTAACAGGTTTCTGAGACCTCTAATGTTCAAATAGTGCTTCTGTTCAAATGAACTGCAAACTAGCCCAAATCTGCTTAAAACATTCTCTCTCAATGAGAGAAAGCTGCTTCACTCAATGTTTAGTGCAAAACTTGCCAAACTGAAAGATGCTTATGTCTAATGACTGAAAATGTTTTTTTCAATGCAGTGAGACAGATTTAAATGTGTTTGAAGTTTTATGCACAAATACTTATGTTAGAGCTTCAATGCTCAAGATTGTCAGTTTACAGGTTTCTGAGACCACTAATGTTGAAATAGTGCTTCTGTTCAAATGAACTGCAAATTAGCCCACATCTGCTTAAAACCTTCTCTCTCAATGAGAGAAAGCTGCTTCATTCAGTGTTTAGTGCAAAACTTGCCAAACTGAAAGATGCTTATGTCTAATGAAATAAAATGTTTTTTGCAATGCAAGTGAGACTGTTTTTAATGTGTTAGAAGTTAAATGCACAAAAACTTATGTTAGAGCTTCAATGCTCAAGATTGTCAGTTTACAGGTTTCTGGGACCACTAATGTTCAAATAGTTCTTCTGTTCAAGTGAACTGCAATCTAGCCCAAATCTGCTTAAAACCTTCTCTCTCAATGAGAGAAAGCTGCTACATTCAATGTTTAGTGCAAAACTTGCCAAACTGAAAGATGCTTATGTCTAATGAAATAAAATGTTTTTTGCAATGCAGTGAGACAGTTTCTAATGTGTTAGAAGTTATATGCACAAAATCTTATGTTAGAGATTCAATGCTCAAGATTGTCAGTTTACAGGTTTCTGAGACCTCTAATGTTCAAATAGTGCTTCTGTTCAAATGAACTGCAAACTAGCCCAAATCTGCTTAAAACCTTCTCTCTCAATGAGAGAAAGCTGCTTCATTCAAAGTTTAGTGCAAAACTTGACAAACTGAAAGATGCTTATGTATAATGAAATAAAATGCTTTTTGCAATGCAGTGAGACAGTTTTTAATGTGTTAGAAGTTATATGCACAAATACTTATGTTAGAGCTTCAATGCTCAAGATTATCAGTTTACAGGTTTCTGAGACCTCTTATCTTGGATTAGTGCTTCTGTTCAAATGAACTGCAAATTAGCCCAAATCTGCTTAAAACCTTCTCTCTCAATGAGAGAAAGCTGCTTCATTCAATGTTTAGTGCAAAACTTGCCAAACTGAAAGATGCTTATGTCTAATGAAATAAAATGTTTTTTGCAATGCAGTGAGACAGTTTCTAATGTGTTAGAAGTTATATGCACAAAATCTTATGTTAGAGCTTCAATGCTCAAGATTGTCAGTTTACAGGTTTCTGAGACCTCTAATGTTCAAATAGTGCTTCTGTGCAAATTAACTGCAAACTAGCCCAAATCTGCTTAAAACCTTCTCTCTCAATGAGAGAAAGCTGCTTCATTCAATGTTTAGTGCAAAACTTGACAAACTGAAAGATGCTTATGTCTAATGAAATAAAATGCTTTTTGCAATGCAGTGAGACAGATTTAAATGTGATAGAAGTTATATGCACAAAATCTTATGTTAGAGCTTCAATGCTCAAGATGGTCAGTTAACAGGTTTCTGAGACCTCTAATGTTCAAATAGTGCTTCTGTTCAAATGAACTGCAAATTAGCCCAAATCTGCTTAAAACCTTCTCTCTCAATGAGAGAAAGCTGCTTCATTCAATGTTTAGTGCAAAACTTGCCAAACTGAAAGATGCTTATGTCTAATGAAATAAAATGTTTTTTGCAATGCAAGTGAGACAGTTTTTATTGTGTTAGAAGTTAAATGCACAAAAACTTATGTTAGAGCTTCAATGCTCAAGATTGTCAGTTTACAGGTTTCTGGGACCACTAATGTTCAAATAGTTCTTCTGTTCAAATGAACTGCAATCCAGCCCAAATCTGCTTAAAACCTTCTCTCTCAATGAGAGAAAGCTGCTACATTCAATGTTTAGTGCAAAACTTGCCAAACTGAAAGATGCTTATGTCTAATGAAATAAAATGTTTTTTGCAATGCAGTGAGACAGTTTCTAATGTGTTAGAAGTTATATGCACAAAATCTTATGTTAGAGATTCAATGCTCAAGATTGTCAGTTTACAGGTTTCTGAGACCTCTAATGTTCAATTAGTGCTTCTGTTCAAATGAACTGCAAACTAGCCCAAATCTGCTTAAAACCTTCTCTCTCAATGAGAGAAAGCTGCTTCATTCAATGTTTAGTGCAAAACTTGACAAACTGAAAGATTCGTATGTATAATGAAATAAAATGCTTTTTCCAATGCAGTGAGACAGATTTAAATGTGTTTGAAGTTATATGCACAAATACTTATGTTAGAGCTTCAATGCTCAAGATTGTCAGTTTACAGGTTTCTGAGACCTCTAATGTTCAAATAGTGCTTCTGTTCAAATGAACTGCAAACTAGCCCAAATCTGCTTAAAACCTTCTCTCTCAATGAGAGAAAGCTGCTTCATTCAGTGTTTAGTGCAAAACTTGCCAAACTGAAAGATGCTTATGTCTAATGAAATAAATTGCTTTTTGCAATGCAGTGAGACAGATTTAAATGTGTTAGAAGTTATATGCAAAAAATCTTGTGTTAGAGCTTCAATGTTCAAGATTGTCAGTTTACAGGTTTCTGAGACCTCTAATGTTCAAATAGTGCTTCTGTGCAAATTGAACTGCACACTAGCCCAAATCTGCTTAAAACCTTCTCTCTCAATGAGAGAAAGCTGCTTCATTCAGTGTTTAGTGCAAAACTTGCCAAACTAAAAGATGCTTATGTGTAATGAAATAAAATGTTTTTTACAATGCAAGTGAGACAGTTTTAATGTGTTAGAAGTTAAATGCACAAAAACTTATGTTAGAGCTTCAATGCTCAAGATTGTCAGTTTACAGGTTTCTGGGACCACTAATGTTCAAATAGTTCTTCTGTTCAAATGAACTGCAAACTAGCCCAAATCTGCTTAAAACCTTCTCTCTCAATGAGAGAAAGCTGCTACATTCGATGTTTAGTGCAAAACTTGCCAAACTAAAAGATGCTTATGTCTAATGAAATAAAATGTTTTTTGCAATGCAGTGAGACAGTTTCTAATGTGTTAGAAGTTACATGCACAAAATCTTATGTTAGAGCTTCAATGCTCAAGATTGTCAGTTTACAGGTTTCTGAGACCTCTAATGTTCAAATAGTGCTTCTGTTCAAATGAACTGCAAACTAGCCCAAATCTGCTTAAAACCTTCTCTCTCAATGAGAGAAAGCTGCTTCATTCAGTGTTTAGTGCAAAACTTGCCAAACTGAAAGATGCTTATGTCTAATGAAATAAAATGTTTTTTTGCAATGCAAGTGAGACAGTTTTTAATGTGTTAGAAGTTAAATGCACAAAAACTTATGTTAGAGCTTCAATGTTCAAGATTGTCAGTTTACAGGTTTCTGGGACCACTAATGTTCAAATAGTTCTTCTGTTCAAATGAACTGCACACTAGCCCAAATCTGCTTAAAACCTTCTCTCTCAATAAAAGAGAAAGCTGCTACATTCAATGTTTAGTGCAAAACTTGCCAAACTGAAAGATGCTTATGTCTAATAAAATAAATTGCTTTTTGCAATGCAGTGAGACAGATTTAAATGTGTTAGAAATATATGCACAACATCTTTTGTTAGAGCTTCAATGCTCAAGATTGTCATTTTACAGGTTTCTGAGACCTCTAATGTTCAAATAGTGCTTCTGTTCAAATGAACAGCAAACTAGCCCAAATCTGCTTAAAACCTTCTCTCTCAATGAAAGAAAGCTGCTTCATTCAATGTTTAGTGCAAAACTTGCCAAACTGAAAGATGCTTATGTCTAATGAATTAAAATGTTTTTTGCAATTCAGTGAGACAGTTTCTAATGTGTTAAAAGTTATATGCACAAAATCTTATCTTAGAGCTTCAATGCTCAAGATTGTCAGTTTACAGGTTTCTGAGACCTCTAATGTTCAAATAGTGCTTCTGTTCAAATGAACTGCAAACTAGCCCAAATCTGATTAAAACCTTCTCTCTCAATGAGAGAAAGCTGCTTCATTCAGTGTTTAGTGCAAAACTTGCCAAACTGAAAGATGCTTATGTCTAATGAAATAAAATGTTTTTTGCAATGCAAGTGAGACAGTTTTTAATGTGTTAGAAGTTAAATGAACAAAATCTTATGTTAGAGCTTCAATGTTCAAGATTGTCAGTTTACAGGTTTCTGAGACCTCTAATGTTCAAATAGTGCTTCTGTTCAAATGAACTGCAAACTAGCCCAAATCTGCTTAAAACCTTCTCTCTCAATGAGAGAAAGCTGCTTCATTCAGTGTTTAGTGCAAAACTTGCCAAACTGAAAGATGCTTATGTCTAATGAAATAAAATGTTTTTTGCAATGCAAGTGAGACAGTTTTTAATGTGTTAGAAGTTTAAATGCACAAAATCTTATGTTAGAGCTTCAATGTTCAAGATTGTCAGTTTACAGGTTTCTGAGACCTCTAAT
This sequence comes from Carassius carassius, assembly GCF_963082965.1. Taxonomy (NCBI): domain Eukaryota; kingdom Metazoa; phylum Chordata; class Actinopteri; order Cypriniformes; family Cyprinidae; genus Carassius; species Carassius carassius. Next base: position 306,549 of record NW_026775053.1, read on the forward strand.
GTTCAAATAGTGCTTCTGTTCAAATGAACTGCAAACTAGCCCAAATCTGCTTAAAACCTTCTCTCTCAATGAGAGAAAGCTGCTTCATTCAGTGTTTAGTGCAAAACTTGCCAAACTGAAAGATGCTTATGTCTAATGAAATAAAATGTTTTTTTGCAATGCAAGTGAGACAGTTTTTAATGTGTTAGAAGTTTAATGCACAAAAACTTATGTTAGAGCTTCAATGCTCAAGATGGTCAGTTAACAGGTTTCTGAGACCTCTAATTTTCAAATAGTGCTTCTGTTCAAATGAACTGCAAACTAGCCCAAATCTGCTTAAAACCTTCTCTCTCAATGAGAGAAAGCAGCTTCATTCAATGTTTAGTGCAAAACTTGCCAAACTGAAAGATGCTTATGTCTAATAAAATAAAATGTTTTATGCAATGCAGTGAGACAGTTTTTAATGTGTTAAAAGTTAAATGCACAAAAACTTATGTTAGAGCTTCAATGCTCAAGATTGTCAGTTTACAGGTTTCTGGGACCACTAATGTTCAAATAGTGCTTCTGTTCAAAAGAACTGCAAACTAGCCCAAATCCGCTTAAAACCTTCTCTCTCAATGAGAGAAAGCTGCTTCATTCAATTTTTAGTGCAAAACTTGCCAAACTGAAAGATGCTTATGTCTAATGAATTAAAATGTTTTTTGCAATGCAGTGAGACAGTTTCTAATGTGTTAGAAGTTAAATGCACAAAATCTTATGTTAGATCTTCAAATGCTCAAGATTGTCAGTTTACAGGTTTCTGAGACCTCTAATGTTCAAATAGTGCTTCTGTTCAAATGAACTGCAAACTAGCCCAAATCTGCTTAAAACCTTCTCTCTCAATGAGAGAAAGCTGCTTCATTCAGTGTTTAGTGCAAAACTTGCCAAACTGAAAGATGCTTATGTCTAATGAAATAAAATGTTTTTTGCAATGCAAGTGAGACAGTTTTTAATGTGTTAGAAGTTTAAATGCACAAAATCTTATGTTAGAGCTTCAATGTTCAAGATTGTCAGTTTACAGGTTTCTGAGACCTCTAATGTTCAAATAGTGCTTCTGTTCAAATGAACTGCAAACTAGCCCAAATCTGCTTAAAACCTTCTCTCTCAATGAGAGAAAGCTGCTTCATTCAGTGTTTAGTGCAAAACTTGCCAAACTGAAAGATGCTTATGTCTAATGAAATAAAATGTTTTTTTGCAATGCAAGTGAGACAGTTTTTAATGTGTTAGAAGTTTAATGCACAAAAACTTATGTTAGAGCTTCAATGCTCAAGATGGTCAGTTAACAGGTTTCTGAGACCTCTAATTTTCAAATAGTGCTTCTGTTCAAATGAACTGCAAACTAGCCCAAATCTGCTTAAAACCTTCTCTCTCAATGAGAGAAAGCAGCTTCATTCAATGTTTAGTGCAAAACTTGCCAAACTGAAAGATGCTTATGTCTAATAAAATAAAATGTTTTATGCAATGCAGTGAGACAGTTTTTAATGTGTTAGAAGTTAAATGCACAAAAACTTATGTTAGAGCTTCAATGCTCAAGATTGTCAGTTTACAGGTTTCTGGGACCACTAATGTTCAAATAGTGCTTCTGTTCAAAAGAACTGCAAACTAGCCCAAATCCGCTTAAAACCTTCTCTCTCAATGAGAGAAAGCTGCTTCATTCAATTTTTAGTGCAAAACTTGCCAAACTGAAAGATGCTTATGTCTAATGAATTAAAATGTTTTTTGCAATGCAGTGAGACAGTTTCTAATGTGTTAGAAGATATATGCACAAAATCTTATGTTAGAGCTTCAATGCTCAAGATTGTCAGTTTACAGGTTTCTGAGACCTCTAATGTTCAAATAGTGCTTCTGTTCAAATAAACTGCAAACTAGCCCAAATCTGCTTAAAACCTTCTCTCTCAATGATTCAATGTTTAGTGCAAAACTTGCCAAACTGAAAGATGCTTATGTCTAATGAAAAAAATTGTTTTTTGCAATGCAGTGAGACAGTTTTTAATGTCTTTGAAGTTAAATGCACAAAAAACTTATGTTTGAGCTTCAATGCTCAAGATTGTCAGCTTACAGGTTTCTGAGACCACTAATGTTCAAATAGTGCTTCTGTTCAAATAAACTGCAAACTAGCCAAAATCTGCTTAAAACCTTCTCTCTCAATGAGAGAAAGCTGCTTCATTCAATGTTTAGTGCAACACTTGCCAAACTGAAAGATGCTTATGTCTAATGAAATTGCTTTTTGCAATGCAGTGAGACAGATTTAAATCTGTTAGAAGTTATATGCACAAATACTTATGTTAGAGCTTCAATGCTCAAGATTGTCAGTTTACAGGTTTCTGAGACCTCTAATGTTCAAATAGTGCTTCTGTTCAAATGAACTGCAAATTAGCCAAAATCTGCTTAAAACCTTCTCTCTCAATGAGAGAAAGCTGCTTCATTCAATGTTTAGTGCAAAACTTGCCAAACTGAAAGATGCTTATGTCTAATGAAATAAAATGTTTTTTGCAATGCAGTGAGACAGTTTCTAATGTGTTAGAAGTTATATGCACACAATCTTATGTTAGAGCTTCAATGCTCAAGATTGTCAGTTTACAGGTTTCTGAGACCTCTAATGTTCAAATAGTGCTTCTGTTCAAATGAACTGCAAACTAGCCCAAATCTGCTTAAAACCTTCTCTCTCAATGAGAGAAAGCTGCTTCATTCAATGTTTAGTGCAAAACTTGACAAACTGAAAGATGCTTATGTCTAATGAAATAAAATGCTTTTTGCAATGCAATGAGACAGATTTAATGTGTTAGAAGTTATATGCACAAAATCTTATGTTAGAGCTTCAATGCTCAAGATTGTCAGTTTACAGGTTTCTGAGACCTCTAATGTTCAAATAGTGCTTCTGTTCAAATGAACTGCAAACTAGCCCAAATCTGCTTAAAACCTTCTCTCTCAATGAGAGAAAGCTGCTTCATTCAGTGTTTAGTGCAAAACTTGCCAAACTGAAAGATGCTTATGTCTAATGAAATAAATTGCTTTTTGCAATGCAGTGAGACAGATTTAAATGTGTTAGAAGTTATATGCAAAAAATCTTGTGTTAGAGCTTCAATGTTCAAGATTGTCAGTTTACAGGTTTCTGAGACCTCTAATGTTCAAATAGTGCTTCTGTGCAAATTGAACTGCACACTAGCCCAAATCTGCTTAAAACCTTCTCTCTCAATGAGAGAAAGCTGCTTCATTCAGTGTTTAGTGCAAAACTTGCCAAACTAAAAGATGCTTATGTGTAATGAAATAAAATGTTTTTTACAATGCAAGTGAGACAGTTTTAATGTGTTAGAAGTTAAATGCACAAAAACTTATGTTAGAGCTTCAATGCTCAAGATTGTCAGTTTACAGGTTTCTGGGACCACTAATGTTCAAATAGTTCTTCTGTTCAAATGAACTGCAAACTAGCCCAAATCTGCTTAAAACCTTCTCTCTCAATGAGAGAAAGCTGCTACATTCGATGTTTAGTGCAAAACTTGCCAAACTAAAAGATGCTTATGTCTAATGAAATAAAATGTTTTTTGCAATGCAGTGAGACAGTTTCTAATGTGTTAGAAGTTACATGCACAAAATCTTATGTTAGAGCTTCAATGTTCAAGATTGTCAGTTTACAGGTTTCTGGGACCACTAATGTTCAAATAGTTCTTCTGTTCAAATGAACTGCACACTAGCCCAAATCTGCTTAAAACCTTCTCTCTCAATAAAAGAGAAAGCTGCTACATTCAATGTTTAGTGCAAAACTTGCCAAACTGAAAGATGCTTATGTCTAATGAAATAAATTGCTTTTTGCAATGCAGTGAGACAGATTTAAATGTGTTAGAAATATATGCACAACATCTTTTGTTAGAGCTTCAATGCTCAAGATTGTCATTTTACAGGTTTCTGAGACCTCTAATGTTCAAATAGTGCTTCTGTTCAAATGAACAGCAAATTAGCCCAAATCTGCTTAAAACCTTCTCTCTCAATGAAAGAAAGCTGCTTCATTCAATGTTTAGTGCAAAACTTGCCAAACTGAAAGATGCTTATGTCTAATGAATTAAAATGTTTTTTGCAATTCAGTGAGACAGTTTCTAATGTGTTAGAAGTTAAATGAACAAAATCTTATGTTAGAGCTTCAATGTTCAAGATTGTCAGTTTACAGGTTTCTGAGATCTCTAATGTTCAAATAGTGCTTTGGTTCAAATGAACAGCCAATTAGCCCAAATCTGCTTAAAACCTTCTCTCTCAATGAAAGAAAGCTGCTTCATTCAATGTTTAGTGCAAAACTTGCCAAACTGAAAGATACTTATGTCTAATGAATTAAAATGTTTTTTGCAATTCAGTGAGACAGTTTCTAATGTGTTAGAAGTTAAATGCACAAAATCTTATGTTAGATATTCAAATGCTCAAGATTGTCAGTTTACAGGTTTCTGAGACCTCTAATGTTCAAATAGTGCTTCTGTTCAAATGAACTGCAAACTAGCCCAAATCTGCTTAAAACCTTCTCTCTCAATGAGAGAAAGCTGCTTCTTTCAGTGTTTAGTGCAAAACTTGCCAAACTGAAAGATGCTTATGTCTAATGAAATAAAATGTTTTTTTGCAATGCAAGTGAGACAGTTTTTAATGTGTTAGAAGTTAAATGCACAAAAACTTATGTTAGAGCTTCAATGCTCAAGATTGTCAGTTTACAGGTTTGTGGGACCACTAATGTTCAAATAGTGCTTCTGTTCAAAAGAACTGCAAACTAGCCCAAATCCGCTTAAAACCTTCTCTCTCAATGAGAGAAAGCTGCTTCATTCAATTTTTAGTGCAAAACTTGCCAAACTGAAAGATGCTTATGTCTAATGAATTAAAATGTTTTTTGCAATGCAGTGAGACAGTTTCTATTGTGTTAGAAGATATATGCACAAAATCTTATGTTAGAGCTTCAATGCTCAAGATTGTCAGTTTACAGGTTTCTGAGACCTCTAATGTTCAAATAGTGCTTCTGTTCAAATGAACTGCAAACTAGCCCAAATCTGCTTAAAACCTTCTCTCTCAATGAGAGAAAGCTGCTTCATTCAATGTTTAGTGCAAAAGTTGACAAACTGAAAGATGCTTATGTCTAATGAAATAAAATGCTTTTTTGCAATGCAGTGAGACAGATTTAAATGTGTTAGAAGTGATATGCACAAATACTTATGTTAGAGCTTCAATGCTCAAGATTGTCAGTTTACAGGTTTCTGAGACCTCTAATGTTCAAATAGTGCTTCTGTTCAAATAAACTGCAAACTAGCCCAAATCTGCTTAAAACCTTCTCTCTCAATGATTCAATGTTTAGTGCAAAACTTGCCAAACTGAAAGATGCTTATGTCTAATGAAAAAAATTGTTTTTTGCAATGCAGTGAGACAGTTTTTAATGTCTTTGAAGTTAAATGCACAAAAAACTTATGTTTGAGCTTCAATGCTCAAGATTGTCTGTTTACAGGTTTCTGAGACCTCTAATGTTCAAATAGTGCTTCTGTTCAAATGAGCTGCAAATTAGCCAAAATCTGCTTAAAACCTTCTCTCTCAATGAGAGAAAGCTGCTTCATTCAATGTTTAGTGCAAAACTTGCCAAACTGACAGATGCTTATGTCTAATGAAATAAAATGTTTTTTTGCAATGCAGTGAGACAGTTTTTATTGTGTTAGAAGTTTATATGCACAAAATCTTATGTTAGAGGTTCGATGCTCAAGATTGTCAGTTTACAGGTTTCTGAGACCTCTAATGTTCAAATAGTGCTTCTGTTCAAATGAACTGCTAACTAGCCCAAATCTGCTTAAAACCTTCCCTCTCAATGAAAGAAAGCTGCTTCATTCAATGTTTAGTGCAAAACTTGCCAAACTGAAAGATGATTATGTCTAATGAAATAAAATATTTTTTGCAATGCAGTGCGACAGTTTTTATTGTGTTAGAAGTTTATATGCACATAATTTTATGTTAGAGCTTCAATGCTCAAGATTGTCAGCTTACAGGTTTCTGAGACCACTAATGTTCAAATAGTGCTTCTGTTCAAATAAACTGCAAACTAGCCAAAATCTGCTTAAAACCTTCTCTCTCAATGAGAGAAAGCAGCTTCATTCAATGTTTAGTGCAACACTTGCCAAACTGAAAGATGCTTATGTCTAATGAAATTGCTTTTTGCAATGCAGTGAGACAGATTTAAATCTGTTAGAAGTTATATGCACAAATACTTATGTTAGAGCTTCAATGCTCAAGATTGTCAGTTTACAGGTTTCTGAGACCTCTAATGTTCAAATAGTGCTTCTGTTCAAATGAACTGCAAATTAGCCAAAATCTGCTTAAAACCTTCTCTCTCAATGAGAGAAAGCTGCTTCATTCAATGTTTAGTGCAAAACTTGCCAAACTGAAAGATGCTTATGTCTAATGAAATAAAATGTTTTTTGCAATGCAGTGAGACAGTTTCTAATGTGTTAGAAGTTATATGCACACAATCTTATGTTAGAGCTTCAATGCTCAAGATTGTCAGTTTACAGGTTTCTGAGACCTCTAATGTTCAAATAGTGCTTCTGTTCAAATGAACTGCAAACTAGCCCAAATCTGCTTAAAACCTTCTCTCTCAATGAGAGAAAGCTGCTTCATTCAATGTTTAGTGCAAAACTTGACAAACTGAAAGATGCTTACGTCTAATGAAATAAAATGCTTTTTGCAATGCAGTGAGACAGATTTAAATGTGTTAGAAGTTAAATGCACAAAAACTTTTGTTAGAGCTTCAATGCTCAAGATTGTCAGTTTACAGTTTTCTGGGACCACTAATGTTCAAATAGTTCTTCTGTTCAAATGAACTGCAAACTAGCCCAAATCTGCTTAAAACCTTCTCTCTCAATGAGAGAAAGCTGCTTCATTCAACGTTTAGTGCAAAACTTGCCAAACTGAAAGATGCTTATGTCTAATGAAATAAAATGTTTTTTGCAATGCAGTGAGACAGATTTAAATGTGTTTGAAGTTTTATGCACAAAATCTTATGTTAGAGCTTCAATGCTCAAGATTGTCAGTTTACAGGTTTCTGAGACCACTAATGTTCAAATAGTGCTTCTGTTCAAATAAACTGCAAACTAGCCCAAATCTGCTTAAAACATTCTCTCTCAATGAGAGAAAGCTGCTTCATTCAATGTTTAGTGCAAAACTCGCCAAGCTGAAAGATGCTTATGTCTAATGAAAAAAATGTTTTTTGCAATGCAGTGAGACAGTTTTTAATGTCTTAGAAGTTAAATGCACAAAAACCTATGTTAGAGCTTCAATGCTCAAGATTGTCAGTTTACAGGTTTCTGAGGCCTCTAATGTTCAAATAGTGCTTCTGTTCAAATGAACTGCAAACTAGCCCAAATCTGCTTAAAACCTTCTATCTCAATGAGAGAAAGCTGCTTTATTCATTGTTTAGTGCGAAACTTGCTAAACTGAAAGATGCTTATGTCTAATGAAATAAAATGTTTTTTGCAATGCAGTGAGACAGTTTCTAATGTGATTGAAGGTATATGCACAAATACTTATGTTTGAGCTTCAATGCTCAAGATTGCCAGTTTACAGGTTTCTGAGACCACTAATGTTGAAATAGTGCTTCTGTTCAAATGAACTGCAAATTAGCCCAAATCTGCTTAAAACCTTCTCTCTAAATGAGAGAAAGCTGCTTCATTCAATGTTTAGTGCAAAACTTGCCAAACTGAAAGATGCTTATGTCTAATGAAATAAAATGTTTTTTGCAATGCAAGTGAGACAGTTTTTAATGTGTTAGAAGTTAAATGCACAAAAACTTATGTTAGAGCTTCAATGCTCAAGATTGTCAGTTTACAGGTTTCTGAGCCCTCTAATGTTGAAATAGTGCTTCTGTTCAAATGAACTGCAAATTAGCCCAAATCTGCTAAAAACCTTCTCTCTCAATGAGAGAAAGCTGCTTCATTCAATGTTTAGTGCACAACTTGCCAAACTGAAAGATGCTTGTGTCTAATGAAATAAAATATTTTTTGCAATGCAGTGAGACAGTTTTTAATGTGTTAGAAGTTTATATGCACAAAATCATATGTTAGAGCTTCAATGCTCAAGATTGTCAGTTTACAGGTTTCTGAGACCACTAATGTTCAAATAGTGCTTCTGTTCAAATAAACTGCAAACTAGCCCAAATCTGCTTAAAACATTCTCTCTCAATGAGAGAAAGCTGCTTCATTCAATGTTTAGTGCAAAACTCGCCAAAAACTGAAAGAAGCTTATGTCTAATGAAATAAAATGCTTTTTGCAATTCAGTGAGACAGTTTTTAATGTGTTAGAAGTTATATGCACAAATACTTATGTTAGAGCTTCAATGCTCAAGATTATCAGTTTACAGGTTTCTGAGACCTCTAATCTTGAAATAGTGCTTCTGTTCAAATGAACTGCAAATTAGCCCAAATCTGCTTAAAACCTTCTCTCTCAATGAGAGAAAGCAGCTTCATTCAATGTTTAGTGCAACACTTGCCAAACTGAAAGATGCTTATGTCTAATGAAATTGCTTTTTGCAATGCAGTGAGACAGATTTAAATCTGTTAGAAGTTATATGCACAAATACTTATGTTAGAGCTTCAATGCTCAAGATTGTCAGTTTACAGGTTTCTGAGACCTCTAATGTTCAAATAGTGCTTCTGTTCAAATGAACTGCAAATTAGCCAAAATCTGCTTAAAACCTTCTCTCTCAATGAGAGAAAGCTGCTTCATTCAATGTTTAGTGCAAAACTTGCCAAACTGAAAGATGCTTATGTCTAATGAAATAAAATGTTTTTTGCAATGCAGTGAGACAGTTTCTAATGTGTTAGAAGTTATATGCACACAATCTTATGTTAGAGCTTCAATGCTCAAGATTGTCAGTTTACAGGTTTCTGAGACCTCTAATGTTCAAATAGTGCTTCTGTTCAAATGAACTGCAAACTAGCCCAAATCTGCTTAAAACCTTCTCTCTCAATGAGAGAAAGCTGCTTCATTCAATGTTTAGTGCAAAACTTGACAAACTGAAAGATGCTTATGTCTAATGAAATAAAATGCTTTTTGCAATGCAATGAGACAGATTTAAATGTGTTTAAAGTTATATGCACAAATACTTATGTTAGAGCTTCAATGCTCAATATTGTCAGTTTACAGGTTTCTGAGACCACAAATGTTGAAATAGTGCTTCTGTTCAAATGAACTGCAAATTAGCCCAAATCTGCTTAAAACCTTCTCTCTTAATGAGAGAAAGCTGCTTCATTCAGTGTTTAGTGCAAAACTTGCCAAACTGAAAGATGCTTATGTCTAATGAAATAAAATGTTTTTTTTGCAATGCAAGTGAGACAGTTTTTAATGTGTTAGAAGTTAAATGCACAAAAACTTATGTTAGAGCTTCAATGCTCAAGATTGTCAGTTTACAGGTTTCTGAGACCTCTAATGTTGAAATAGTGCTTCTGTTCAAATGAACTGCAAATTAGCCCAAATCTGCTTAAAACCTTCTCTCTCAACGAGAGAAAGCTGCTTCATTCAATGTTAAGTGCACAACTTGCCAAACTGAAAGATGCTTGTGTCTAATGAAATAAAATATTTTTTGCAATGCAGTGAGACAGTTTTTAATGTGTTAGAAGTTTATATGCACAAAATCATATGTTAGAGCTTCAATGCTCAAGATTGTCAGTTTACAGGTTTCTGAGACCACTAATGTTCAAATAGTGCTTCTGTTCAAATAAACTGCAAACTAGCCCAAAACTGCTTAAAACATTCTCTCTCAATGAGAGAAAGCTGCTTCATTCAATGTTTAGTGCAAAACTCGCCAAACTGAAAGAAGCTTATGTCTAATGAAATAAAATGCTTTTTGCAATTCAGTGAGACAGTTTTTAATGTGTTAGAAGTTATATGCACAAATACTTATGTTAGAGCTTCAATGCTCAAGATTATCAGTTTACAGGTTTCTGAGACCTCTAATCTTGAAATAGTGCTTCTGTTCAAATGAACTGCAAATTAGCCCAAATCTGCTTAAAACCTTCTCTCTCAATGAGAGAAAGCAGCTTCATTCAATGTTTAGTGCAACACTTGCCAAACTGAAAGATGCTTATGTCTAATGAAATTGCTTTTTGCAATGCAGTGAGACAGATTTAAATCTGTTAGAAGTTATATGCACAAATACTTATGTTAGAGCTTCAATGCTCAAGATTGTCAGTTTACAGGTTTCTGAGACCTCTAATGTTCAAATAGTGCTTCTGTTCAAATGAACTGCAAATTAGCCAAAATCTGCTTAAAACCTTCTCTCTCAATGAGAGAAAGCTGCTTCATTCAATGTTTAGTGCAAAACTTGCCAAACTGAAAGATGCTTATGTCTAATGAAATAAAATGTTTTTTGCAATGCAGTGAGACAGTTTCTAATGTGTTAGAAGTTATATGCACACAATCTTATGTTAGAGCTTCAATGCTCAAGATTGTCAGTTTACAGGTTTCTGAGACCTCTAATGTTCAAATAGTGCTTCTGTTCAAATGAACTGCAAACTAGCCCAAATCTGCTTAAAACCTTCTCTCTCAATGAGAGAAAGCTGCTTCATTCAATGTTTAGTGCAAAACTTGACAAACTGAAAGATGCTTATGTCTAATGAAATAAAATGCTTTTTGCAATGCAATGAGACAGATTTAAATGTGTTTAAAGTTATATGCACAAATACTTATGTTAGAGCTTCAATGCTCAATATTGTCAGTTTACAGGTTTCTGAGACCACAAATGTTGAAATAGTGCTTCTGTTCAAATGAACTGCAAATTAGCCCAAATCTGCTTAAAACCTTCTCTCTTAATGAGAGAAAGCTGCTTCATTCAGTGTTTAGTGCAAAACTTGCCAAACTGAAAGATGCTTATGTCTAATGAAATAAAATGTTTTTTTTGCAATGCAAGTGAGACAGTTTTTAATGTGTTAGAAGTTAAATGCACAAAAACTTATGTTAGAGCTTCAATGCTCAAGATTGTCAGTTTACAGGTTTCTGAGACCTCTAATGTTGAAATAGTGCTTCTGTTCAAATGAACTGCAAATTAGCCCAAATCTGCTTAAAACCTTCTCTCTCAACGAGAGAAAGCTGCTTCATTCAATGTTAAGTGCACAACTTGCCAAACTGAAAGATGCTTGTGTCTAATGAAATAAAATATTTTTTGCAATGCAGTGAGACAGTTTTTAATGTGTTAGAAGTTTATATGCACAAAATCATATGTTAGAGCTTCAATGCTCAAGATTGTCAGTTTACAGGTTTCTGAGACCACTAATGTTCAAATAGTGCTTCTGTTCAAATAAACTGCAAACTAGCCCAAAACTGCTTAAAACATTCTCTCTCAATGAGAGAAAGCTGCTTCATTCAATGTTTAGTGCAAAACTCGCCAAACTGAAAGAAGCTTATGTCTAATGAAATAAAATGCTTTTTGCAATTCAGTGAGACAGTTTTTAATGTGTTAGAAGTTATATGCACAAATACTTATGTTAGAGCTTCAATGCTCAAGGTTATCAGTTTACAGGTTTCTGAGACCTCTAATCTTGAAATAGTGCTTCTGTTCAAATGAACTGCAAATTAGCCCAAATCTGCTTAAAACCTTCTCTCTCAATGAGAGAAAGCTGCTTCATTCAATGTTTAGTGCAAAACTTGCCAAACTGAAAGATGCTTATGTCTAATGAAATAAAATGCTTTTTGCAATGCAGTGAGACAGTTTTTAATGTGTTAGAAGTTATATGCACAAAATCTTATGTTAGAGCTTCAATGCTCAAGATGGTCAGTTAACAGGTTTCTGAGAACTCTAATGTTCAAATAGTGCTTCTGTTCAAATGAACTGCAAACTAGCCCAAATCTGCTTAAAACCTTCTCTCTCAATGAGAGAAAGCTGCTTCATTCAATGTTTAGTGCAAAACTTGCCAAACTGAAAGATGCTTATGTTTAATGAAATAAAATGTTTTTTGCAATGCAGTGAGACAGTTTTTAATGTGTTAGAAGTTAAATGCACAAAAACTTATTTTCGAGCTTCAATGCTCAAGATTGTCAGTTTACAGGTTTCTGGGACCACTAATGTTCAAATAGTGCTTCTGTTCAAATGAACTACAAACTAGCCCAAATCTGCTTAAAACATTCTCTCTTAATGAGAGAAAGCTGCTACATTCAATGTTTAGTGCAAAACTTGCCAAACTGAAAGATGCTTATGTCTAATGAAATAAAATGTTTTTTGCAATGCAGTGAGACAGTTTCTAATGTGTTAGAAGTTATATGCACAAAATATTATGTTAGAGCTTCAATGCTCAAGATGGTCAGTTAACAGGTTTCTGAGAACTCTAATGTTCAAATAGTGCTTCTGTTCAAATGAACTGCAAACTAGCCCAAATCTGCTTAAAACCTTCTCTCTCAATGAGAGAAAGCTGCTTCATTCAATGTTTAGTGCAAAACTTGCCAAACTGAAAGATGCTTATGTCTAATGAAATAAAATGCTTTTTGCAATGCAGTGAGACAGATTTAAATGTGTTAGAAGTTAAATGCACAAAAACTTTTGTTAGAGCTTCAATGCTCAAGATTGTCAGTTTACAGTTTTCTGGGACCACTAATGTTCAAATAGTTCTTCTGTTCAAATGAACTGCAAACTAGCCCAAATCTGCTTAAAACCTTCTCTCTCAATGAGAGAAAGCTGCTTCATTCAATGTTTAGTGCAAAACTTGCCAAACTGAAAGATGCTTATGTGTAATGAAATAAAATGCTTTTTGCAATGCAATGAGACAGATTTAAATGTGTTTAAAGTTATATGCACAAATACTTATGTTAGAGCTTCAATGCTCAATATTGTCAGTTTACAGGTTTCTGAGACCACAAATGTTGAAATAGTGCTTCTGTTCAAATGAACTGCAAATTAGCCCAAATCTGCTTAAAACCTTCTCTCTTAATGAGAGAAAGCTGCTTCATTCAGTGTTTAGTGCAAAACTTGCCAAACTGAAAGATGCTTATGTCTAATGAAATAAAATGTTTTTTTTGCAATGCAAGTGAGACAGTTTTTAATGTGTTAGAAGTTAAATGCACAAAAACTTATGTTAGAGCTTCAATGCTCAAGATTGTCAGTTTACAGGTTTCTGAGACCTCTAATGTTGAAATAGTGCTTCTGTTCAAATGAACTGCAAATTAGCCCAAATCTGCTTAAAACCTTCTCTCTCAACGAGAGAAAGCTGCTTCATTCAATGTTAAGTGCACAACTTGCCAAACTGAAAGATGCTTGTGTCTAATGAAATAAAATATTTTTTGCAATGCAGTGAGACAGTTTTTAATGTGTTAGAAGTTTATATGCACAAAATCATATGTTAGAGCTTCAATGCTCAAGATTGTCAGTTTACAGGTTTCTGAGACCACTAATGTTCAAATAGTGCTTCTGTTCAAATAAACTGCAAACTAGCCCAAAACTGCTTAAAACATTCTCTCTCAATGAGAGAAAGCTGCTTCATTCAATGTTTAGTGCAAAACTCGCCAAACTGAAAGAAGCTTATGTCTAATGAAATAAAATGCTTTTTGCAATTCAGTGAGACAGTTTTTAATGTGTTAGAAGTTATATGCACAAATACTTATGTTAGAGCTTCAATGCTCAAGATTATCAGTTTACAGGTTTCTGAGACCTCTAATCTTGAAATAGTGCTTCTGTTCAAATGAACTGCAAATTAGCCCAAATCTGCTTAAAACCTTCTCTCTCAATGAGAGAAAGCAGCTTCATTCAATGTTTAGTGCAACACTTGCCAAACTGAAAGATGCTTATGTCTAATGAAATTGCTTTTTGCAATGCAGTGAGACAGATTTAAATCTGTTAGAAGTTATATGCACAAATACTTATGTTAGAGCTTCAATGCTCAAGATTGTCAGTTTACAGGTTTCTGAGACCTCTAATGTTCAAATAGTGCTTCTGTTCAAATGAACTGCAAATTAGCCAAAATCTGCTTAAAACCTTCTCTCTCAATGAGAGAAAGCTGCTTCATTCAATGTTTAGTGCAAAACTTGCCAAACTGAAAGATGCTTATGTCTAATGAAATAAAATGTTTTTTGCAATGCAGTGAGACAGTTTCTAATGTGTTAGAAGTTATATGCACACAATCTTATGTTAGAGCTTCAATGCTCAAGATTGTCAGTTTACAGGTTTCTGAGACCTCTAATGTTCAAATAGTGCTTCTGTTCAAATGAACTGCAAACTAGCCCAAATCTGCTTAAAACCTTCTCTCTCAATGAGAGAAAGCTGCTTCATTCAATGTTTAGTGCAAAACTTGACAAACTGAAAGATGCTTATGTCTAATGAAATAAAATGCTTTTTGCAATGCAATGAGACAGATTTAAATGTGTTTAAAGTTATATGCACAAATACTTATGTTAGAGCTTCAATGCTCAATATTGTCAGTTTACAGGTTTCTGAGACCACAAATGTTGAAATAGTGCTTCTGTTCAAATTAACTGCAAATTAGCCCAAATCTGCTTAAAACCTTCTCTCTTAATGAGAGAAAGCTGCTTCATTCAGTGTTTAGTGCAAAACTTGCCAAACTGAAAGATGCTTATGTCTAATGAAATAAAATGTTTTTTTTGCAATGCAAGTGAGACAGTTTTTAATGTGTTAGAAGTTAAATGCACAAAAACTTATGTTAGAGCTTCAATGCTCAAGATTGTCAGTTTACAGGTTTCTGAGACCTCTAATGTTGAAATAGTGCTTCTGTTCAAATGAACTGCAAATTAGCCCAAATCTGCTTAAAACCTTCTCTCTCAACGAGAGAAAGCTGCTTCATTCAATGTTAAGTGCACAACTTGCCAAACTGAAAGATGCTTGTGTCTAATGAAATAAAATATTTTTTGCAATGCAGTGAGACAGTTTTTAATGTGTTAGAAGTTTATATGCACAAAATCATATGTTAGAGCTTCAATGCTCAAGATTGTCAGTTTACAGGTTTCTGAGACCACTAATGTTCAAATAGTGCTTCTGTTCAAATAAACTGCAAACTAGCCCAAAACTGCTTAAAACATTCTCTCTCAATGAGAGAAAGCTGCTTCATTCAATGTTTAGTGCAAAACTCGCCAAACTGAAAGAAGCTTATGTCTAATGAAATAAAATGCTTTTTGCAATTCAGTGAGACAGTTTTTAATGTGTTAGAAGTTATATGCACAAATACTTATGTTAGAGCTTCAATGCTCAAGGTTATCAGTTTACAGGTTTCTGAGACCTCTAATCTTGAAATAGTGCTTCTGTTCAAATGAACTGCAAATTAGCCCAAATCTGCTTAAAACCTTCTCTCTCAATGAGAGAAAGCTGCTTCATTCAATGTTTAGTGCAAAACTTGCCAAACTGAAAGATGCTTATGTCTAATGAAATAAAATGCTTTTTGCAATGCAGTGAGACAGTTTTTAATGTGTTAGAAGTTATATGCACAAAATCTTATGTTAGAGCTTCAATGCTCAAGATGGTCAGTTAACAGGTTTCTGAGAACTCTAATGTTCAAATAGTGCTTCTGTTCAAATGAACTGCAAACTAGCCCAAATCTGCTTAAAACCTTCTCTCTCAATGAGAGAAAGCTGCTTCATTCAATGTTTAGTGCAAAACTTGCCAAACTGAAAGATGCTTATGTTTAATGAAATAAAATGTTTTTTGCAATGCAGTGAGACAGTTTTTAATGTGTTAGAAGTTAAATGCACAAAAACTTATTTTCGAGCTTCAATGCTCAAGATTGTCAGTTTACAGGTTTCTGGGACCACTAATGTTCAAATAGTGCTTCTGTTCAAATGAACTACAAACTAGCCCAAATCTGCTTAAAACATTCTCTCTTAATGAGAGAAAGCTGCTACATTCAATGTTTAGTGCAAAACTTGCCAAACTGAAAGATGCTTATGTCTAATGAAATAAAATGTTTTTTGCAATGCAGTGAGACAGTTTCTAATGTGTTAGAAGTTATATGCACAAAATATTATGTTAGAGCTTCAATGCTCAAGATGGTCAGTTAACAGGTTTCTGAGAACTCTAATGTTCAAATAGTGCTTCTGTTCAAATGAACTGCAAACTAGCCCAAATCTGCTTAAAACCTTCTCTCTCAATGAGAGAAAGCTGCTTCATTCAATGTTTAGTGCAAAACTTGCCAAACTGAAAGATGCTTATGTCTAATGAAATAAAATGCTTTTTGCAATGCAGTGAGACAGATTTAAATGTGTTAGAAGTTAAATGCACAAAAACTTTTGTTAGAGCTTCAATGCTCAAGATTGTCAGTTTACAGTTTTCTGGGACCACTAATGTTCAAATAGTTCTTCTGTTCAAATGAACTGCAAACTAGCCCAAATCTGCTTAAAACCTTCTCTCTCAATGAGAGAAAGCTGCTTCATTCAATGTTTAGTGCAAAACTTGCCAAACTGAAAGATGCTTATGTCTAATGAAATAAAATGTTTTTTGCAATGCAGTGAGACAGATTTAAATGTGTTTGAAGTTTTATGCACAAAATCTTATGTTAGAGCTTCAATGCTCAAGATTGTCAGTTTACAGGTTTCTGAGACCACTAATGTTCAAATAGTGCTTCTGTTCAAATAAACTGCAAACTAGCCCAAATCTGCTTAAAACATTCTCTCTCAATGAGAGAAAGCTGCTTCATTCAATGTTTAGTGCAAAACTCGCCAAGCTGAAAGATGCTTATGTCTAATGAAAAAAATGTTTTTTGCAATGCAGTGAGACAGTTTTTAATGTCTTAGAAGTTAAATGCACAAAAACCTATGTTAGAGCTTCAATGCTCAAGATTGTCAGTTTACAGGTTTCTGAGACCTCTAATGTTCAAATAGTGCTTCTGTTCAAATGAACTGCAAACTAGCCCAAATCTGCTTAAAACCTTCTCTCTCAATGAGAGAAAGCTGCTTTATTCATTGTTTAGTTCGAAACTTGCTAAACTGAAAGATGCTTATGTCTAATGAAATAAAATGTTTTTTGCAATGCAGTGAGACAGTTTTTAATGTCTTAGAAGTTAAATGCACAAAAAACTTATGTTTGAGCTTCAATGCTCAAGATTGTCCGTTTACAGGTTTCTGAGACCACTAATGTTCAAATAGTGCTTCTGTTCAAATGAACTGCAAACTAGCCCAAATCTCCTTAAAACCTTCTCTCTCAATGAGAGAAAGCTGCTACATTAAATGTTTAGTGCAAAACTTGCCAAACTGAAAGATGCTTATGTCTAATGAAATAAAATGTTTTTTGCAATGCAGTGAGACAGTTTCTAATGTGATTGAAGGTATATGCACAAATACTTATGTTTGAGCTTCAATGCTCAAGATTGCCAGTTTACAGGTTTCTGAGACCACTAATGTTGAAATAGTGCTTCTGTTCAAATGAACTGCAAATTAGCCCAAATCTGCTTAAAACCTTCTCTCTAAATGAGAGAAAGCTGCTTCATTCAATGTTTAGTGCAAAACTTGCCAAACTGAAAGATGCTTATGTCTAATGAAATAAAATGTTTTTTGCAATGCAAGTGAGACAGTTTTTAATGTGTTAGAAGTTAAATGCACAAAAACTTATGTTAGAGCTTCAATGCTCAAGATTGTCAGTTTACAGGTTTCTGAGACCTCTAATGTTGAAATAGTGCTTCTGTTCAAATGAACTGCAAATTAGCCCAAATCTGCTTAAAACCTTCTCTCTCAATGAGAGAAAGCTGCTTCATTCAGTGTGTAGTGCAAAACTTGCCAAACTGAAAGATGCTTATGTCTAATGAAATAAAATGTTTTTTTGCAATGCAAGTGAGACAGTTTTTAATGTGTTAGAAGTTAAATGCACAAAAACTTATGTTAGAGCTTCAATGCTCTAGATTGTCAGTTTACAGGTTTCTGAGCCCTCTAATGTTGAAATAGTGCTTCTGTTCAAATGAACTGCAAATTAGCCCAAATCTGCTAAAAACCTTCTCTCTCAATGAGAGAAAGCTGCTTCATTCAATGTTTAGTGCACAACTTGCCAAACTGAAAGATGCTTGTGTCTAATGAAATAAAATATTTTTTGCAATGCAGTGAGACAGTTTTTAATGTGTTAGAAGTTTATATGCACAAAATCATATGTTAGAGCTTCAATGCTCAAGATTGTCAGTTTACAGGTTTCTGAGACCACTAATGTTCAAATAGTGCTTCTGTTCAAATGAACTGCAAATTAGCCCAAATCTGCTTAAAACCTTCTCTCTCAATGAGAGAAAGCTGCTTCATTCAATGTCTAGTGCAAAACTTGCCAAACTGAAAGATGCTTATGTCTAATGAAATAAAATGTTTTTTGCAATGCAGTGAGACAGTTTTTAATGTGTTAGAAGTTAAATGCACAAAAACTTATTTTAGAGCTTCAGTGCTCAAGATTGTCAGTTTACAGGTTTCTGGGACCACTAATGTTCAAATAGTGCTTCTGTTCAAATGAACTGCAAACTAGCCCAAATCTGCTTAAAACCTTCTCTCTTAATGAGAGAAAGCTGCTACATTCAATTTTTAGTGCAAAACTTGGCAAACTGAAAGATGCTTATGTCTAATGAAATAAAATGTTTTTTTCTATGCAGTGAGACAGATTTAAATGTGTTTGAAGTTTTATGCACAAATACTTATGTTAGAGCTTCAATGCTCAATATTGTCAGTTTACAGGTTTCTGAGACCACTAATGTTGAAATTGTGCTTCTGTTCAAATGAACTGCAAATTAGCCCACATCTGCTTAAAACCTTCTCTCTCAAGGAGAGAAAGCTGCTTCATTCAGTGTTTAGTGCAAAACTTGCCAAACTGAAAGATGCTTATGTCTAATGAAATAAAATGCTTTTTGCAATGCAGTGAGACAGATTTAAATGTGTTAGAAGTTATATGCACAAAATCTTATGTTAGAGATTCAATGCTCAAGATTGTCAGTTTACAGGTTTCTGAGACCACTAATGTTCAAATAGTGCTTCTGTTCAAATAAACTGCAAACTAGCCCAAATCTGCTTAAAACATTCTCTCTCAATGAGAGAAAGCTGCTTCATTCAATGTTTAGTGCAAAACTCGCCAAACTGAAAGAAGCTTATGTCTAATGAAATAAAATGCTTTTTGCAATTCAGTGAGACAGTTTTTAATGTGTTAGAAGTTATATGCACAAATACTTATGTTAGAGCTTCAATGCTCAAGATTATCAGTTTACAGGTTTCTGAGACCTCTAATCTTGAAATAGTGCTTCTGTTCAAATGAACCGCAAATTAGCCCAAATCTGCTTAAAACCTTCTCTCTCAATGAGAGAAAGCTGCTTCATTCAATGTTTAGTGCAAAACTTGACAAACTGAAAGATTCTTATGTCTAATGAAATAAAATGCTTTTTGCAATTCAGTGAGACAGTTTTTAATGTGTTAGAAGTTATATGCACAAATACTTATGTTAGAGCTTCAATGCTCAAGATTATCAGTTTACAGGTTTCTGAGACCTCTAATCTTGAAATAGTGCTTCTGTTCAAATGAACTGCAAATTAGCCCAAATCTGCTTAAAACCTTCTCTCTCAATGAGAGAAAGCTGCTTCATTCAATGTCTAGTGCAAAACTTGCCAAACTGAAAGATGCTTATGTCTAATGAAATAAAATGTTTTTTGCAATGCAGTGAGACAGTTTTTAATGTGTTAGAAGTTAAATGCACAAAAACTTATTTTAGAGCTTCAGTGCTCAAGATTGTCAGTTTACAGGTTTCTGGGACCACTAATGTTCAAATAGTGCTTCTGTTCAAATGAACTGCAAACTAGCCCAAATCTGCTTAAAACCTTCTCTCTTAATGAGAGAAAGCTGCTACATTCAATTTTTAGTGCAAAACTTGCCAAACTGAAAGATGCTTATGTCTAATGAAATAAAATGTTTTTGTCAATGCAGTGAGACAGATTTAAATGTGTTTGAAGTTTTATGCACAAATACTTATGTTAGAGCTTCAATGCTCAATATTGTCAGTTTACAGGTTTCTGAGACCACTAATGTTGAAATAGTGCTTCTGTTCAAATGAACTGCAAATTAGCCCACATCTGCTTAAAACCTTCTCTCTCAAGGAGAGAAAGCTGCTTCATTCAGTGTTTAGTGCAAAACTTGCCAAACTGAAAGATGCTTATGTCTAATGAAATAAAATGCTTTTTGCAATGCAGTGAGACAGATTTAAATGTGTTTGAAGTTTTATGCACAAATACTTATGTTAGAGCTTCAATGCTCAAGATTGTCAGTTTACAGGTTTCTGGGACCACTAATGTTCAAATAGTTCTTCTGTTCAAATGAACTGCAATCTAGCCCAAATCTGCTTAAAACCTTCTCTCTCAATGAGAGAAAGCTGCTACATTCAATGTTTAGTGCAAAACTTGCCAAACTGAAAGATGCTTATGTGTAATGAAATAAAATGATTTTTGCAATGCAGTGAGACATTTTCTAATGTGTTAGAAGTTATATGCACAAAATCTTATGTTAGAGATTCAATGCTCAAGATTGTCAGTTTACAGGTTTCTGAGACCACTAATGTTCAAATAGTGCTTCTGTTCAAATAAACTGCAAACTAGCCCAAATCTGCTTAAAACATTCTCTCTCAATGAGAGAAAGCTGCTTCATTCAATGTTTAGTGCAAAACTCGCCAAACTGAAAGAAGCTTATGTCTAATGAAATAAAATGCTTTTTGCAATTCAGTGAGACAGTTTTTAATGTGTTAGAAGTTATATGCACAAATACTTATGTTAGAGCTTCAATGCTCAAGATTGTCAGTTTACAGGTTTCTGGGACCACTAATGTTCAAATAGTGCTTCTGTTCAAATGAACTGCAAACTAGCCCAAATCTGCTTAAAACATTCTCTCTTAATGAGAGAAAGCTGCTACATTCAATGTTTAGTGCAAAACTTGCCAAACTGAAAGATGCTTATATCTAATGAAATAAAATGTTTTTTGCAATGCAGTGAGACAGTTTCTAATGTGTTAGAAGTTATATGCACAAAATATTATGTTAGAGCTTCAATGCTCAAGATGGTCAGTTAACAGGTTTCTGAGACCTCTAATGTTCAAATAGTGCTTCTGTTCAAATGAACTGCAAACTAGCCCAAATCTGCTTAAAACCTTCTCTTTCAATGAGAGAAAGCTGCTTCATTCAATGTTAAGTGCAAAACTTGCCAAACTGAAAGATGCTTATGTCTAATGAAATAAAATGTTTTTTGCAATGCAGTGAGACAGTTTTTAATGTGTTAGAAGTTAAATGCACAAAAACTTATTTTAGAGCTTCAATGCTCAAGATTGTCAGTTTACAGGTTTCTGGGACCACTAATGTTCAAATAGTCCTGCTGTTCAAATGAACTGCAAACTAGCCCAAATCTGCTTAAAACATTCTCTCTTAATGAGAGAAAGCTGCTACATTCAATGTTTAGTGCAAAACTTGCCAAACTGAAAGATGCTTATGTCTAATGAAATAAAATGTTTTTGCAATGCAGTGAGACAGTTTCTAATGTGTTAGAAGTTATATGCACAAAATCTTATGTTAGAGCTTCAATGCTCAAGATTGTCAGTTTACAGGTTTCCGAGACCTCTAATGTTCAAATAGTGCTTCTGTGCAAATGAACTGCAAACTAGCCCAAATCTGCTTAAAACCTTCTCTCTCAATGAGAGAAAGCTGCTTCATTCAATGTTTAGTGCAAAACTTGACAAACTGAAAGATGCTTATGTCTAATGAAATAAAATGCTTTTTGCAATGCAGTGAGACAGATTTAAATGTGATAGAAGTTATATGCACAAAATCTTATGTTAGAGCTTCAATGCTCAAGATGGTCAGTTAACAGGTTTCTGAGACCTCTAATATTCAAATAGTGCTTCTGTTCAAATGAACTGCAAACTAGCCCAAATCTGCTTAAAACCTTCTCTCTCAATGAGAGAAAGCTGCTTCATTCAATGTTTAGTGCAAAACTTGCCAAACTGAAAGATGCTTATGTCTAATGAAATAAAATGCTTTTTGCAATGCAGTGAGACAGATTTAAATGTGTTAGAAGTTAAATGCACAAAAACTTTTGTTAGAGCTTCAATGCTCAAGATTGTCAGTTTACAGTTTTCTGGGACCACTAATGTTCAAATAGTTCTTCTGTTCAAATGAACTGCAAACTAGCCCAAATCTGCTTAAAACCTTCTCTCTCAATGAGAGAAAGCTGCTTCAATCAATGTTTAGTGCAAAACTTGCCAAACTGAAAGATGCTTATGTCTAATGAAATAAAATGTTTTTTGCAATGCAGTGAGACAGATTTAAATGTGTTTGAAGTTTTATGCACAAATACTTATGTTAGAGCTTCAATGCTCAATATTGTTGGTTTACAGGTTTCTGAGACCACTAATGTTGAAATAGTGCTTCTGTTCAAATGAACTGCAAACTAGCCCAAATCTGCTTAAAACCTCTCTCAATGAGAGAAAGCTGCTTCATTCAGTGTTTAGTGCAAAACTTGCCAAACTGAAAGATGCTTATGCTTATGTCTAATGAAATAAAATGTTTTTTGCAATGCAAGTGAGACTGTTTTTAATGTGTTAGAAGTTAAATGCACACAAACTTATATTAGAGCTTCAATGCTCAAGATTGTCAGTTTACAGGTTTCTGGGACCACTAATTTTCAAATAGTTCTTCTGTTCAAATGAACTGCAATCTAGCCCAAAACTGCTTAAAACCTTCTCTCTCAATGAGAGAAAGCTGCTTCATTCAATGTTTAGTGCAAAACTTGACAAACTGAAAGATTCTTATGTCTAATGAAATAAAATGTTTTTTGCAATGCAGTGAGACAGTTTTTAATGTGTTAGAAGTTAAATGCACAAAAACTTATTTTAGAGCTTCAATGCTCAAGATTGTCAGTTTACAGGTTTCTGGGACCACTAATGTTCAAATAGTGCTTCTGTTCAAATGAACTGCAAACTAGACCAAATCTGCTTAAAACCTTCTCTCTTAATGAGAGAAAGCTGCTACATTCAATGTTTAGTGCAAAACTTGCCAAACTGAAAGATGCTTATATCTAATGAAATAAAATGTTTTTTTGCAATGCAGTGAGACAGTTTCTAATGTGTTAGAAGTTATATGCACAAAATATTATGTTAGAGCTTCAATTCTCATGATGGTCAGTTAACAGGTTTCTGAGACCTCTAATGTTCAAATAGTGCTTCTGTTCAAATGAACTGCAAACTAGCCCAAATCTGCTTAAAACCTTCTCTCTCAATGAGAGAAAGCTGCTTCATTCAATGTTTAGTGCAAAACTTGCCAAACTGAAAGATGCTTATGTCTAATGAATGAAAATGTTTTTTTCAATGCAGTGAGACAGATTTAAATGTGTTTGAAGTTTTATGCACAAATACTTATGTTAGAGCTTCAATGCTCAATATTGTCAGTTTACAGGTTTCTGGGACCACTAATGTTCAAATAGTGCTTCTGTTCAAATGAACTGCAAACTAGCCCAAATCTGCTTAAAACCTTCTCTCTCAATGAGAGAAAGCTGCTTCATTCAATGTTTAGTGCAAAACTTGCCAAACTGAAAGATGCTTATGTCTAATGAATGAAAATGTTTTTTTCAATGCAGTGAGACAGATTTAAATGTGTTTGAAGTTTTATGCACAAATACTTATGTTAGAGCTTCAATGCTCAATATTGTCAGTTTACAGGTTTCTGAGACCACTAATGTTGAAATAGTGCTTCTGTTCAAATGAACTGCAAATTAGCCCACATCTGCTTAAAACCTTCTCTCTCAATGAGAGAAAGCTGCTTCATTCAGTGTTTAGTGCAAAACTTGCCAAACTGAAAGATGCTTATGTCTAATGAAATAAAATGTTTTTTGCAATGCAAGTGAGACTGTTTTTAATGTGTTAGAAGTTAAATGCACAAAAACTTATGTTAGAGCTTCAATGCTCAAGATTGTCAGTTTACAGGTTTCTGGGACCACTAATGTTCAAATAGTTCTTCTGTTCAAATGAACTGCAATCTAGCCCAAATCTGCTTAAAACCTTCTCTCTCAATGAGAAAAAGCTGCTACATTCAATGTTTAGTGCAAAACTCGCCAAACTGAAAGAAGCTTATGTCTAATGAAATAAAATGCTTTTTGCAATTCAGTGAGACAGTTTTTAATGTGTTAGAAGTTATATGCACAAATACTTATGTTAGAGCTTCAATGCTCAAGATTATCAGTTTACAGGTTTCTGAGACCTCTAATCTTGAAATAGTGCTTCTGTTCAAATGAACTGCAAATTAGCCCAAATCTGCTTAAAACCTTCTCTCTCAATGAGAGAAGGCTGCTTCATTCAATGTTTAGTGCAAAACTTGCCAAACTGAAAGATGCTTATGTCTAATGAAATAAAATGTTTTTTTTTTGCAATGCAGTGAGACAGTTTTTAATGTGTTAGAAGTTAAATGCACAAAAACTTATTTTAGAGCTTCAATGCTCAAGATGGTCAGTTAACAGGTTTCTGAGACCTCTAATGTTCAAATAGTGCTTCTGTTCAAATGAACTGCAAACTAGCCCAAATCTGCTTAAAACATTCTCTCTCAATGAGAGAAAGCTGCTTCACTCAATGTTTAGTGCAAAACTTGCCAAACTGAAAGATGCTTATGTCTAATGACTGAAAATGTTTTTTTCAATGCAGTGAGACAGATTTAAATGTGTTTGAAGTTTTATGCACAAATACTTATGTTAGAGCTTCAATGCTCAAGATTGTCAGTTTACAGGTTTCTGAGACCACTAATGTTGAAATAGTGCTTCTGTTCAAATGAACTGCAAATTAGCCCACATCTGCTTAAAACCTTCTCTCTCAATGAGAGAAAGCTGCTTCATTCAGTGTTTAGTGCAAAACTTGCCAAACTGAAAGATGCTTATGTCTAATGAAATAAAATGTTTTTTGCAATGCAAGTGAGACTGTTTTTAATGTGTTAGAAGTTAAATGCACAAAAACTTATGTTAGAGCTTCAATGCTCAAGATTGTCAGTTTACAGGTTTCTGGGACCACTAATGTTCAAATAGTTCTTCTGTTCAAGTGAACTGCAATCTAGCCCAAATCTGCTTAAAACCTTCTCTCTCAATGAGAGAAAGCTGCTACATTCAATGTTTAGTGCAAAACTTGCCAAACTGAAAGATGCTTATGTCTAATGAAATAAAATGTTTTTTGCAATGCAGTGAGACAGTTTCTAATGTGTTAGAAGTTATATGCACAAAATCTTATGTTAGAGCTTCAATGCTCAAGATTGTCAGTTTACAGGTTTCTGAGACCTCTAATGTTCAAATAGTGCTTCTGTGCAAATGAACTGCAAACTAGCCCAAATCTGCTTAAAACCTTCTCTCTCAATGAGAGAAAGCTGCTTCATTCAATGTTTAGTGCAAAACTTGACAAACTGAAAGATGCTTATGTCTAATGAAATAAAATGCTTTTTGCAATGCAGTGAGACAGATTTAAATGTGATAGAAGTTATATGCACAAAATCTTATGTTAGAGCTTCAATGCTCAAGATGGTCAGTTAACAGGTTTCTGAGACCTCTAATGTTCAAATAGTGCTTCTGTTCAAATGAACTGCAAATTAGCCCAAATCTGCTTAAAACCTTCTCTCTCAATGAGAGAAAGCTGCTTCATTCAATGTTTAGTGCAAAACTTGCCAAACTGAAAGATGCTTATGTCTAATGAAATAAAATGTTTTTTGCAATGCAAGTGAGACAGTTTTTATTGTGTTAGAAGTTAAATGCACAAAAACTTATGTTAGAGCTTCAATGCTCAAGATTGTCAGTTTACAGGTTTCTGGGACCACTAATGTTCAAATAGTTCTTCTGTTCAAATGAACTGCAATCCAGCCCAAATCTGCTTAAAACCTTCTCTCTCAATGAGAGAAAGCTGCTACATTCAATGTTTAGTGCAAAACTTGCCAAACTGAAAGATGCTTATGTCTAATGAAATAAAATGTTTTTTGCAATGCAGTGAGACAGTTTCTAATGTGTTAGAAGTTATATGCACAAAATCTTATGTTAGAGATTCAATGCTCAAGATTGTCAGTTTACAGGTTTCTGAGACCTCTAATGTTCAATTAGTGCTTCTGTTCAAATGAACTGCAAACTAGCCCAAATCTGCTTAAAACCTTCTCTCTCAATGAGAGAAAGCTGCTTCATTCAATGTTTAGTGCAAAACTTGACAAACTGAAAGATTCGTATGTATAATGAAATAAAATGCTTTTTGCAATGCAGTGAGACAGATTTAAATGTGTTTGAAGTTATATGCACAAATACTTATGTTTGAGCTTCAATGCTCAAGATTGTCAGTTTACAGGTTTCTGAGACCACTAATGTTGAAATAGTGCTTCTGTTCAAATGAACTGCAAATTAGCCCAAATCTGCTTAAAACCTTCTCTCTAAAAGAGAGAAAGCTGCTTCATTCAATGTTTAGTGCAAAACTTGACAAACTGAAAGATGCTTATGTCTAATGAAATAAAATGCTTTTTGCAATGCAGTGAGACAGATTTAAATGTGATAGAAGTTATATGCACAAAATCTTATGTTAGAGCTTCAATGCTCAAGATGGTCAGTTAACAGGTTTCTGAGACCTCTAATGTTCAAATAGTGCTTCTGTTCAAATGAACTGCAAACTAGCCCAAATCTGCTTAAAACCTTCTCTCTCAATGAGAGAAAGCTGCTTCATTCAATGTTTAGTGCAAAACTTGCCAAACTGAAAGATGCTTATGTCTAATGAAATAAAATGCTTTTTGCAATGCAGTGAGACAGATTTAAATGTGTTAGAAGTTAAATGCACAAAAACTTTTGTTAGAGCTTCAATGCTCAAGATTGTCAGTTTACAGTTTTCTGGGACCACTAATGTTCAAATAGTTCTTCTGTTCAAATGAACTGCAAACTAGCCCAAATCTGCTTAAAACCTTCTCTCTCAATGAGAGAAAGCTGCTTCATTCAATGTTTAGTGCAAAACTTGCCAAACTGAAAGATGCTTATGTCTAATGAAATAAAATGTTTTTTGCAATGCAGTGAGACAGTTTCTAATGTGTTAGAAGTTATATGCACAAAATCTTATGTTAGAGATTCAATGCTCAAGATTGTCAGTTTACAGGTTTCTGAGACCTCTAATGTTCAAATAGTGCTTCTGTTCAAATGAACTGCAAACTAGCCCAAATCTGCTTAAAACCTTCTCTCTCAATGAGAGAAAGCTGCTTCATTCAATGTTTAGTGCAAAACTTGCCAAACTGAAAGATGCTTATGTCTAATGAAATAAAATGTTTTTTTGCAATGCAGTGAGACAGTTTCTAATGTGTTAGAAATTATATGCACAAAATCTTATGTTAGAGATTCAATGCTCAAGATTGTCAGTTTACAGGTTTCTGAGACCTCTAATGTTCAAATAGTGCTTCTGTTCAAATGAACTGCAAACTAGCCCAAATCTGCTTAAAACACTTCTCTCTCAATGAGAGAAAGCTGCTTCATTCAATGTTTATTGCAAAACTTGACAAACTGAAAGATGCTTATGTATAATGAAATAAAATGATTTTTGCAATGCAGTGAGGCAGATTTAAATGTGTTTGAAGTTATATGCACAAATACTTATGTTTGAGCTTCAATGCTCAAGATTGTCAGTTTACAGGTTTATGAGACCACCAATGTTGAAATAGTGCTTCTGTTTAAATGAACTGCAAATTAGCCCAAATCTGCTTAAAACCTTCTCTCTAAATGAGAGAAAGCTGCTTCATTCAATGTTTAGTGCAAAACTTGCCAAACTGAAAGATGCTTATGTCTAATGAAATAAAATGTTTCTTGCAATGCAAGTGAGACAGTTTTCAATGTGTTAGAAGTTAAATGCACAAAAACTTATGTTAGAGCTTCAATGCTCAAGATTGTCAGTTTACAGGTTTCTGGGACCACTAATGTTCAAATAGTTCTTCTGTTCAAATGAACTGCAAACTAGCCCAAATCTGCTTAAAACCTTCTCTCTCAATGAAAGAAATCTGCTACATTCAATGTTTAGTGCAAAACTTGCCAAACTGAAAGATGCTTATGTCTAATGAAATAAAATGTTTTTTGCAATGCAGTGAGACAGTTTCTAATGTGTTAGAAGTTATATGCACAAAATCTTATGTTAGAGCTTCAATGCTCAAGATTGTCAGTTTACAGGTTTCTGAGACCTCTAATGTTCAAATAGTGCTTCTGTGCAAATGAACTGCAAACTAGCCCAAATCTGCTTAAAACCTTCTCTCTCAATGAGAGAAAGCTGCTTCATTCAATGTTTAGTGCAAAACTTGACAAACTGAAAGATTCTTATGTATAATGAAATAAAATGCTTTTTGCAATGCAGTGAGACAGATTTAAATGTGTTTGAAGTTATATGCACAAATACTTATGTTTGAGCTTCAATGCTCAAGATTGTCAGTTTACAGGTTTCTGAGACCACTAATGTTGAAATAGTGCTTCTGTTCAAATGAACTGCAAATTAGCCCAAATCTGCTTAAAACCTTCTCTCTAAATGAGAGAAAGCTGCTTCATTCAATGTTTAGTGCAAAACTTGCCAAACTGAAAGATGCTTATGTCTAATGAAATAAAATGTTTTTTGCAATGCAAGTGAGACAGTTTTTAATGTGTTAGAAGTTAAATGCACACAAACTTATGTTAGAGCTTCAATGCTCAAGATTGTCAGTTTACAGGTTTCTGGGACCACTAATGTTCAAATAGTTCTTCTGTTCAAATGAACTGCAAACTAGCCCAAATCTGCTTAAAACCTTCTCGCTCAATGAAAGAAATCTGCTACATTCAATGTTTAGTGCAAAACTTGCCAAACTGAAAGATGCTTATGTCTAATGAAATAAAATGTTTTTTGCAATGCAGTGAGACAGTTTCTAATGTGTTAGAAGTTATATGCACAAAATCTTATGTTAGAGATTCAATGCTCAAGATTGTCAGTTTACAGGTTTCTGAGACCACTAATGTTGAAATAGTGCTTCTGTTCAAATGAACTGCAAATTAGCCCAAATCTGCTTAAAACCTTCTCTCTCAATGAGAGAAAGCTGCTTCATTCAGTGTTTAGTGCAAAACTTGCCAAACTGAAAGAAGCTTATGTCTAATGAAATAAAATGCTTTTTGCAATGCAGTGAGACAGATTTAAATGTGTTTGAAGTTATATGCACAAATACTTATGTTTGAGCTTCAATGCTCAAGATTGTCAGTTTACAGGTTTCTGAGACCACTAATGTTGAAATAGTGCTTTTGTTCAAATGAACTGCAAATTAGCCCAAATCTGCTTAAAACCTTCTCTCTAAATGAGAGAAAGCTGCTTCATTCAATGTTTAGTGCAAAACTTGCCAAACTGAAAGATGCTTATGTCTAATGGAATAAAATGTTTTTTGCAATGCAAGTGAGACAGTTTTTAATGTGTTAGAAGTTAAATGCACACAAACTTATGTTAGAGCTTCAATGCTCAAGATTGTCAGTTTACAGGTTTCTGGGACCACTAATGTTCAAATAGTTCTTCTGTTCAAATGAACTGCAAACTAGCCCAAATCTGCTTAAAACCTTCTCTCTCAATGAAAGAAATCTGCTACATTCAATGTTTAGTGCAAAACTTGCCAAACTGAAAGATGCTTATGTCTAATGAAATAAAATGTTTTTTGCAATGCAGTGAGACAGTTTCTAATGTGTTAGAAGTTATATGCACAAAATCTTATGTTAGAGATTCAATGCTCAAGATTGTCAGTTTACAGGTTTCTGAGACCACTAATGTTGAAATAGTGCTTCTGTTCAAATGAACTGCAAATTAGCCCAAATCTGCTTAAAACCTTCTCTCTCAATGAGAGAAAGCTGCTTCATTCAGTGTTTAGTGCAAAACTTGCCAAACTGAAAGATGCTTATGTCTAATGAAATAAAATGTTTTTTGCAATGCAGTGAGACAGTTTCTAATGTGTTAGAAGTTATATGCACAAAATCTTATGTTAGAGCTTCAATGCTCAAGATTGTCAGTTAACAGGTTTCTGAGACCTCTAATGTTCAAATAGTGCTTCTGTGCAAATGAACTGCAAACTAGCCCAAATCTGCTTAAAACCTTCTCTCTCAATGAGAGAAAGCTGCTTCATTCAATGTTTAGTGCAAAACTTGCCAAACTGAAAGATGCTTATGTCTAATGAAATAAAATGTTTTTTTGCAATGCAAGTGAGACAGTTTTTAATGTGTTAGAAGTTAAATGCACACAAACTTATGTTAGAGCTTCAATGCTCAAGATTGTCAGTTTACAGGTTTCTGGGACCACTAATGTTCAAATAGTTCTTCTGTTCAAATGAACTGCAAACTAGCCCAAATCTGCTTAAAACCTTCTCTCTCAATGAAAGAAATATGCTACATTCAATGTTTAGTGCAAAACTTGCCAAACTGAAAGATGCTTATGTCTAATGAAATAAAATGTTTTTTGCAATTCAGTGAGACAGTTTCTAATGTGTTAGAAGTTATATGCACAAAATCTTATGTTAGAGATTCAATGCGCAAGATTGTCAGTTTACAGGTTTCTGAGACCACTAATGTTGAAATAGTGCTTCTGTTCAAATGAACTGCAAATTAGCCCAAATCTGCTTAAAACCTTCTCTCTCAATGAGAGAAAGCTGCTTCATTCAGTGTTTAGTGCAAAACTTGCCAAACTGAAAGATGCTTATGTCTAATGAAATAAAATGTTTTTTTGCAATGCAAATGAGACAGTTTTTAATGTGTTAGAAGTTAAATGAACAAAAACTTATGTTAGAGCTTCAATGCTCAAGATTGTCAGTTTACAGGTTTCTGGGACCACTAATGTTCAAATAGTTCTTCTGTTCAAATGAACTGCAAACTAGCCCAAATCTGCTTAAAACCTTCTCTCTCAATGAAAGAAAGCTGCTACATTCAATGTTTAGTGCAAAACTTGCCAAACTGAAAGATGCTTATGTCTAATGAAATAAAATGTTTTTTGCAATGCAGTGAGACAGATTTAAATGTGTTTGAAGTTATATGTACAAATACTTATGTTTGAGCTTCAATGCTCAAGATTGTCTGTTTACAGGTTTCTGAGACCACTAATGTTGAAATAGTGCTTCTGTTCAAATGAACTACAAATTAGCCCAAATCTGCTTAAAACCTTCTCTCTAAATGAGAGAAAGCTGCTTCATTCAATGTTTAGTGCAAAACTTGCCAAACTGAAAGATGCTTATGTCTAATGAAATAAAATGTTTTTTGCAATGCAAGTGAGACAGTTTTTAATGTGTTAGAAGTTAAATGCACACAAACTTATGTTAGAGCTTCAATGCTCAAGATTGTCAGTTTACAGGTTTCTGGGACCACTAATGTTCAAATAGTTCTTCTGTTCAAATGAACTGCAAACTAGCCCAAATCTGCTTAAAACCTTCTCTCTCAATGAAAGAAAGCTGCTACATTCAATGTTTAGTGCAAAACTTGCCAAACTGAAAGATGCTTATGTCTAATGAAATAAAATGTTTTTTGCAATGCAGTGAGACAGTTTCTAATGTGTTAGAAGTTATATACAGATACAGATACAGATCCCCTGTAAAGACCTTGTCTCAGAGGAGCACCAGGACAAGACCACAGGAAACAGATGATTCTTCTGCACAATCTGACTTTGCTGCAGCCTGGAATTGAACTACTGGTTTCGTCTGGTCAGAGGAGAACTGGCCCCCCAACTGAGCCTGGTTTCTCCCAAGGTTTTTTTCTCCATTCTGTCACCGATGGAGTTTCGGTTCCTTGCCGCTGTCGCCTCTGGCTTGCTTAGTTGGGGACACTTCATCTACAGCGATATCGTTGACTTGATTGCAAATAAATGCACAGACACTATTTAACTGAACAGAGATGACATAACTGAATCCAATGATGAACTGCCTTTAACTCTCATTTTTGCATTATTGACACTGTTTTCCTAATGAATGTTGTTCAGTTGCTTTGACGCAATGTATTTTGTTTAAAGCGCTATATAAATAAAGGTGACATTGACATTGACATATGCACAAAATCTTATGTTAGAGATTCAATGCTCAAGATTGTCCGTTTACAGGTTTCTGAGACCTCTAATGTTCAAATAGTGCTTCTGTTCAAATGAACTGCAAATTAGCCCAAATCTGCTTAAAACCTTCTCTCTCAATGAGAGAAAGCTGCTTCATTCAGTGTTTAGTGCAAAACTTGCCAAACTGAAAGATGCTTATGTCTAATGAAATAAAATGTTTTTTTGCAATGCAAGTGAGACTGTTTTTAATGTGTTAGAAGTTAAATGCACAAAAACTTATGTTAGAGCTTCAATGCTCAAGATTGTCAGTTTACAGGTTTCTGGGACCACTAATGTTCAAATAGTTCTTCTGTTCAAATGAACTGCAATCTAGCCCAAATCTGCTTAAAACCTTCTCTCTAAATGAGAGAAAGCTGCTTCATTCAATGTTTAGTGCAAAACTTGCCAAATTGAAAGATGCTTATGTCTAATGAAATAAAATGTTTTTTGCAATGCAAGTGAGACAGTTTTTAATGTGTTAGAAGTTAAATGCACACAAACCTATGTTAGAGATTCAATGCTCAAGATTGTCAGTTTACAGGTTTCTGAGACCACTAATGTTGAAATAGTGCTTCTGTTCAAATGAACTGCAAATTAGCCCAAATCTGCTTAAAACCTTCTCTCTCAATGAGAGAAAGCTGCTTCATTCAGTGTTTAGTGCAAAACTTGCCAAACTGAAAGATGCTTATGTCTAATGAAATAAAATGTTTTTTGCAATGCAAGTGAGACAGTTTTTAATGTGTTAGAAGTTAAATGCACAAAAACTTATGTTAGAGCTTCAATGCTCAAGATTGTCAGTTTACAGGTTTCTGGGACCACTAATGTTCAAATATTTCTTCTGTTTAAATGAACTGCAAACTAGCCCAAATCTGCTTAAAACCTTCTCTCTCAATGAAAGAAAGCTGCTACATTCAATGTTTAGTGCAAAACTTGCCAAACTGAAAGATGCTTATGTCTAATGAAATAAAATGTTTTTTGCAATGCAGTGAGACAGTTTCTAATGTGTTAGAAGTTATATGCACAAAATCTTATGTTAGAGATTCAATGCTCAAGATTGTCAGTTTACAGGTTTCTGAGACCTCTAATGTTCAAATAGTGCTTCTGTTCAAATGAACTGCAAATTAGCCCAAATCTGCTTAAAACCTTCTCTCTCAATGAGAGAAAGCTGCTTCATTCAGTGTTTAGTGCAAAACTTTCCAAACTGAAAGATGCTTATGTCTAATGAAATAAAATGTTTTTTTGCAATGCAAGTTAGAGAGTTTTTAATGTGTTAGAAGTTAAATGCACAAAAAATTATGTTAGAGCTTCAATGCTCAAGATTGTCAGTTTACAGGTTTCTGGGACCACTAATGTTCAAATAGTTCTTCCGTTCAAATGAACTGCAAATTAGCCCAAATCTGCTTAAAACCTTCTCTCTAAATGAGAGAAAGCTGCTTCATTCAATGTTTAGTGCAAAACTTGCCAAACTGAAAGATGCCTATGTCTAATGAAATAAAATGTTTTTTGCAATGCAAGTGAGACAGTTTTTAATGTGTTAGAAGTTAAATGCACACAAACTTATGTTAGAGCTTCAATGCTCAAGATTGTCAGTTTACAGGTTTCTGGGACCACTAATGTTCAAATAGTTCTTCTGTTCAAATGAACTGCAAACTAGCCCAAATCTGCTTAAAACCTTCTCTCTCAATGAAAGAAAGCTGCTACATTCAATGTTTAGTGCAAAACTTGCCAAACTGAAAGATGCTTATGTCTAATGAAATAAAATGTTTTTTGCAATGCAGTGAGACAGTTTCTAATGTGTTAGAAGTTATATACAGATACAGATACAGATCCCCTGTAAAGACCTTGTCTCAGAGGAGCACCAGGACAAGACCACAGGAAACAGATGATTCTTCTGCACAATCTGACTTTGCTGCAGCCTGGAATTGAACTACTGGTTTCGTCTGGTCAGAGGAGAACTGGCCCCCCAACTGAGCCTGGTTTCTCCCAAGGTTTTTTTCTCCATTCTGTCACCGATGGAGTTTCGGTTCCTTGCCGCTGTCGCCTCTGGCTTGCTTAGTTGGGGACACTTCATCTACAGCGATATCGTTGACTTGATTGCAAATAAATGCACAGACACTATTTAACTGAACAGAGATGACATAACTGAATCCAATGATGAACTGCCTTTAACTCTCATTTTTGCATTATTGACACTGTTTTCCTAATGAATGTTGTTCAGTTGCTTTGACGCAATGTATTTTGTTTAAAGCGCTATATAAATAAAGGTGACATTGACATTGACATATGCACAAAATCTTATGTTAGAGATTCAATGCTCAAGATTGTCCGTTTACAGGTTTCTGAGACCTCTAATGTTCAAATAGTGCTTCTGTTCAAATGAACTGCAAATTAGCCCAAATCTGCTTAAAACCTTCTCTCTCAATGAGAGAAAGCTGCTTCATTCAGTGTTTAGTGCAAAACTTGCCAAACTGAAAGATGCTTATGTCTAATGAAATAAAATGTTTTTTTGCAATGCAAGTGAGACTGTTTTTAATGTGTTAGAAGTTAAATGCACAAAAACTTATGTTAGAGCTTCAATGCTCAAGATTGTCAGTTTACAGGTTTCTGGGACCACTAATGTTCAAATAGTTCTTCTGTTCAAATGAACTGCAATCTAGCCCAAATCTGCTTAAAACCTTCTCTCTAAATGAGAGAAAGCTGCTTCATTCAATGTTTAGTGCAAAACTTGCCAAATTGAAAGATGCTTATGTCTAATGAAATAAAATGTTTTTTGCAATGCAAGTGAGACAGTTTTTAATGTGTTACAAGTTAAATGCACACAAACCTATGTTAGAGATTCAATGCTCAAGATTGTCAGTTTACAGGTTTCTGAGACCACTAATGTTGAAATAGTGCTTCTGTTCAAATGAACTGCAAATTAGCCCAAATCTACTTAAAACCTTCTCTCTCAATGAGAGAAAGCTGCTTCATTCAGTGTTTAGTGCAAAACTTGCCAAACTGAAAGATGCTTATGTCTAATGAAATAAAATGTTTTTTGCAATGCAAGTGAGACAGTTTTTAATGTGTTAGAAGTTAAATGCACAAAAACTTATGTTAGAGCTTCAATGCTCAAGATTGTCAGTTTACAGGTTTCTGGGACCACTAATGTTCAAATATTTCTTCTGTTTAAATGAACTGCAAACTAGCCCAAATCTGCTTAAAACCTTCTCTCTCAATGAAAGAAAGCTGCTACATTCAATGTTTAGTGCAAAACTTGCCAAACTGAAAGATGCTTATGTCTAATGAAATAAAATGTTTTTTGCAATGCAGTGAGACAGTTTCTAATGTGTTAGAAGTTATATGCACAAAATCTTATGTTAGAGATTCAATGCTCAAGATTGTCAGTTTACAGGTTTCTGAGACCTCTAATGTTCAAATAGTGCTTCTGTTCAAATGAACTGCAAATTAGCCCAAATCTGCTTAAAACCTTCTCTCTCAATGAGAGAAAGCTGCTTCATTCAGTGTTTAGTGCAAAACTTTCCAAACTGAAAGATGCTTATGTCTAATGAAATAAAATGTTTTTTTGCAATGCAAGTTAGAGAGTTTTTAATGTGTTAGAAGTTAAATGCACAAAAAATTATGTTAGAGCTTCAATGCTCAAGATTGTCAGTTTACAGGTTTCTGGGACCACTAATGTTCAAATAGTTCTTCCGTTCAAATGAACTGCAAATTAGCCCAAATCTGCTTAAAACCTTCTCTCTAAATGAGAGAAAGCTGCTTCATTCAATGTTTAGTGCAAAACTTGCCAAACTGAAAGATGCCTATGTCTAATGAAATAAAATGTTTTTTGCAATGCAAGTGAGACAGTTTTTAATGTGTTAGAAGTTATATGCACAAAATCTTATGTTAGAGATTCAATGCTCAAGATTGTCAGTTTACAGGTTTCTGAGACCTCTAATGTTCAAATAGTGCTTCTGTTCAAATGAACTGCAAATTAGCCCAAATCTACTTAAAACCTTCTCTCTCAATGAGAGAAAGCTGCTTCATTCAGTGTTTAGTGCAAAACTTGCCAAACTGAAAGATGCTTATGTCTAATGAAATAAAATGTTTTTTGCAATGCAGTGAGACAGTTTCTAATGTGTTAGAAGTTATATACAGATACAGATACAGATCCCCTGTAAAGACCTTGTCTCAGAGGAGCACCAGGACAAGACCACAGGAAACAGATGATTCTTCTGCACAATCTGACTTTGCTGCAGCCTGGAATTGAACTACTGGTTTCGTCTGGTCAGAGGAGAACTGGCCCCCCAACTGAGCCTGGTTTCTCCCAAGGTTTTTTTCTCCATTCTGTCACCGATGGAGTTTCGGTTCCTTGCCGCTGTCGCCTCTGGCTTGCTTAGTTGGGGACACTTCATCTACAGCGATATCGTTGACTTGATTGCAAATAAATGCACAGACACTATTTAACTGAACAGAGATGACATAACTGAATCCAATGATGAACTGCCTTTAACTCTCATTTTTGCATTATTGACACTGTTTTCCTAATGAATGTTGTTCAGTTGCTTTGACGCAATGTATTTTGTTTAAAGCGCTATATAAATAAAGGTGACATTGACATTGACATATGCACAAAATCTTATGTTAGAGATTCAATGCTCAAGATTGTCCGTTTACAGGTTTCTGAGACCTCTAATGTTCAAATAGTGCTTCTGTTCAAATGAACTGCAAATTAGCCCAAATCTGCTTAAAACCTTCTCTCTCAATGAGAGAAAGCTGCTTCATTCAGTGTTTAGTGCAAAACTTGCCAAACTGAAAGATGCTTATGTCTAATGAAATAAAATGTTTTTTTGCAATGCAAGTGAGACTGTTTTTAATGTGTTAGAAGTTAAATGCACAAAAACTTATGTTAGAGCTTCAATGCTCAAGATTGTCAGTTTACAGGTTTCTGGGACCACTAATGTTCAAATAGTTCTTCTGTTCAAATGAACTGCAATCTAGCCCAAATCTGCTTAAAACCTTCTCTCTAAATGAGAGAAAGCTGCTTCATTCAATGTTTAGTGCAAAACTTGCCAAATTGAAAGATGCTTATGTCTAATGAAATAAAATGTTTTTTGCAATGCAAGTGAGACAGTTTTTAATGTGTTAGAAGTTAAATGCACACAAACCTATGTTAGAGATTCAATGCTCAAGATTGTCAGTTTACAGGTTTCTGAGACCACTAATGTTGAAATAGTGCTTCTGTTCAAATGAACTGCAAATTAGCCCAAATCTACTTAAAACCTTCTCTCTCAATGAGAGAAAGCTGCTTCATTCAGTGTTTAGTGCAAAACTTGCCAAACTGAAAGATGCTTATGTCTAATGAAATAAAATGTTTTTTGCAATGCAAGTGAGACAGTTTTTAATGTGTTAGAAGTTAAATGCACAAAAACTTATGTTAGAGCTTCAATGCTCAAGATTGTCAGTTTACAGGTTTCTGGGACCACTAATGTTCAAATAGTTCTTCTGTTCAAATGAACTGCAAACTAGCCCAAATCTGCTTAAAACCTTCTCTCTCAATGAAAGAAAGCTGCTACATTCAATGTTTAGTGCAAAACTTGCCAAACTGAAAGATGCTTATGTCTAATGAAATAAAATGTTTTTTGCAATGCAGTGAGACAGTTTCTAATGTGTTAGAAGTTATATGCACAAAATCTTATGTTAGAGATTCAATGCTCAAGATTGTCAGTTTACAGGTTTCTGAGACCTCTAATGTTCAAATAGTGCTTCTGTTCAAATGAACTGCAAATTAGCCCAAATCTGCTTAAAACCTTCTCTCTCAATGAGAGAAAGCTGCTTCATTCAGTGTTTAGTGCAAAACTTTCCAAACTGAAAGATGCTTATGTCTAATGAAATAAAATGTTTTTTTGCAATGCAAGTTAGACAGTTTTTAATGTGTTAGAAGTTAAATGCACAAAAACTTATGTTAGAGCTTCAATGCTCAAGATTGTCAGTTTACAGGTTTCTGGGACCACTAATGTTCAAATAGTTCTTCCGTTCAAATGAACTGCAAATTAGCCCAAATCTGCTTAAAACCTTCTCTCTAAATGAGAGAAAGCTGCTTCATTCAATGTTTAGTGCAAAACTTGCCAAACTGAAAGATGCTTATGTCTAATGAAATAAAATGTTTTTTGCAATGCAAGTGAGACAGTTTTTAATGTGTTAGAAGTTAAATGTACACAAACTTATGTTAGAGCTTCAATGCTCAAGATTGTCAGTTTACAGGTTTCTGGGACCACTAATGTTCAAATAGTTCTTCTGTTCAAATGAACTGCAAACTAGCCCAAATCTGCTTAAAACCTTCTCTCTCAATGAAAGAAAGCTGATACATTCAATGTTTAGTGCAAAACTTGCCAAACTGAAAGATGCTTATGTCTAATGAAATAAAATGTTTTTTGCATTGCAGAAACACAGTTTTTAATGTGTTAGACGTTCTAAGCACATAAACTTATGTTACAGCTTCAGTGCACAGGATTTTCAGTATAGAGCTTCTGAGAGCACTAATGTTTAGTTAGGGGTTCTGGTGAAACAAAGCTAAAACAAACATTGAAGCTCTAACATAGGTTTTTGTGCATAGAACGTCTAACACATTAAAAACTGTGTTTCTGCAATGCAAAAAACATTTTATTTCATTAGACATAAGCATCTTTCAGTTTGGCAAGTTTTGCACTAAACATTGAATGTATCAGCTTTCTGCATTGCAAAAAACACATTAGTTCATTAGTCAGAGAGATCTTTCATGTTGGCAAGTTTTGCCTTTAACATTGTAAACAGCAACATTCTCTCACTGAGAGAGAAGCTGTATTGCATATGTGGGCTTGTTTTAGCTTATTTTCACCAGATGCACTAACTAAGAGGTAGTGCTCTGAGAAGTTCTAAACTGACAATCCTGAGCATTGAAGCTCTAACATAACTTCATGTGCATAGAACGTCT
The DNA here is from genome assembly GCF_963082965.1 of Carassius carassius. Taxonomy (NCBI): domain Eukaryota; kingdom Metazoa; phylum Chordata; class Actinopteri; order Cypriniformes; family Cyprinidae; genus Carassius; species Carassius carassius. The sequence goes on from NW_026775053.1 coordinate 345,517, forward strand.
AACACATTAAAAACTGTGTTTCTTCATTGCAAAAAACACATTAGTTCATTAGTCAGAGAGATATTTCATGTTGGCAAGTTTTGCCTTTAACATTGTAAAAAGCAACATTCTCTCACTGAGAGAGAAGCTGTATTACATATGTGGGCTTGTTTTAGCTTATTTTCACCAGATGCACTGACTAAGAGTTATGCTCAATGATCAGGATTGTCAGTTTAGATCTTCTCAGAGAACTAACTCTGTGAAGCTCTAAACTGACAATCCTGAGCACTGAAGCTGTAAAAGAAGTTTCTGTGCATAGAACTTCTAACACATTAAAAACTGTCTGTTAGATTATTTCATGATCTATGTCAGATATTATATGCAATCCCTCTTCCCTTCTTACTCGCTCCTTCCACAGATGTTTCCTGTTCTCTTACGAGAGCTCTCTCGTACTGCGTCTTAGCTAAGACGCTACGGGAAAAGTCTCTTTTCACGAAATACTGAA